>NC_142742.1:625000-937500 GCF_051943395.1 Hippocampus bargibanti | reverse complement strand
GAAGAGGTTCAGGAAGTTTTTTTTTTGTGTGTTTTTTTTTTTTTGTGTGTGTGCGCGTGTGTTGATGACGCTTCTCAAAGTGAGATGCAGACAAAAAGCCACTTCCTGGTGTCAAGGTGCACCGCGCAAACAGGAAGCAGACGTCTTTCATGTCCTGCTCGACAAGCCGGGCTAAAGTCACTTTCACGCCACCCCAACATTCCAGAACATGAGCTCGCTTGAAAAAAAAAATAATAATAATAATAATAAATAAATAAATAAATCTGTATTCCGTTTTCATATTATTATGAATTTAATTGCTACTCCTTTTTTTCGTTAGCTTGGCTGCCCTACGGACCTGTTTAAAAAGTTATTTTTTTTGTGTTGTGTTAATTTTGTTATTATATATTTATTCATGTAATTATTTATTTAGTAATTTTTGTATCTATGCAATTATGTACAGTACATATTTATGCAATTACAGTTTAGTGGATAATTGAAACTAGTATTTTTTGGGGGGGCGGTTATGTTCAAATACTGCTGGAATATGATAATTAATAATAATAATAATTTTGGCGACTGATAATAATGCTAACAATGATCGATAATAATAATAATAACTTTGGAGATGATGATAATGGATAATTGCTGTAATGACGATAACGATAATTAATAATAATAATAATTTTGATGATGAAAATAATGATGATACCTGTCAGAACTGACAGGCAAGCCACGCCCCCCGCTGTCCGCTCGTCCCTCCAGGATGCTGCTCCAGGTAGTAGAGAGCATGTAAGCTCCCTCATCCCTGTTGATGGTCCTTGGTCCTCGCTTTCGGATTTCAATGGCCTCCCTGATCCAGCGCTGATGTTTGTTGTCTTCGGTGCGGATGACTCTGGCCTTCTCCCAGTCCATGATGTGGTTCTCTCTTTTGCAGTGGTCCGTGATGGCTGATTTATGGTGCTCCTGTTGTGCTTGTTCTTTTATTGCTCTTGTTTGGATTGTTGCCGTCTCCTTCTCGCACTCGTTCTTGTGCTCTTTCTTTCTTGTATTGAAACTCCTTCCTGTCTCCCCGATGTATGATTTATTGCATGACTTGCATGGACTCCCATGCAAGTCATGCAATAAATCATACATCGGGGAGACAGGAAGGAGTTTCAATACAAGAAAGAAAGAGCACAAGAACGAGTGCGAGAAGGAGACGGCAACAATCCAAACAAGAGCAATAAAAGAACAAGCACAACAGGAGCACCATAAATCAGCCATCACGGACCACTGCAAAAGAGAGAACCACATCATGGACTGGGAGAAGGCCAGAGTCATCCGCACCGAAGACAACAAACATCAGCGCTGGATCAGGGAGGCCATTGAAATCCGAAAGCGAGGACCAAGGACCATCAACAGGGATGAGGGAGCTTACATGCTCTCTACTACCTGGAGCAGCATCCTGGAGGGACGAGCGGACAGCGGGGGGCGTGGCTTGCCTGTCAGTTCTGACAGGTAGGTCACGCCCTCATAGCAACACCAGCTGAAAATGGCGCGTCACAGCAACATCCGTGACACTCTGACGAAGGCGGAAGTAGTCGCCGAAACATGTCAGGTATTTGAACACCGACAATACACTGTCTGTAAGTAAGGAATCTGCTTAACATTAGTTATCAAGTAGACAGGATGAATTTAGTACAACGAAACATATTTATGCAATTACAGTTTAGTGGATAATTGAAACTAGTATTTTTTGGGGGGGCGGGGTTATGTTTGAAAAACTGCTGGAATATGATAATAATAATAATAATAATTTTGAAGATGATAATAATGTTAACAATGATGATAATAATAATAATAACTTTGGAGATGATGATAATGATAATAATGCTAATAATGATGATAACGATAATAATAATAATAATAATTTTGATGATGAAAATAATAATGATGATAACGGTAATAATAATAATTTTGATGATTAAAATAATAATGCTAAGAATCATGATAATAATAATAATAATAATAATAATATAATAATAATGATGATGATGATAATAATTATAATGATGATAATAATGATAATAACAATAATACTGATAATGATAACATAATAATGATAATGATGATAACTGATAAAATAATGATAATAATAATAATACTTTTGAAGATGATGATAATGATAATAACAATGATGAAAACGATAATAATAATTAAGATTACGATAATAACGATAATAATAATCATAATGCTAACATTGATGATGATAATAATAATAACAATAAAGTTACTGATAATGATGATAATGATAAATCAGAATCAGAATCAGAATACCTTTATTCGTCCCGCAATGGGGAAATTTAAAATAATGACAATAATGATAATAATAATTAAAATGATAGTGATAATAATAATAATCATGTTAACGATTATAATGATGATCATGAAAGTCATGATAGTGATAATAATGATGATAAAAATGATAGTGATAATAATGATCATAATAATAATAATTTCCTCTTCCTGTCATCACTTTGCTGATGTGTATTTCTCCACTGCGAGACTAATAAAGGCTAATCCAATAATAATAATAATACATCTTTTTCAGTCAACGGCAAGGTAAAAAAAAATTGCCAAGGTTATTGGAAACCCAAAATAAAGGTATCAAGTGGACGCTGTGAGTTTGGCGTGACAAGGTGGCAATCCGGGAAGACGAGCGGAGATTGCGAGACGTGTTTTTGCGCGTGTGCGGCGGCGGCGGCGACGAGGCACCAAGCAGGCAACAAGGAGAGGCCTTCATGGGTCAGCTGTGCCGGCCGGGTCAGCACCCTCCATTGTGCAAAAGGGGAAGGGAGCGTTCCTCTTCCGGATCTTTTGGCGCAATCTGAGAGAAGATAAACACATGCCAGCGGATGGGAAACCGTGAAGGGAAGGGGAGCGGCGGCGGGTGGCGGCCATAGCACAGGTTGGAGGGAAAACGCGAGCCAGGATTTGGCTAGCTATTAGCTATCTAGCTGGCTAGCTATCTCGCCGGCTAGCCGTTAGCCGGGAATTGAAAAATGACATGAGTGCCATTCCCAAATTAGTTTGGGTTTTTTTATTGTTTGGGTGCGGATAAAGCGCTGGCCATGGTCTCTGGCAATGTTTTTTTTCCCTTCCACAAGGGAGCAGCATTTCCATTTTTTATAATAATAATAATCATAATTGCTAAGCGCCTTTCAAAACTCTCAAGGTCACTTTACAGTCACAGGACAAGTTTTTCAGTGGGTGAGCAGCGGCAGCCACACGTGCCAGCGTTCACTCAACCCGGAAATAACTCAAATAGATAGAAAGCTAGCGACCGACCTAATAACGCAAATAGATAGAAAGCTGGCTGGCTAGCTAGCTAGCTAACAACTCAAATAGATAGATAGAAAGCTAGCTAGCTAGCTAGCTAATAACTCAAATAGATAGAAAACCAGCTAGCTAGCTAATAACTCAAATAGATAGAAAGCTAGCTAGCTAATAAGTTTCCATGTTAGCGCTTTGTGCCAGCTTCAGCTGTTGTTCAATATGTATTGCATTGTATTTTGTACATCTAGCCCCATTTCAAGCTCAGATAACTCCAGACCCATAACATTTAGGAATTAAATGAGAAGAGAGTCTAAAGTTTGTAACGCTGATTTGAATGTTGATGTCATCCTAAAACTCAATATTCCGTGGGTCCTGGAATTTGAGTGACAATGACAAAAACCCTGGCACGGGTTGCTGAGATGCATTCACTTGCCGTAGGACATTTTAAAATCCAATAGAAAACGATGTACCCAAGATTGCATGACTTATGCGTTTCTTTTCTATGATTTATTAAATATGGATTTATTATCGGTCATCCGCTGTAACCCACGGCCCGATTTACGCGGCAACAGTCGACTTGATGTTTGAGTTGAGAATCGATAGCGTCCATGTTGATTCTACGCTTACCGGGAACACCGTTAACTTCACTTCACTGGACTAACCCTTCGCCATCATTGATCGCCGATCAATAGGCTAACGTGTACTTTAGAGTCAAAAGTTTATCACCAGCCGGGTCAGTCGCCTCCGTGTCGCTCGCCAATCAACCAGCGCCGCCGTGAAACACCCTAAAGAAATGTGGCGACCGTTTATAATGCTAGCTGTTAGCTAACGCTATGACAACTAAGCATATTTTCCTGCGAGGAGTTAGCATACCTGACATAAGATGTGTGTCAACATTTTTTGGGGGTATGCTAAATGCTAATTTGTCAACAAGACCATGTTATGCCACATGTTAGCATATTGTCACTTTAGACAATCAACGTCTCGCGCTGACAAATGGAAAGCACGAGACGTGAGCGTATTTAACGTGCTATGTTAGCATATGTCACATACCTAACATAAGATGATCAAACCTAACTAGCGTCAACAATTTTTGGGGTGATGCTAGATGCTCGTGTGTCGAAAAGACCAGGCGGGGGCTATCCGGCGTCTCCGAATTAGCACCTTTTCATGTGAATGTTAGCATATATTGGAGAGAATGTCTGAATACATTCCAATGCTTGTTGTTAGCATACGTCAAACACTTTTTATCCAAACGTGTTTCGATGATCGTAAGTACTTTTTAATGAGATGTTAGTTTCTCGCATTCTATGCTATACGTTAGCATGTTACTTTCCCGCGCTTACAAATTTTAACCATGAGGCGTGAGCGTATTTAATGTGCTATGTTAGCATATGACATAAAGACTGAGCGTTACGAAACGTTAGCATTTGTTTGCCAAAGACGGCAGCATCAAACCGCGTTATACAATAGCACATTGCACACCGTCCAAGCTTATTTTTATGCTAGGCATTAGCATACATCGTCGATGTGATTTTGACGCTCTTTCACGAGCTATCAGCATGTCGCTGAACTAGCTTTTTTGCATGAAACATTACGATAAACTAGCATACGCTATTAAATTTGCCATTAGCATAGCTTACACAACAGAAATATGCTCGGAATTTATTCCAACCGTTTAGAAATTCATTCGGAACGTCAGAGCGCATCCCCCCCCCCGAAAAAGCTATTTGCTATCTATTCGCTGTTTAATTACCTGGGCGGCTATCTAGCGATTAGCTATATAGCTGGCTGTGACTGTAAAGTGACCTTGAGAGTTTTGAAAGGCGCTTATAAATGAAATGTATTATGATTATTATTAATATCTATTAACTAGCTATTAGCTAGCTAGCTTTCTATCTATTTGAGTTATTCTGGGTTGAGTGAATGCTGGCGCATGTGGCTCCCGCTGCTAACCCACAGAAAAAAAACTGATCCTGTGACTGTAAAGTGACCTTGAGAGTTTTGAAAGGCGCTTATACATGAAATGTATTATTATTAATATTAAAATGCAGTCACAACGTTTAGGCCTCAAAATTCAAGGCAAGCACAGCTTTTAATCAATGTTTTTTTCCGAAAAATACGGGGTTTATTGACTTTGAACTGCAATCAATATTTTACAAAAAAAAAACAGTCAACAAGTAAGGACTGTAGTGACAAACATGGCTGGAAAAAAAATACATTCAACTGTTTTTGTCGTTTTTTTTTGTATCCCCCCCGAAAAATTGCCTGTTATTTATTTCTTCTTATTTTTTACTGAACATGTGAAGGCAACAGGAAAAATAAACAGATCCTCCGTCCAACTCAGCTACCTGGAATGTACGCAAACGAGGCACTTGAACTCATCTTTTTTTCCCCTCAGGCCATTTGGTCACAGCAGACTGGGTGAAGAGGAGCCACGTTATCCCACAAAAAAAAATAATAATAATAATAAAAAAAAAGTCTTGAAAGCACTCAAAACGTGTAGCTCGACAAAAAAACAACAACATCCAATTAAAAATCAGCAAGATTGTTCCATTGGAATTGCAGTTACGCGGGAAGACGTGAAATAAATAATCAAAACGGCAGTTTTTTTTCCTCTTCTTGTCGCAGTTTTCAATTCATTTTTGACAACAAAATAAAAGCGTAGTTGCAAGAAGAAATACAATATATTAAACTGTGGCGTAAAACAAACAAAAAAAAAACAAAAAAACGACAAAACGTCTTCACAATCTTTAGATTAATATGGAAGATCATAATTTAACATAAAAGAAAATATATTCTATTGTTCATTATCCAGATAAATACAAAAATTAAACAACAAAAAAAAAGAAGAAAAAAAACGCATATTGATCACCAATAAATATGTTCTGATAAGTTAAATAAGCAGTGACAAGCAAAAAA
The DNA here is from genome assembly GCF_051943395.1 of Hippocampus bargibanti. Classification (NCBI taxonomy): domain Eukaryota; kingdom Metazoa; phylum Chordata; class Actinopteri; order Syngnathiformes; family Syngnathidae; genus Hippocampus; species Hippocampus bargibanti. The sequence continues at coordinate 931,281 of NC_142742.1, read as the reverse complement.
AAACCTTCTGTCTAGAAAGTTCTCAAATAATAATAATAATAATAATAATAATAACAAATAATTATCAAAAGGAAGAAAATCAAGAGATTGGAGATCTTGTCGAGTGAGGTGGCTAATGATGATCAGCTTAATAAAGATAATTAATAAAATAAAAAAAGAAGCCAGTGACCAGCAACAGGATGAGAAGAAAAAAAAATAGGGGGGGGGGGCACCAACTTCCAGTTCCAAAGTCCTTCCTGCAGACTCACACGACCGACATCACAATGACATAAGCACAAAAGTCCATTTACCCTCCACGAAAAACACACAAACCACGTCCCCTAGGCACTTTTTCAATGTTTTTTTTTTTTCGTGTTCTAGTTTTTGGATGGCAGGGAGAAAAGGCAACTAGTGCAATACAGCCCCCCGGTTTGTTCCCAAGGCCACTCGTGCTGCTACAGAGCAAAAACAAAACCAAAAAAAATGGCGGATGAAGAATAAAAAAAAATAGGATGTGTCAATTTTCAGTTTGATTCCTTTCTGGTTGGTTTTTGCTTTTATTTTGGCGGGGGGCACGGTGGCACGTAGGAGGGCACTTTTTATTCTTGACTTCCTGGAAATGTCAAAAAATGGCATTTGTGGGCAGGGATGAAATTTCATTTGTGAGGCACGAAAGTTGTTTTTTTTGTGGGGTTTCCTTCAGAGACACAAAAAAATGATTCGTGTTAGGCTGATTGTTTTCCAAACTGAGGCTTGGGGGCCCCAAAATGGCTCCTGTGTGTTTTTCAATGGGGTCCAAAATTCAGTTTTCAAGTCACATTTTTTTTGCAGTCGTATGGTTTTCCCAAATGATTGACAGGATACGGCCCAAAATATTTTGAGGATCTCCGTAAATCCTACATAGGTCTCAAAGTACCCGGGTCAACTTTTCAAAAATAAAAAATTATTTTGGGGGGGGGGGGGGGGGGGTTTAAAGGTCACCAAAGTGAGGCACTAAAATGATTGTACACAAAAAATAATTCATGTTAGGCTGATTTCCGTTTTCCAAACTGAGGCTCGGGGGCCCAAAATGGCTCCTGTTTGTTTATTTTTTGTGGGGTCCAAAATTTAGTCAAATTATTGTGGTCGTATGGTTTCCCAAATGATTGGCAGGGGGCGGGACGGGGGCAAAAAAATATTTTGGGGATATCCATGTTAGATTTTTGAAACTAAGGCAGAGATCTCCCTAAATGTTACATGGGGTGGCAAATTTTCTACATGGGTCTCAAAATAGGTACCCGGGTCACCTTTTTAAAAAAATTGGGGGGGGGGGGGGGGGGGGGGGGGGTGGGGGGCAAAGGTCCAAAAGTGTTTTGAGGTTCCCTAAAGTGAGGCACTAAAATGATCGTTCTTATAGGTTTTCCAAAATGGGGTCCTGGGGCGGGGGGGTGTTCCTGGGTCGTAAATTCATCAAAAGGTTTGGGGGCGGTCGGTCTTAAGGCGGTGTTAAGCTTCACACCCTCTGGCACGGTAGGCGGAGTCTCACCTGTGAAGTCAACTTCAACCCCCCCCCCCCCCCCCCTCATACCTTTTACACATGAAAAAAAACTGCCTCGATGGCCAGTGTGGAAGGGGAAAAGGGGGGGGGGACCCCCTGCCGTGACTGGCTCCATCCCCGAGCCCCAGGGGGGGGGGGGGGTTTCTCCACGCGTCCAAAAAAAAGATTTCAAAGAGTTAAGAGAAGGCGCGCCGCGCGTCTAGTCATCGGAGATGGAAAGGCGGCTGAAGATGGGGAGTCGACGGGAAGTGTCGAGCGTCGGCGACTCGGAGCCGCTCAGGCTGCCCCCGGAGCTGCTCTGGTAGCCCTCCTGATCCGAGAGGGAGTCCTGCGGGCTGGACGGCGACTCCAGCATCGCTCGGAAGTAGTCGGTGGGGGAAGGCGGGGCGGCGCCCAAAGCCGGTCCGAACAGGTCGGCCAGCTCCCGGCTGGAGTAGGCCGAGGGGTTGCCGTCGTCGGGGAAGAAGGCGGGGGGCGGCGTGAGCGACGCCGAGCTGGGGAAGCCGGCGAAACTGTAGCTGTGCTGCAACCTGGGCCGCTCCGTCCCGCCCGAGGCGCCGCCGCCGGGCCTGAGCGGCGGTCCGCGGCGCTCGTCGGCGTTGTGGATGAAATGGCAGCGGGGCCCGTAGGGGCAGAAGCCGATGGTGTGGAAGGTCCGGCAAAGCTCCGTCTTGTACTTGGGGTGGCGACTCAGGCTGCGCACTTCGTGGACGCCGTGGGCGAACTGGCACTTGTCGCCGTACTTGCAGGCGCCGTTCTCCTCGAAAGGCCTGCACAGCTCCGTCTTGTAGCGGCTGGAGTTGACCTGGCCCCCCGTCGGGCTGCCCGGGCCCGGGCACTTGTGCAGGAGGCGCTCGCCCGTCTCCGAGAAGGAGCGGTCGCGCGGACGCAGGAGGTTGTCCTTGAGCGGCGGCGAGCGCTCGCCCGCCTTGAGGCTGTTCACGAACTGGTTGTGGTTGAACTTGGCGCCGCCGCTGACCGAGTGGCGCCGCTGGTAGACCCCCGGCGAGCCCACCGCCTTCCGGTCCGGCAGGGCGCCGGAGACGTTGGCGTGCGGGGCGGCCAGGTTGCCGCTGTAGCCCAGCAGCTTGTTGTTCTGGGGGGGACACACACAAAACACCCGCTTATTAGCCACATTTCAACATTTGGGAGTTGGCCCACTTCCGCCCAATACCCCCAGCGGCTTTCCCAGCTGCTTTCGGGGATTAAGTAAGCACTTTTTTTCATACTTGGGTGCCGGTAAAGCGCTCTGGCAACTTTTGTACATGTTAGCGCTTCGTTCTATCTTCAGCTGTTGTTAAAGCGCGATACAATCCAATCTGCATGTATTGCATTGTATTTTAAACAGCCGCCCCCATTTCAAGCTCAGATAACTCCAGACCCATATCACTTAGGAATTAACTCTTTAAAAAAAAAAAAAGAAGAGCAGCTCCTCTATTTTGTTTCTCTAGTTCTTTCTTTCCTTTCATAACTTTGCTGGTGTGTTACTTCCGGGTAGAGTGAACACTGGCGCGGATGCTGCCGCTGCTCGCCTGCACAAAAAAAAAATCCTGTGACTGTATAGTGTCCTTGACAGTTTTGAAAGGCGCTTAGAAATTAAATGTATTATTATTATTATTGGGAATGTTGGATTATCGCCAAATACCCGGAGAAAACCCACACAAGCATTAGGGAGAGCATGCAAACTTTACACAGGAAGATCGCAGCCTGAATTCGAACTCACAACCTCCCCGGCGGACGCGCTAACCAGTCGAGTGCTGTGTTGCTAGGCCGAAACCCTCTTTAATCTACACAAGGAATCATTTTAAACGGCCGGAAATGGGCCACGTGACTTTATCAGAAACACTTGAAAGTCATTCCTGAGGTGTCAAAGTCAAGGCCCGGGGGCCAAATGTGGTCCACCACAGCATTTTATTCGGCCTGCAAAATCAAATCAATCCTGTGTAATTCCATGCTCGTTTTTCAAGCTAGCTAGCGAGAGATACTAGAAAGAACGAGCTCACGAGCTCTCTTTTTATTCAGCTAGCTGGCTAATTCCTTACATTACAGGTGTCAAAGTCAAGGCCCGGGAGCCAAATTTGGCCCGCCACATCATTTTATTCGGCCCGCGAAAGCAAAAACAACATTTTGCTCGCTCAAGTCCCAACCAAAAGTTCAAATTGTCGCACGTAAACCACAACTTGATTTTCAGATGTTTCAAATGTGCAGACCAGAGCGACCAGCAACATTTTTGTTTACTGACGAAGCCTCTTGGATGAGAAGCGACACCTTCAAAGAAGTACGGATGACTGCCGAACAAACCTTTTCATCCTCACAAACGGCGCATTTATGAAAATCTGGAGCCCGAAATCAAGTCAACTAAACAGCACTGGGTGATGTTCAAGGACAGGCCGGTCACGTGAAAGATTTCCCATTTAACTGCACGCATGCATATTTGTTACACGCACTAGCGATCAGAATGGGACCATTTGCCTCAATTTGATCCAGGAAACCCCCCTGTTTGCGCTTTTTTTCAAAGGTGGGGGTCTTTTTCAGAAGGAAGGGGGGCGTATGTGAGGAGCCAGAGCGGATGCAAGGCCATATCGAAGAACAGCAGCTGGTTTGGCTGGTTACCCCGGTTAGGAATGTGCGCTTGCTTGCTACGAGGAGAATAGAGCACATGAGCTTTTTTTTTTTTTTTTTTTTTTTTTGGGGGGGGGGGGGCAGCAGGCCCACAAAAAGAGGCGGCATCGCTTTAGAAAGACTAAAGTGGCCATCGGGATACACTTCACTATTCACCCGGAGGGGAGGGGGGGCGATATTGGAGGGAAATAAAACGACACATAAAACGAAGCACGTCAGGGCGTCTTTCGGTGCAATGGCGGACACGTGTTCAAACGGTTTCAGACAAATCTGGTGAATGATTACGCGAGCATGTGCTCCGTGTTTTTTTCTTCTTTCTCCCGGCTCGCCCAAGTGGAACGAGCTCCACTTTTAAAGTTGAAATTAAAAAAAGTGAGTACACGGGGCTTGCAGATAAAACGGGGAGGCTGGTTTATGACGGGGAAAGTACACGCCAAGTGGTTATAAACAAGTAGAGAAGGGATCATCAAATCACAAAGAGGGCGTCGAGCGATGCATTCCTCCACACGCAAACAAGCAAAGGAGGAAAAAAGGGGGTTTACCTTATTGATCGCTTCGAAGTCGAAGAAATGCGACACCACGGCTGTGGTCATCTTTGCAGCCGCCAACTCCCCCCTCGAAAAAAAAAATGGTTGTCCAGAAAACAAAAACAGCCGAAATGTTGAATGTTGCACAAGTTGCGCACACGACTTGTTGCCGCGTGTGCGTGATTTTACGGTTTCCCCCTGGCGTGTGCGTGTGTGTATGCGCGTGTGTATGTGTGTGTGTGTGCGTGCGTGCGTGTGCGCGCGTCGATGTATGTTATTGGCCCTGCATAACTTCCCCCAGTGGCCCGCGCTCGCTCCGACATTTGCTTTATAATACTGCAGCAGGAGGAGCCTCGAGCGCGGGGCGTTAACTTTCTGTTGAACTTTTTCTCGCACCCCCATTCCGGTCGCCATCTCCTCCTCTTTTCTTATTCTTTCTTCTTGTGTTTTTTTTTTTTTTTTTTTACTACTCCCCCCCACTTTGAGGTTACGACTCCAGTCTGCGCGCAGCCACCAATGCACTAACTTGCAACGGAAATATGACCGCGTCCAACTTTAAAACAATGTCACCATTTACGGGTTAAATTAGAAACATTTAAAGGACGTAAACATCATTGTGTTATTTTGGCACGTTTAATATCAATTGTACGGCGCTGTCATTTTAATTTGTCCAAATTGGATTTCCGTACATCATTCGAAGCATATTTTCCCTCCATTTTTTCCTAACACTTCCGGTTTGCACACGAGCTGGGTTGGGATCTTTTGCGCATGCGTACATTGATGACCGCGTGAGATTTGGGGGAAATGGCGGTTTGAAATGAACTTTGAAAACAACTATCGCCTTTTTAACCGTATGTAATTTAACAGCGACTAAATCATGTTCAGATTTTATGCGTGGCATCTATATTACTTACGTTCTATTAAGTTTAGAATACAGTAACGAAAATCGTGGCAAATATAAACATACAATAAGATAAAGGTAGTTTGTCCACTTGGCGTTGCCGTTCAATTTATCATCCCGTTTGTCTTCTACTTCCTGTTTAGTTTTTAACCACACGCAAACTTATTTGCATTCTTCCAGCACACTCAAGCAAGCCGAGGAGCTCTTGGAAGAAACTTAAACGTGAGTAAAGTGTGAAATAAAACCAATTACTTGGCGCAAATAATGTATTGATGGTGGCCTTTTGCTGTTGTTTACTTTGGTGGTGCTTATCCTCCATTGCTCTCTAATTAATGCACTCTTTGATTGCTGGACTGTAACATCACCGCTGGGACTTTCCAGCCAAGTCACTTGGTGGTTTACTCCTTTATTCTACTTCACATTTCCCCCTCCTTGTCATCAAGCTTCCAAACTATCCCACCCCCACCCTGTCCCAACCCCATTAGAAAAGCTCAAAGTGGAGTTCATCTCTTCCAGAGTCAAAACTGTTGAAAAGTGACTGTCAGCTAGAAGAAAGGAACCAAACAACTTAATGTTGTCATCAGGTTACGAATGAATAAAGTTACGATCTTTCAAAGGCTTTAAAAAGAGTGAGCAAACATTCTCCATTGTTCCAATGTGCCTTTGAGCAAGTGTCCGTGTGAAGCCGTGTGCGGCGGCTGTTTGAGGGCAAGTGCAAGAAAAAGCATTTTGTGTCTGAAAAGGAGATTTTACCATCGATTATGACAAAAATACATGTAAATGAAGTACATATTTTCAACAAGTAAAATGTAAATTTCTCCACTGTGAGACTAATAAAGGCAAATCCAATATTGACGTTATAATATAATGAGAATAATGGCTGGGATTTTATGAGAAAAGAATACTTGAGTAATGTTATTTCCAGTCTTAACAGACGTATTATAATCACTCCCCAGTCCAAATTAAAATAGTAATTGTCATGCACTCCTCTATTTCATCCATGAATAAAATATAAACTATCGATGCAATATTAGTCACATTTTCCACAAAAATTCAATATTATATATTATACTAGATATACATATATAATATATATAAATCCCATCTCAAAACCCACCTATCTAAAATTGCATTTTCTGTGTAGCTCTCTCTCTTGTTTCTATTTATAATTGTATTTTATTTATTGCATTGTATTTGTGATGATATTTTGTTACTGGAAAGTGACCTTGAGAGTTTTGAGAGGCGCTTACAAATGAAATGTATTATTCTTCTTATGATAAATATGTATTTTGTAGCCTAAGCTTTTGTAGCCTAAGCTTTTCTTCCAATAAAAAGCCGTAAAATGAAAACAAAAAACAAAGTTGCAATATTACAAGAAAATTTTCCTTCCGCCCCCTGCAAGAAACACCATCTCACATTTCTAAAGTAATGTTGTATTTTTCCCTGCCCGCAGGCATCTTTTTTTCTTGAGACCCTGCCGTCACGTGACGCGGATGTCGTTCCATCAGGTAGGACAACTTGATACGTACGCCAGTGAAGTGAGGTCACTTGATTCAACCACAGACACACAAGGACACTTTGAATAAAAGACGCCAAAACCTACACAATTGTGCCGCCCAACATCCCCACCAAAGCTCCCACACCTCCACCTCCATGACGGCGCAGCCAGCGGCCATGTTTGGAGTCAATGTGGAGATTTAGTTACAGCACAGAAAAAAGGAGGAGGGACTGTCACGGTTAAGGGTATCAGGTTGGATTTCTGTGGGATGTTTATGACGACACAGCACTGCCTCGAGGAGGTGAGCATCGAGGGAGTGGAGGTGGTGGGCGGGGCATAACATTCCCTTTTCTTTGCCGACATGGAGTGGAGGGAGGGGCGGGGTCAGAATCAGAAAACCTTTATTCGTCACACAATGGGGACATTTGCAGTCCACAGCAGCAATTTGAAAGGGGATGGGGTGGGGGGAGGGAGGATATAAAAACAAGATATGCCACAGCTAGCATATTGTATCTGTGCGTAAACTTAGAAAACAATTCATAAATTATGACAGTCGAGCTAGTTATCAAGCTACCTACCTAGCTATCTATTTGCTATCTGTTAGTTACCTATTAGCTATTCACTAGCTATCTATTAGCGATCTAGCTGGCTAGCTATCTAGCTAACTCTCTATTAGCTATTTATTTGCTATCTAGCTAGCGAGCTAGCTATCTATTAGTTATCTATTAATGAAATGTATTATTATTATTATTATTATTAGCTAACTAGCTAACTTTCCATCTATTTGAGTTATTGTGACTGTAAAGTGAACTAATAGATAATTAATACATAGCTAATAGATAGCAATTAGCTAGCTAGCTAGGTAGAAATTTACGGACGGCCTTATGTATTCTGCATTCGGGCGGTGGCGGCGAAGGCGGCAACTCGCTAGCTAGCCGCGTTCAAATGTGCAAGGCGGGCTTGATAAATGACGGGAGTGGGACGGCGGGGGCTTTTTTTGTCTTTGCAAGCGGTAGATGAAAGAAACGCACTCATTGAGAGATTGAGGAAAGGGGGGCCGGGGAGGGGGTGGGGTGGGGCGGACCACCTGGCTGCCTTTGCGCCTAACGGTCAACAGAGGGCAGCTTTCTGCATGTAAGGGTTCAGTGTTCAAAACGCTGTCTGGGTGTTTTTTGTCCAAAGCAATGTGGTTTTTTTTTCCCCTCCCGTCGTTGAAACAAGAGACACATTTTCACACAAAATAAATCTCCTGACTCAAAAGACATTTTTAAAAAGTACACAACGGAAAAATCTAGGCCAGCTTTTGTCTCCTGATGTGTAAATGGCAACTGGGTAATTACACCTTGCGCCATCTCATTCTGCAAGTCATCGTACGTCTACAGCGTAGATAGTGCAACAAAAAAAGATCTTCTGAGACCTCGGGGATCTGGCACACCACCCAAGTTGGGAATGGTCGATACGTCAATTTTTTGTGCTTAAATCATTCACTGCCATTCGCAAATTTATTCATTTGTTGAAAATTTAACAAAGAGCGCCATTCCCGAATTTGTTTGGGTTTTGTGTTTTCATGCTTGGGTGCCGATAAAGCCCTGGTAAGACCTCTGGCAATGTTGTTTCCTTGCCACAAGGGGGCAGCATTAGCCTTTTGTCCATGTTAGTGCTTTGTTACAGCTTCAGCTGTTGCTAAAGCGCTATAGTAGATAGCTAATAGATAGCCAACAGATAGCTAGCCACATAGATAGCTCTATAGCTAATAGCTAGCTAGCTAGTTAGTTGGGTAATACACTGAATGTCACAATTAAATACAGATAGAAATCTAGCTAGCCAGCTAGTAGATAGCTAATAGCTTCCGTGTTGAGTGAACACTAGCACGTGTGGCTGCCGCTGCTCACCCACAGAAAAACGTATCCTGTTACTGTAAAGTGACCATGAGAGTTTTGAAAGGCACTTATAAATGAAATGTATTCTGATCATTATTATAGAAATCAATACTGAAGTATTGTATTTTTTACATACACCCTCATTTCAAGCTCAGATAACTCTAGACCCATATCATTTAGTAATTAACTTTTTTATCTGATGAAAGAAGAGAATCTAAGGTTTCTAACGCTCCATTCAATGTTCATGTCGTCCTAAAACTCACTATTCTGTAGGTCCTGGAATTCAAGTGATAATGACAAAAACCCTGGCACTGCAGTGGACGCATCGTCTGGCAGTGAATAAGTGAAAATTTCTGGTTAGGGGCCATTCTGCTCCAAATACAAAAGTTAACCTGGATCGTAAAAGCGATGTGTTATTGCCAGTCACATTATTTTAAAATTTCATTTTCTACCTTTATTTTGATAGTCTTATACCGGAAATGGCATTTTACAGATTGTCTGTGAGCTTTACGTAGTCATCAAGAAGCTGTTAACGTCTAGTGTACTTTTGTTCGTCGTTTTGCAAAAAGCCAAGTAAATATACGAAATTTGTACACATTTTTTTGGAACGTGTCACATTTTTGAGTTTGACGAACATCTTTGGGAGAAGACTGCCCGTTGAATGACTGAAAACGGGGCAAAGCTCCGTTTCACTTCTCACGGGTTCTTTCTGAAGCGTCAAACCAGGATAAACAAGAGATTACTGAAGATCCGAGATTAGTCGGCGCAGGTCAAAGTAACGTTTCTTTGACTTTGTTGCGTAACGACGCCGCACTTAATTAGCGCCGCTGCGTGACACACATTAAGGAAGCGTCTTAAAGACGAAACAACGCCCCCCCCCCCCCCCCCGCGGAAGATCAGATAGATCCACTTCACGGGCTTGTTGACGAATGCGATACGGACGGAAACATCGTCTTCACGTACGGATTAGTTCGGCGTTACTTCATCTCCCATTCAAAATGTTCTTTATGTAACCACCGCTAAATCGTAAAGGTCGCTTTCCCTGAAAAATTTCGTCTGACATTCACCCGGTCTATGAGAACATTAAAAAAACCATTGGTGACCACCGGTTTAGAAGACGAGGGATTTCGCCAGGGACATCCATCACTGTCCAAAAGATGTAGCGGTTGGCGGGCTACAGTCCATGTGCCCGTCTCGCGTGGACCTCAAATCCCGGAGTGACCACACAGAGACGGACGGTTGTGAGGCCTGGGAGAATCCCAGACACTCCACTGTTCCGACGTCGGACAAAGACCGTTGATCATCTCCCCAGTCGATCTGCGAGTCCGGGGCTATCCCATTTCAGAGTCCGCCACATGGTCCACATACCCGGACTGTCGCCATAGTTGACAACGTAGTGCCACCTCATTGGTGGCAGAAGAACCCAGGGATGACCTAGGACACGCTGGAGAGACTATGTCACTCAGCTGGCCTGGGAAGGCCTCAGGATCTGCCAGGATGAGCTGGACGAAGTGGCTCGGGAGATAGAAGTCTGGGCTACCCGATTGAAGCCGCTGCCCCCTGCAACCCAACCATGGATGGATGGATTTGCTAGTCGGGTTTAAGAATGACTTCTACAGCTTGCGTATATGCGTTTAGTGTCGAGGCGGCGTTATTGTCAGTTGCCCATCGGCGTTCCCATTATTTTACGTAAACGTGAATCATCCAGAAAAAGTGTTTCCCAGTTGGGCGATCGCTCACCATGTTGATGTTCGCGATTTTTGAAGGAATGTTAAAAGCAGACAAATGCAAACATCTTTGGATCAAAGTGCCAGGCCAAAACCACCTCTGAGAGAACAAAGAGAGCAAAAAAATGACGAGGACAGTTAAAAGTTATTATCAATTTATTATTCATCACTCTATTCTTTGTTTTGTTACATTTGTTACATGTTTTTTACATTTTCGTTTATTTTCAAGCTTTTTGAAAGCATTTATGTCTTAATTTTGAGGCGGCTTGGAACGGATTAGGGAATTTACATGGAAAACGCGTCTTCACTTTCAGAAACTTCTATTTAAGAAATTTCTCCAGAACCAATTCACTTCATATGTCCTACCGATTAATTTTTATTCGAGTTTTCTGAGTTAGCATTGAGCTAACTCCGACTGTTCACTGATCTTAAATGCTATTGTGTTTTTTTTTTTTTTTTTTTTGGTGGGGAGGGGGGGCAAAAGTTTGATTTTGCATACGGCTCACGTTTTGGAGACTTAAATCTGACTCGAGTCAATTTAGGTGAAATTCAAAATTCTTCAACTCTGACATTTTGATGCCCACCCAGTAATGAGAAGAGTAGGGTGGGGGGTGGGGTAGATCTTTGGGTTTTGGCGAGCTGTGTGGGAACGCTGTCTGCAAGACCGCTTGGCGGTTGACCACTAACAATGCTGCGGCCGGCCGTTTGAACAATTAATCGCTGCTGGATCGTTTATCCGCATTCTCTCCCTCGTAACTCCTCCCCCCTAGCCCCCTCCTCGTCCTCTGAGGCTAACAAGACCCAATCCTCCAGGAGGAGGAGTGGTATAACGCAAAAAGCTTGACGAGAGGTCGCCGTGACCAAAACAAAATGGCGCCAAGTGGAGACGCGTCCTTTCCGAGATTGTCGGCGGGTTGCGTAACAATCTCATGATTAAATTGAATTATTATGATGATAAAAAAAAAAAAATCAACGGCTTTCCCAGAAATGAAGCTTTTCATTGTAGTCTTTCAACTTTCAACCCAACCCCTTGCTCGTAAACAACGGCACGCTTAGCGCGTCTTTCTGCCATCCCCGAGCCGCCATAAATAATAAACTAAAAACAATAACAAAAAAAGTTCAGACAGACCCCCAAAATGGCTGCCTGAAACAAAATGGCTGCTCGAAACAAAATGGCCGACTCCCCCTCTAAATGTGTTTCAGCGTCTTGTAATAGTTTCATGTTGACGAGTAAAACTCGATACAGGATCTGTTTTTCATTTTTTGTACGGGGGCATGTTTGGACTAGATGTATTATTTATTTATTTACAAAATGCCATAATACTTATAATAATAATAATAGCAATAATACATTTCATTTATAAGCGCCTTTCAAAACTCTCAAAGTCACTTTACAGTCACAGGATAGGTTTTTCTGTGGGTGAGCAGCGGCAACCGCACGCGCCAGCGTTTACTCAACCCGGAAGTAACTCAAATAGATAGAAAGCTGGCTAGCTAGCTCATAGACGGCTTTGTTGTCATTGATGGTGCCCAATCACTGATGTTGTAGATGGAGGTGCTTGCTACTTGGTGCCCACAGTTCATATCTTTTGCTCAACTAGCTAGCGAGCTAGCTAATATATAGCTAGCCTACAAATAGATAGCTAGCGAGGTAGCCAGATAGGTAACTAGCTAGCTCGATAGATAGCTGGAATAGGACATTGATTGTTGTGTGATTGGGAAGAATCCATTATTGTCCAGATAATTCCGTGTTGCAGACATTTTTAAAAAGTAGGGACACGCAAAACATGTGAATAAATAGGCAAGCCTTTAGCGGGTTAGCCATCCATAAGAAACACGGTTTTGCAGTACATCTCGGCCCAGTCCAAGTTACAACACGTTGCTCAGGGTGCCCTTAAAAATGTCCTCTCTCTGATCCTATTGTAAGAAAATAGGCGTGAAAATCTTGAATATCCGGTGTCATTCATGCTAGCGGCTAACGCTAATCACCAGCTTTAGATGCGATACTTAGTCAACAGAATTTATTTAAGCACCCTTTGCGATTTAGCATGATTTTACAACAGGGTTGCGTTGTTGTTGTCGCGAGTAACAGTTTGTGACAGCAGTAAACAAAAATCGATCGCTAACCGAACAGGAAGTTGTTAACCAGAACGAACCATCCGACTTTGGAAAAAGTCATTTCGGTCCCTTGACTTGAGCGCGGCTAGCGGCTAACACTAAACGGCATCTATTAGATACGATCCACTGTCAGCGAAATGAATTCTTTTAGCACCCTTCGCGGTTTGACATGATTTCACGACACGGTTATGTTGTTGTTGTCGTCGCTAGCAACAGTTTGTGACTCCTGTAAACAACCCAAACACAAAACAACAACAAAATTTGATCGCGAACCAAACAGGAAGTTGTCAACCGGAACAAACCTGACGACCTCGGAAAAGGTCCATTCGGTCGATTAACTAGCTAGCGGCTAACGCTAAACGGCAACAACAGATGGAGCGCAGCCGTGACTCATACGAGTTAACATCGAGGTACGCTCGTCAACATGATGGATGAGGAAAGGCTTCCATCTTGTTTATGCAACCCGACACCGGGCATCTGCTGGCCTCCCCCGCTCGCCGTGAGACGGCGGGATTAGCGTAGCCGTTTTGGATACGGCAGATGGGATAGAGCGTGTCGGAAAAATTACCGACGGCCCTCGGCTGCGCTATTTCGAGAAACAAGTTCTGACGGGAATTGACGAATGTAAAGGACGTTTAATTGGATCTTTTAAATTACGGCACCTAGCGATAGCCACCAAGGTCGCTTGACGCTAACTCCGTTTTTGTCGTTTTCCAGAGAGCGCGCAAGATGGGGGCGGGAAGTTTGAGGGGGGGGGGGGGCAAATAACACGACCCGGTGTTCTTATAACTCAGGACGGCAAAACCTGCCAAAACATTTGTCCGTCGGTAGACAGAAGTATAAACGTTTGCGCTTGTTTTTGAAGACGAGACAGCTGAGGAAAAACAGTGTTAGCTAGGGGGGGTGAGGCGGGGGAGGGGTGAGGGGTGAGGCAGCGATGGGCCCAAGCATCGCCATTTGGGAGAAAGTGCGGAGTCACGCTACAGGAATGTTGTGGAGTCGGAAGGCGGTGGTGGGGGAACGGGGGCGCTAGGGGGTTGCGGAGAAGGCGGCGGTGGGCGGTGATTGTTGGCGTGACTGCTCCATTTTTCACAGCCATAATCAGAGGCAGCTGTCAGCGAGAGGGGGCCGAAATATGAAGGCCTTCACAAATGGGCTTGGGGAGAATAGGGATTGGCAGGGGGCTAAAGGGGGGGTTACGCCTGAGTTTGGCGACGGATGAGACAAAAAATGCTCTTTTTGCGATGCTAATTTCATTGGGCAACAAAAAAAGCTTTCGGAAGCAAATAATAATAATAAACATAAAATAATAATAATAATAGTTGCAATGCAATAAATATATCTGGATTTTATTTATTTCTATAAAAAATTATATTTGTGATCTGCTCATATAAATAATATAATAATAATAATAGTTGCAATGCAATAAATATATCTGGATTTTATTTCTTTTTATATGAATTTATTGTATTATATTTGTGATCTGCTCATATAAATAATATAATAATAATGTTAATAATAATAATAATACCTTTCATTTCTAAGTGCCTTTCAAAACTCTCAAGGTCCCTTTACAGTCACAGGATGTGTTTTTTTCTGTGGGTGAGCAGTGGCAGCCACACGCAAGCTAGCGAATATACAGCTACTAGCTAGCGAATAGATAGCTAATAGCTAGCGAATAGATAGCTAATGCCTAGCAAATAGATAGCTAATAGCTAGCGAATAGAAAGCTAATATCTAGCAAATAGATAGCTAATACCGAGCTCAGTGGTTCTTAACCTGTGGGGAATTCCCCATAGGCTCTATGAACCACCGACATAGCGAATAGATAGCTAATAGTCTCATTTTTTCCCTCTCTTCACTTCTTTTTATTTATCTAGCTATTTCACTAGCTGTCTAAGCCATCTGGCTAGTTGTCTAGCTAGCTATTTGGCTGGCTACCTGGCTGGCTATCTAGCTGGCTATTGATTGGCTATATTTATTAGTTTGCTAGCTTGCTATCTATTTGAGTTACTTCCGGCTGGCGCGTGTGGTTGCCGCTGCTTACTCACAGAAAAACTTTGTGTGATTGTAAAGTGACCTTGAGAGTTTTGAAAGGCGCTTATAAATGAAATGTATTATTATTATTATTAAAGTCTGACTCATGTTAGCGTGATTAGCGGACGGATGTGAGCTAGGTTCTAGTGAAAAATGTCTGTTGACGCTCTGCCCGCGACTTTACGAGCTGTCACGGCCCAAAACGCCATTTTTGACAATGAAGACATTTTCAGTACCGCAGCCGTTTCCGCACATCTGCTAGCGTATTAACGATGCCGCTAGCAGCCCGCGCGCAGCGTTCACGCCCCTCCGAGTCTCAAATGTAAGCCGGTCGGTCGGTGACGTGTTTATGTTTAGTCTGGCGGCGACGCGACGCGGCACGGCACGGCACGTAGGCACGGGGCCCACTTGTGGAATGGCCCAAGGTAACGTTAGGACGCTTGGGCCTCACCTTAACATACTCGAGCGCCGTCTTCCAGACATTGTTACTTGGCGGACAGTTTTATATATCGCGAAGCTGTGCGCTTTATGACCTATTTTCGAAGCCACTCCGTGTCAGCCTCGCTCGGATCGTGGAAAAAAGGAGTCCGTTGGGAGGAGGCCGTGCTTGTTGATTTTTTTTTTTTTTTTTTGGGGGGAGGAGTGATTCATAGCGTGCTAAGGACTTGACCTCGTGCAAGTCAGAGTACTACTTTTCATGTCCCCCCCACTTTAACCCTGACCCCACCCCACTCTCGTAAGCCAAGAGGCTTCCACAACATTTGTGTCACCAGCTAATGAACTTTGCAGCATGCACTCATGCGTTTCTTCAAATGAGTCAGTCACCTGCAGGAATAAATTATTTGATTTTTTTGTTTTTAGCAGAAATATTTTAGAATTGAAGAAAGTCCATAGCGATTTATTTATTTATTTATTTATTTATTTATTTTTTATTTTGTAATACATTTATTTGTGTTTTTAGTTATTTGTTTAGTTATCTATGTATGTATTTAGGTATTTCTGTTTATTTATTTATTTCTAATACATGTATTTATTTTTTATTATTATATATTTATATATTATTATATTTTTTATATATTATTATTTATTGTTATTTATTTATTTAGTTATTTATTTATTTGGGCATTTATGTATGTTTATTTATTTATTTAGGTATGTTTATTTATTTTTAATATGTACATTTATTCATACATTTATTTGGATGTGTTTATTTTTTTATTTTTTTATATAGTTATTTATTTATTTATTTTGTAATACATTTATTTATATTTTTAGTTATTTGTTTAGTTATCTATGTATTTATTTAGGTATTTGTGTTTATTTATTTTGAACACATTTATTTATCCATTTATATGTATCTGTTTATTTGAGTTGAGTGAACGCTGGTGCGTGTGGCTGCCGCTGCTCACCCACAGAAAAATGTATCCTGTGACCTTGAGAGTTTTGAAAGGCACTTATAAATGAAATTTATTATTATTATTATTATTATTAGTTTTATTATTATTATTATTATTGTGATGATTATGATGATTATTATTACAGTAAAGTGTCGTTATATCGATATCGGATATATCGATAGTCCCGGTTATATCGATACTATTTCTATGCACGCACTGAGAAAATTACATGCAAACAGGGTCGGATATATCGATAGTCCCGGTTATATCGATATTTTTTCGGACTCCCTTGAATATCGATATAACGAGACTTTACTGTATTACCATTTGATAGCTATTTGCTATCTATTAGCTATCTAGCTACTTATCTAGTTAGCTATCTATTCACTATCTAGCTGGTTGGCTATTGAGCTAGGTATCTGATGGCTATCGATTGGCTAGCTAGCTAGCTAGCTTTCTATCGATTTAAGTTACTTCCGGGTTGAGTGAACACTGGCGCGTGTGGCTGCCGCTGCTCACCCACAGAAAAAACGTATCCTGTGACTGTAAAGTGACCTTGAGAGTTTTGAAAATCAAATGGATTATTATTATTATTATTAAATCCCTGACGGATTCGAGAATTAAAAAAAAAAGAAAAAACCCGGGTGGCGCCGGCCGTCATGGGCGGGAGTGGAGAATTAAATCGAACTGTATGACGCAAGTTTTTTTTTTCTTCTTGTCTTCCTTGTAAAAGGCAGATGTTTTTATAACATTGCGAGTTGTTGTGCAAGAGCCAAGCATCTCATTGGAGCGTGACTCATCCATCCAACTTGTTTAGCGCATGACACTCGGATTGAAACCGCCGGGCTGAAAATCAATTGTTCGGGTGTAAATTGGAGTCAAAAATTGGAGTCCCTCCCCGGGAAAGGACTTCCTGGATTGATTCATAAAATTCCAACAACATCAAAGAACAAAATGTGCACGTTGTTGTGGTGGATGTGGCGATTAGCATCCAATGCTAACTAGCGGCAATAGGCCGGGTCATTTGCAGATGTAGTTTAAAAAAAAAGCAGACTAAAAATTTGCAACACATCAACCAAAATAAAAAAAAAATGTCAACATTCAGCAATTTTATTTTTACACCAAACACAAAAAAATATAGTAATAATAATAATAATAATACACTTGATTTCAAAGCGCCTTTCAAAACTCTCAAGGTCACTTTACAGTCACAGGATATTTTTCTGTGGGTGAGCAGCGGCAGCCATACGCACCAGCGTTCACTCAACTCCAAAGTAACTCAGATAGAAAGCTAGCTGGCTAGCTAATGGATAGCAAATAAATAGTGAATAGATAGCCAGATAGCCAACAGCTCGCCAGATAGACATTTTACAGCTAATAGCTAGCTAGCTAATGGATGGCAAATAAATAGCGGATAGATAGCCAGATAGCCAATAGCTAGCAGCCCAAAATAAACCTCCTCTGTTTTCCCCATATCGAGGTTGTATAAATAAAGATAAGCGCAGCAGGCTCACCGCGCCATGGGAATTGGCCAATCTGGTCGTGTAAACATCAGCCAATGACTTTTGGCAGGCCGGCCGGCCGGCCGTTTGGTTCTCTGGAGGCCAGCCTGTGCGATGGAATTTAGAAATAAATCACCCCCCCCCCACACACACCCTTCTGTCTTTGCTATCTAGCTGGCTAGGTATCTATCTAGCTAGATAGCTCTCTATTTGCTATCGCGCTAGCTATTAGCTTGAACGTATAAGCAGTCCTAAAACTCAATATTCTGTGGGTTCTGGAATTCGAGTGACAATGACAAAAACCCTGGCACTGGAGTGGACACATTTTTCGTACATGTCTGACAGTAAATGAGTTAAACAACACACATATTAGAGTCGGAATATCATAATTATTTTTATTATTAAAAATATTATTCATATTATTTGTTATTATTTTTATTTTTACCATATGATACTTCCAGGCTGAGTGAACGCTGGCACGTGTGGCTGCCGCTGCTCACCCGCAGAAAAAAAATCCTGTGACTGTAAAGTGTCCTTAAGAGTTTTGAAAGGCGCTTATAATGAAATTTATTATTATTATTATTTAAAAAACATACGCAAACACACACACATGCACATATTGACACACACACACAATTGTATGACACGCGCTTGATCTTGGCCTTCTCTGGTTTTGATTTGTAGCCATTCGAGACCCCCCCCCACGAGCCCCACTTTAAGCCCACCCTCAATGGCTTCCAGCTGGATGTTATCCTGGGTGGAGGGAGGAGGCTTTGGCAGCCAGCCAGCCAGCCTCAACTTGCTCAACTCCCAGCCCCCCCCCCCCCCCCCCCCCAAAAAAAAAATTCCCTCCCTCATCCCGTCTTTATAAATTTAATTGGTGGAAAAAGCCATAAAGTTGAAATGTTTAATTTGTGGCTGATGTCCAGCGTCTTTGACGTCTCGCTCGAGGTGAAGAGGTGAAGAAAACAAGCGCTCCCAAAAGACCACGACGAAGCTGTCCTGGAATAGCCTCACGTTTCCGAGCTGATTTCCTTCCATATTTTCCTGGTTCTGCTCACAGATGCCACACGCTCACTTTTCAGCCGCTATCCCGGTTGAAATCAGCCACTTTTTAGTGGCGGCGAGGGTTAATGTTTACCTTGCCGGAGCGACGGACGGCGATGACAGTCTGATGTCATCGAGGTCAGAGTTGAAAACGGGAGGAGGAGGGAGGGAGGGCGTTTGTCGACGGGACGGGAGGACGTGACGCTTTTGTCACTCATCATCAACACGCCTGTGTGTGTGTGTGTGTGTGTGTGTGTGTGTGTGTGTGTGTGTGTGTGTGTGTGTGTGTGTGTGTGTGTGTAGGGCTGAAATCAGCTGACACCTGCTTTGTAATTGGACTGCCTTGCACAATCATGTGACTTCTGCATTGAAGCCACGATTGTAGGCAACGTAAGGCACGTAGCCTCACTCACCCCCCCCCACCCCCCATATCTTAACACCCCCCCTCGCCTGCGCAATTTCCACTGAATCTAAAAAGTGAAAAGTTGCAGACAGCTGACAGGAAAGTGTTGTATTTTATTGTATTTATTTATTTTGTTTTGGAGGGGGGGGGGGGGGGAAAGATGAATGACCCTGAGGACATTCATCAAGGAAATTGAAGAAAAATTACTTGTCTATTTAGACCAGGTTCAATGGCTATTTTTGTTGCTATTTTAGGAGATTTTTTAAAAATTCTTTAATTGTAATTTTTGGCATCTATTTTCATAAAATATTTAAAAATATGTTTTATAAAAATAGATGCCAATAATTAAAGTTAAATGAATAGAAAAATAGATAAATATATATATTAAATGAATAAAAAATATAGGAATATAAAATGTCAATTTTTAGGAGGTTTTCAAGGTAAACAAATTTGAGGAAAAAAATATGTAAATATATATATTATTCATTTTAGTTATTGGCACATCTGTTTTTATCAAACATTTAAAAAATATTAGATGTTTCATGTTTTATAAAAAATTTAAAATTAAATGAACATTAAAAATATGTTTTATCTTGGTTAAAATAGATGCCAATAATTAAAATGTAATATATATATATAATTTGTAATCTTATATAATTATGTTCAAGATAAACACGTTTGAGGGAAAAAATAATTCATTTAATTTTAATCATTAGAATTTTTATAAAACAATTATTTTTAAATGTTTTATAAGACACACACACACAGGCGTGTTCATGAGGAGTGACTATATATATATATATATATATATATATATATATATATATATATATATATATATATATATATGTATGTATGTATGTATTGATCAGCCTGATGTAAGAAAGGATCAATGACACACATGTTTATCACCCAGTCACATATGCGTACGTAGCAGTGAATCAATCTCCTTGATTAGATAAGGGCGCTGTCCCGCGCTTGTGATGCAACATTTTTTTTAGCACTTGGTCACATGTCCGCTACTCAAATGACCTTAAGTAAACTTGTCTTTTTGTACTTTTTTTATTTTTGTGTTAAACCGAGTGTGGTCAAATGTTGGATGTTAGCCTCAACAATAGCCGCCGAAACTATTTGACCCAAGTTTGATGAGCACCCGTGGCCCGAGACACCCAGTGGGGTGGGGGATGACATTTCCATTTTTTTTTTTTTTTTTTGGGGGGGGGGTGTCAAAAAGTGTTTTGTTTATTGAGAAAATGTGGATTTATTTTTTATTTATTTGTATTTATTTATTTTATTTTTTAAGAAAAAGTGTGAATTCCAAAAAGTGTTTTGTTTCTTGAGAAAATGGCGATTTATTTATTTATTTGTGTATTTATTTATTTATTTTTGAAAAAGTGAATTGAAAAAGTGAATTGAAAAAAGTGTTTTATTTATCGAGAAAATGTGGTTATTTGTATTTATTTATTCATGTATTTGCTTATTTTGCTTTTTTAAAGAAAATATTTCAGAGAGAAATTTCATATTTGAGAAAGGAAAATAGCATGTACGTTTTCAGTAAAAGAAATACATTCAACCCCCCCCCCCCCCCCCCAAGAAAATGTGGAGATTCTCAAAATACACAAAAACATGAAAGTATTTTTTTTTTTTTGGGGGGGGGGGGGGTTTATATGGGGGGTGGGACTGTCCTCATTCTGGCACCACCATAGCAGTGGGCTATTCAAAATATGTCTCAGTGAAACCGATGCAGCTCGGACCACCGGTCACTAACTAGTGACTGACCAACTAGTCTGTAACCCCCCCCCCCCCCCCCCCCCCTCCCCTATCCTCCCAAAATAGCACTTTCATATTTTTGGCAATTGAAATCCCCCAATTGGGCATCCGTGACATCGCGCAGGTGTCCTACCAGTTGCGGCACTCAACACCCGCGACCCCCCATTGCCGGGTCCGGGTGCCGTGTCCTCAGAGGTCAAAGGGTTAATGGAGCAGAGTGGCGCCGGGCGGCCCCGTCTGGATTTGGTAAACAGCAAAGCTGTCACTGCAGATGAATACGCCGAGGAGCCAAAACAGGCCCCCGAGCACACTGGATGGGTAGGGGGGCACTTTGCTGTGTCATGCCCTCACTGGCGTTGTAATTTACCGTCTCAATGATGTAATAATAATCATAATAATACATTTCATTTCCTAGCGCCTTCCCAAACTCTCAAGGTCACTTTACCGTGCCACTATTTTCTCGATGCCCACAGTCTCCATTTTGCTGCAATGAGCAACGTTTTCTTGCTTTCTCCTGATGTTTGTTTGTTTAGTTTTTGTTTTTCTTGGCCTCGGTCTTCACTTGGCTGGAGCGCTTCTTCTTCTTCTTGTTGTTGTTGTCGCTCTCGCGTTTGTTTTGTGGCTTTTCACCCACTGCAAATGATTCTTTATTTTTTGCTCCTCAACCTCCGACTCAATTTAGCTGCAACCATAAGAAGGCATCTTAATTAAAAGACCCTGGCCCGGGTCACTCCCAAAACCAAGCAACTTAGTTTCACACCCCCCCCCCCCATTTTAAAACATTCTCCATCCATCCCGTCGCCAGCTCAGCTTCCCAGCTGCGTCGGGCGAGGCGTGTAAATCTGGGCCCCTCCGAGCCAGCGGCAGAAAAGAATAACTCTGTCCAGGGTTCACGGCGAGTTCAGCCAAGCCACAGCTCTCACCCACCCCCAACACCCCCCCCCCCCAGTTCTCTCCGATCTCTTCGCCGTCACTCGTCAGATCGCAAAAAGCGACGGCGCTAACGTCTTCTGGCTCGGGTGATGTCATCGATAGCGAACGTGGGAAGCGTCGCCTCCACCAGATGTCGGGACTCTTCGGAGACCCGGCGCGTTTTTCCTCGGGTCTTTTGTTTCAAGACCTCATCCAGAAACCAGAAAACTCTTCTTTGAATTTAACGAGTTTTTGGTACGTTAAATCGGGGGAGAGGACCTAAAAGTCGTTGAGAAGAAAGTTAACGTCAAAACGGCCGATCACGTTGTCATCGCCAACATTACAGTTTTACATGCTCTCCTCGGGCCTACGTGGCTTTTCTCCAGGTATTCCAGTTTCCTCCCGCATTCCCCACAACGTGCACGGCAGTCTGTTTAAACACTCCAAATGATCACGACGTGAGCGGGGATTGGTGTTTTGTCTCAGTCTGTGTAGCTTGCGATTGGCGGGCGACCGGCTCAGTGTGTCCCCCGCCGACCACCAAAGACGCTTCCAGGCCGACGTTAAAATGGATTGGATTCTCTCAATGACAAATCAAACAAAATGGAATCCCTCTTCACATATTCACCTTTTGCTAATCAAAACCGCAGCACCTCCGATCTGCCGGAGTGGGCGTGGCCGACTCGGTCCAACAGGTTTGATCCCTAATTTCATGTCAGATCCTCCGTCGGTGATTGCCAGACTTTGTTTACTCGTCCGCCATCAGACCCGACATGTTCCGTCGCGCAAGCCCCGCCCCCCTTTCCACCGCAACAGGACAAACTGCAGGCCCTCCTAATCAGCTCATTTGGCGCAGATCAATGGCACTGATGAAAAGGTCCCAAAGCCCAGACCGTGACCCAAATGAGACTCCAACAAAACACCCTTCTTAAGCCATGGCCTTGGAGCAAATAAGCACCTCCAAACCCCCCTGGGTCAAAAGGTCAAAGGGGTCATGACCCCAAGGTTGGAAGGGGTTCAATGGAGGTGGTGTCCGAGGTGGAAAGGGCGGCGGCAAGTGTGTGAGGTTTTGGATGGGATGGAGGGCGCGGGCTGGGGGGGGGGGGGGGGGGGGGGGGGTGGTCTCTGGTGTCCTTGCTGGTGGGCCAGCTGAACAAACAGGCGATTGGGTGGGGGGGGGGGTGGGGGTTGAAACAAGGCCAGACTTGAGAACCGCGAGCCGGTTTTCAGAAGAACGCGGACTGCGACACTGAGCGACACTCTGTTGACGCGAACAGAACGACACACATACCAGTTTGCAGGGGGGGTCACCTCGACGGACCCTTCCACGCCCCCCCCCCCCCCCCCCCCCCCCCCCCACAGAGATGATAATAATAATAAGAGTAATACATTTCATTTTAAACGCCTTTCAAAGCTCTCAAGGACACTTTACAGTCACAGACAAGCATAGGTACTATAATAAATAAAATACAATCACAAATAGAATACAATAAATAAAAAACAATTCTAAATAGAAACAAGAGAAAGAGCTACACAGAAAATGCCATTTTAAATGGGTGGCTTTTGAGATGAGATTTGAAGGTGGGAAGAGAATCCGAGTTACGAATGTTGGGAGGAAATGAGTTCCAGAGTTTGGGGGCAGAGCAGCTGAAAGCTCTGACCTCCATCGTGCTGAGACGGGCAGGGGGGCACACAGAGATGGAAGAGAGGTAGAGGATATGAGGGAACGAGAGGGAATAGAAATTTGAAGGTCAGGTATGTATAGGGGGACAAGGTTATGGATAGCTTTAAATGTATAAACAAGAATTTTAAAGATCCACCAGACCCGAAGCCCCCCCCCCTGGTCCCCACCAGGAAAGGGCTTCACCCACTTGAAAAGAAGAAGCAGAAGAAGAAGATGGCCTCTTGTCGCAGTCTGTCTTCAATCAGCCCAGCAAAAACAGGCCCACCCATTTATCCCACCCTCATACCCCCCCCCCCACCCACCCACCCACCGGCCCTCTAATCCGTACCACATGGATAACAAAACCGGGAGGAATTAACGGGAAACAATTCAGGCTGGAACTAAATCTGCGCAAGATTTCTGCGACCCCCCCCCCCCCAAGCGCCCCCCCATCCCAACCTCATCCATTGTTTGTCCATATTATAAATCATCCACGCGACCCATTTGTCACCCGTGTTTATGTCAGTGACGGACGGGATTGCTCACCCCATCCGGGGGTCTTCATTTTGGGTACACTCGAGCAGCAAATGTCAAGCAAAATAACCCCCCCACACACCCTTGAAGAAAAAGTGCCAAATGTTTAGTTTCACTTCCAGTTCCCGAGTTCGGATTAAGTGAAAAGGAAGGCAAATGTCAGGCCTCGGTCGCCATGGTTACTTCCTATTTGACTGGGGGGGGGGGTCTTAGCAAGGGGAGGTTTGGTGGTCAGAAAAAGCCAAGCGTGCTTGTCTTGGAGAGATGAGCAACCGACGACCGCGAAACCGTCATGAGCTGTGCTAGCATAACAAAAGTGGCGCCTGCAAGACATTGACCCACCGGGCTTCAGTTGAGGAGCAACAATTCTAATCTTGACGCCTGAAAAATCAAATCAAAAAGTAAATCACTCAGATAAAAGCCAGCTGCGGATGCGGAATGTTTCAGGCTCACACATTCCATCACAATGGCTACCGCTAATTATTGCTTGCACTTTGTCACACAGTTCAATGTTAGTGCCTTTCCACACGTAAAACACTAAAAATGCTGTTTGACAAACAGCGTGAAAGGGGCAACCGATGCGAAAAGGCTAATAAAGGCAAATCCAATCCAATCCAACCTTACGCTCCTGTCTTTCTACACATCTCGGAAGCCTGAACATTTTCACCCCTCCTCCCGCTGTTCCGATCCATGTTTGTGCTATTTTACACATAACATTGACAGCGGGTGTTGACAGGCAGCGTGAAAGGGGCCAGAGCGTATGTATGGCTTGTACAAAATTCTCCGAAATTAATGTGTCAACTTCATCCCCTGCTCTGCTGTGAAATTTACAGGTAGAAGACAGCCTCCCTATTTTGTCTGTACCTTTTACGCAGAACAGCAACTTTGCATTCGACGGACAGCGTTAAAGGGGTGACAATTGCTTATCTCATTTTCAGCAATTTTCTCAAAGGATATCCCAAAGCCTGGACATTTTGGACTTGCTAACCATGTTCCAGAAATTTCTTGGTACACCTTGTCATTCCGTAGAGGTGCCTTTCACACAAAACAACCTTTGATAGACAGTGTGAAAGGTTCGACAAAATAGCCAATGATATGGAAAATGCTGATCTGTAAAGCTCGCCACGCTTGACAGCTGTGGAGAAGCAAATCAAAGCTTACTGTGTGAGTGTGTGTATGTGGGGGAGGGGGGGTACCTCCGCATAAACAAGGGGATCTCCTTACCCAAAACAAGAAGGCTGCGGCGGAACAGGCAGCACGAAAGGGGGTGTAGTTGCTCGGCGGTGTGCGCACGGAAACACGTGAACGTGGGCGGAAAAGGTCGAGCCAAAAACATTCATTAAGTCGAAATTACAACCTGTGCTCACTTTTTATTCTTCAAAACAAGCCACACACACACACACACACACGTACACTGAAGTGTGTCAGCTTTCGCGCAGTGTCACAATTTTAACTTAAAACAAATCTGCGTAGTCCTCAGCGTTGATTTTTCATGCATTATGCTAAGCTAATAAACATCATTAGCCACCGCAACTACAAAAAAAAGACACACTGTGACGTTTGCCCCCCCCCCCTCCCCCACGGCGCCATTAAGACGAAGGATTTATTTCACGTATAACTTAGCTGCGACCTAAACGTCGCATAAAATGTCTACCTGTCCATCAATCGTAATATGATAGCGGATTTGGGATGTCGCGCGGGGATATGTGGGCCTTATTAGCATGCCGAGGGCGGCCATCATTGGCTTGGCGGCAGTCACTTGGGATAGTACAACACAGAGCACAAGTGACTCCTGGTGGAATTCATGAGAACTACAACAGGTTGTGGCTTGGATTGGATTGGATTGAGATCGTTTTCGGACTTCAAATGTTGTTAAAAAGTATTTGAAATGTATTCTTTATTTTCCTTTAGTGAGTTTAGTACTTATTTATTTAGGTTTTTTTTTAGGATTGTCGTACCATGTTCCTGAAATTACTTTAAATATTTCATTCTCCGGTCAATAAATTCAGGGGCTTGAGGGGGTAACCTGATAGAAATTTGAATACCTCTCATTTTTCCAACGCTCGATCTGGTACCAGTTGCTTCATTCTTGTCAACTTTACCATAAAAACAGGTACTATCGTCCACGTATTCAAGTCCTATTTTTATTTCTTGTTTTAGCATTTTTTTATTCGACCAAACCAGGACAGGGACCCTGACCACAACAATTAGTATTAGGGCATTGACTTGGAAACAGAGCTCAGAAGTGGATCTGGACCACAAAGACCATAGTCCTTGAACACAACAAACCTTGATCAGAACACAGAACCATAGGTCTAAATGACACAACATGAACCTGAACCCGGACCTGAAAAAAAAACCCAGTTTGTATATGAACCAGCGCCTCAAAGACGAGAGTTTGGATTGTGGACTCTGTCACGGACGTTGTCACAAAGTCTCAATGGAACTGAAAGAAACAAATACACACACGGACCTGCACTTCAAAGACTAGAATAGGTGGGGGTAAGTAGGGGTCAAGGAGGGAGGGGGGGGTCATTGTTGTTACAAATCTCTCAATCAAGTGTGTGGAATACCTATAATGTTAAAAAGTAAATATGGATATCTTCTACTCACTGATTCTGGTCTTTGGCTTCCCCCACGATAAACAAGGAGCCCGATCTATGATGTTTTCAAACAACAAAGTTCTATTTAGCTTTCAGAAGAACGCAATGGTGCACATCTGTAGTCCAGATGTGCACTGTTCTACGTGCTACCCGGCTCAGGATGTTTTGGATTCCCGTCCATGGAACATGTGGGCTGGGTCGCAGCAGCCTCCGTCGGGAGCCCGAGCGGCGTCCGGTCTGCGTGAAGATGTGTTTACCTCCCGGGGCCGGTTCAGTCTTGGCTCGGCCGTAGGGCGGGGGGTTCGGGCACGTCCGCCGCTGCCGTCCAAATTCAGGCCAGATGTGAAGGAGCTGAATATGGATTTTCGACTTGGTCCTGATGAGCTGCAGTGCCTCAACCAGGGCAATGAAACAAAACTAGATGTCGAGCTGGGGCTGGCGCTCGATCTTAGTAACACTGGAATAAACCGGGACCGCCAAGGCTAGGGTTCATGTCATAGGCCCGACATGGACACAGATCTAGACCGTGAGGATTTTAATCATAATCCATCCCCGATACCACATTCTTCACTCAATCCTGACTTGTCTCAAAAACTCGCACTAATATGAACCTGGATCTCAATGGCAAAACTAGACTTGAGCTAGTGCTAAATCTGAACCCTTTCTGTTGGTCTAGACCTCAAATCTTAGCAAAGCGACTTGGACCTGACATTCAGTGACAAGAACAGTGGTATGAACGGGAGACACAGATTCAGATTTAGTGGACCGGAGTAGTCTCAGATACATGGACACAATCTTTGTTTCCTTCTACGATTTTGTGTCTTTGAGACGCACCAAAACCCTCAGTCTTTTTGGCGTCGCTGTTCCTGGTCCACTTTTCTCATGAGAACCTGTTTACCGTTGGCCCGCAATGTCCGCATCTGGCCAAGAAAGAACTGATTACAAGCCGACGCAATCTGCCACCTGCTCCTGTGGGTCCCTTGACCCTCTCGAGATGGTTTTGTGTGTTTGTGTGTGTATGTAAGTCTGAAATGCTTAAACACACACTTAATTGACACAGCATGAGGGGCCTCCATTGTCTTCCAATCAGTCATGAGAACCAGGACGCCCTCCAATCCTTCAGTCCGGTTGACCGGGCAGCAAGGAGATAGCGAGTGTTTGGGGCTCGGGGGGGTAGCTTTGATCACGGCGTCCGTTGCTCAATGGGTTGTGGCGTCGGAAGACGAGGATACGGGTGAGGGTACGTTTTAGTAGCAACGCTGGAGAGAGTGCTGGATTGTCTGCCGTTCACCCCCAACAAGAAGCCGGTGGTTAGGCTGCAACCTTACACCGCCTTGTTTCAATTAGGGGGCTTGGGGGTCCTTTACAACGGCTCCAATACAACGGCCTTCCCCCATTTAATCTCAACCATCAAAGACCCTCTGGCAGAGAATTTGGGTTGTTAGGACAGGGGTGGCAATGTATGGCCTGGAATGGGTGTGGGGGAGTCGAGGTGGGGGGGCACAGACAAGCAGAAATCACATTTAAATCCGGTCCATCTATTAGTATTGTTTGCAGTAAAAAAAAAAAAATAACATTGTCTGTCTATATGTTTTGCACCACTGCTTTTGTTCGAATATCCATTGCAAAAGTAGTTATCGCTCTGCCACATAGATTCTTCCATATCTTTTCCTATTTTGTGTTAGCATTCATGTTCAACTAGCATACTACATACTGAAGGCAAGCTTCAGTATGTTTTTAAAAAAAAATACACAACTATTTTTTTGTTTTGATATAAAATTGAAATAAAAATACCAAGAAAAAAAGATTTTTCTTCCTACTTCCAACAACTATTTTAAAAACCAATCAGGATCAGAATCAGAAAGCCTTTAAAAGTCCCATAATGGGGAAATTTGCAAATAACTATTTGCAAAAAACAAAACAAAACAAAAAAAACATTTTTTACCTCTGACATGTACATTTTTTTATTTAAAAAAACTTTTTCTTTGAAAAATATTTTTATTTTTCGATTCAAAATGCATTTGCAGAAAATATTTTTTTACCTATTTGACATGTAATTTTTTTCTTAAAAAAAGCATGTTTTTCTTTGATTTTTTGTTCTTTTTCAATTAAAAAAAATATATGTATTTTCCTACTTCAACAACAATTTCCAAAACCAAATAAGCATTTCCAAAAAAATATTTTTTTTACCTCTTTAACATGTATGTATATTTTTTTTCCTTAAAAACGTTTTTTCTCTGGAATTTTTTTGATTTTTTGATTAAACAAATATAAATATAATTTTTTTCCTACTTCAACTTTTTCAAAATTTTTATTCTTGGAAAACATGGTTTTCTTTGGAAACAAAAATTCCTTGAAAAAAAAAATCTTTTTCGATTAAAAAAAAACGTAACGTTTGGTAACGTTTTTCAAGTGACTCTATGCCTACTTTGGCGACCTCTGGTGGTCATCTAGGAAACGACACGTGTTCCCGATGTTGTCCAGCAGAGAGCAGCATTACACTTCATTTATCCTGTTTGTGTGTCTGATTTGTCTATTGACTTTGTCCAGCAACAGAATTGTCATTGTTGATACTTTCCCGTCAATTCAACGAATTTGCCTCTCGAATAGAAAAAAAAAATGAAAAAAACACAACAACAAAAACTGAATCAAATCTCTTGAAAATGTCCGCAGTTCCGAGCGGGTCTCGAAGATCGACTGACGTGGAAGCTGTCAACATCTGCAGAGTGAAACCAAGTGCGTGTTTCTATCCCGTGGGAGCCTTCGGTGCAAAAATCTGAAAGTGGGAGGGCCTAAGAAGAAGGAAAAAGAAGAAGAAGAAGTGAAGGGGTGACTCCTTTGCGAAACCTGATCCCGCTTTGGACCCTTTAAAGGAAGATGGCTCCGCGCTACTCAATGAAAGCCGGG
Source organism: Hippocampus bargibanti (assembly GCF_051943395.1). Lineage (NCBI taxonomy): Eukaryota > Metazoa > Chordata > Actinopteri > Syngnathiformes > Syngnathidae > Hippocampus > Hippocampus bargibanti. The sequence continues at coordinate 901,717 of NC_142742.1, read as the reverse complement.
AAGAGCGTGTGCGTGCGTGCGCGTGCGTGTGACCGAGGCCAAGTGTTGGCGTGCACGCGGCGCGTTCGCCACACACGCCAGGCGACGGAGGTGACGGTGACCGCCACTGCCGGGAGAGCTCCATCAACAACAAAAAAAAAAAGAAAGAAGAATGAATGAGAGGACGCCAGCAAACCCGACACACGTTGGGAACGAGGGACGGTGAGAGGAGTCCACTGGCGAAAAAAAGGTACCAAAAGAAGTTGCCGCCTCGCGTTTGTTTGTTTGTTTGGAGCGTTTGTGATCCACGTGCGCGGTTGTTTCTTTCGACTTGCTCTGATCTTTACTTGATCAAAAGGAAAATGGCGGAAAATGTTTTTGTCCTTGTTTGTTCCTACTTTTTACTTTTGGCGGAAAAAAGAAAACAGTGTCGGATTATTACAGAAAAAGAAAAGGCTTACAATTTCATTTTATTTTTTACTATTGTACGGAAAGTTTCTTTGTAATTTTTGTTTTTGCCAATGGGTTATTTTTTTTGTCAAATTATTCGGATTAAAATTAAAGGGGGGGAAAAAGCAAAAGTAATTTTTTGTCTTTTTTTTTTCTTTTTTTCCATCAAACTATTCGGATTAAAAATAAACGGAAACAAACCACATTAACTCATTCACTACCATTCACAAATTTATTCTGCAATTGAAAATATGACGTAGAGTGCCATTCCCGAATTTGTTCGGATTTTGTTTTTTCATGTTTGGGTGCCGATAAAGCGCTGGCCAAGGCCTCTGGCAATGTTTTTTTAGTAGCATTTCCCTTTTTTTCCACGTTAGCGCTTTGTTCCTGCTTCAGTTCTTGTTAAAGCGCTACACAAAGCAATATGTCTGGATTGCATTGTATTTTTTTGTACATCCGCCCCCATTTCAAGCTCAGATAACTCCAGACCCATATCATTTAGGAATTAAACCTTTTTTCTGATGAAAGAAGACAAGCTAAGACGCTGCATTGAATTTTGATGTCATCCTAAAACTAAATATTCAGTGAATCTTAGTATTTGAGTTACAGTGACAAAAACCCTGGCACTGGAGTGAACACATTTTTGCACATCGTCCGGCAGTGAATGAGTTAAAAAAAAAACAGTTCGTATATATTTTACGGAAAAGGAACTAATACAAAATGAGAAAATGTGTCTTTTATCCAAAATAACAAACCAAAGAAAATACTAATTTACTGAAACTGTAGCCCCTCAGGTTATAAAAATCAACTTTGTACTCAAACCAAGTTCATGTTTCCTTTAGAAAATAATTGCCATGCCATTAATCCGTTCCAGTTTTGGAACGATATCGTATTTTGTTGGTTGATTGCTTGAATTTTTTTTCCGCCCTATGGGTTGGCAACACAATGATGATGATGATGAATTAAGAGTCGATTTAAATGCATTAATTAATTTTGTTATTTTTGAGAAAACAATTATTGTTGGGGAAATAAAACTAAATGCATCAAAAGTAAGTTAAATCACTGCAAATACTTTCCGTTTCAATTTGACCACATTTTGTGTTCTGCCTGTATCTTGGCCTTCTACTCTGCATGATTCCGACTTGATCTTGCTTTCATTCCTTGGTGCTTTCTACTATCTTTGTGACTGCCTTATTTTCCTGTATAGGATAGTTGTCTATGTTAAGCGCTTTTTTACAGCTTCAGCTGTTGTTAAAGAGCTATTTAAATCTATATGTATGTTATTGTATTGTATCCAAAATTCAATATATTACACCCCTCCCCCATTTTTTTATTAAAACTTTTAAAACAACCCCCCCCCCCCAGCCCCCACCCCACACTCCTGTTTATAGACAGCAATTCCAGACAGGAGTCTTTTTGGAATCTCGATGCCACAAACTTGGCACAGCGACAGTATCCGTGGCCTGTTTTGCACGTGTGCAGCCGTGACCCACATCTGGAGCCTGCGAGGCGTCAGGCGAATTGGCGCGGGGACGGAACGGAACGGGACGGGACGGGACTGGACTGGACGCGGGATGTGGGAAGCGTCTCTTGGGGATGATGTCACCCCCAGACTGACTAATCACTGACATCAGCGCAGCTGCTAACTAAGCAGCGGACGTGAAAACGTGTCTGTTTTGAATAAATGTAGATTGTTATTGAGGAATGACGCGGGGGGGGGGGGGGTGCAAAGTCGGGGTAGAAAGTCTGGATTGGCAACATTTTGTCCTTGGTGGATTTGGATGAGAGCTGTAACCTGCACCTGTGTCTAGTTGTTGGCTGTTGGCTATCTATTAGCTATTTATTAGCTATCCATTAGTTAGCTGACTATCTATTAGCTAACTAGCTTTATAGCTGACTGGCTGTAAACTGTCTGTCTGATAGCTATCTGGCTATCTATTAACTATTTATTTACTATCTATTAGCTAGCTATTAGCTGTATAGCTGAGTGGCTGTAAACTGTCTAACTGGCTAGCTGTTGGCTAATAGATAGCTAATCGACACCTAGCTTGAGCGAGCGCTATAGATAGCTAATTGATAGCTAGAGCTAATAGATAGCTAAGAGACAGCCAGCGAGAGATAGAACTAACCAATAGCTAACAGCTAGCTACCTACAGCTAGTAGTAATTATGCTATATTGACATTTATCCGCTGGGTATTTATATGGAGAATATATAGGCTTCGAACGAGGACAAAGGATTGATTTTGTGGACGGATGTGAACCCAAATACAAATAGAACTTTATAGTGGCTCTTTGCAATTGTTTTGTAGGATGATACTAGTGCAGCGTGTTCCACCGGAGACAAATCTTTTATGTGTTCTACATACTTGGCCAATCAAGATGATTCTGATTTGGATTTTGATCTGTAGCCATCTGAGGAAGCTAGCTGTATAACAAGCGAGCTATCTAGTTAGCCGCAAAAAAAAGAAAATATGATGTAGATGTGAAGCCATCCGAGGCAGTCTTCCCCCCATCTGGATCCTCGGGGTGGTCCAACGCGAAACCAGTAGGAGACGTTGATCCACGGAAGCTTTAACCTCACGCTCGAGTGTTGTAGCGAGCCCACGTGTCAAATGTTTGTTGATACAAGACGCGGTCGGTAAAACTGGCTCGGTTTCCGAGGTGGTCCTAGCTTCTTCTTTTGCTAAGTTGGAAAGTTGACGCTGATGTTCGTTCGGCTCACACTGCGACACCTTGGCGGAGCTCCAACCGTTTGGTTCCCTGACGGGTTACGGAGCGGTCGGTAGGGAGGGACTTAGCGCGTCGCCTTCAACGACGTTAAAAGGCTTGCCTGAACCAGGCAAGAGGTGACACCATTTGTCATCAAAGATGTGTTCAAAGTGCTAAGGGGTGTTAGCTAGCAACATTTGGTCGACATGTCTATCGTGAACGGACCCACCAAAAATCAACTGAAAAACCAATGTTTACAAAACCATTTTGTCTGGTACTATCGTTGGTGACCTCCAAAACAAACAAACTCCTACGAAGGATTTTATCCAATTGCTACCAACGTTATTTTGCTAACGTTACACATTTTTCACTTTGGTGACTGCCCAACGATTGATAAAAAAAACTAAAAGTAATGATTAGCTTTCCACCCCCCCCCCCTCCCCAAACTGAACAGCTTTACGTCAAAACCGCTAGCCAGTGGTCATCCCGGGTCCAAAAGTCTACGCATGCTAAACTTGTGTAATTTTGTATGGCTAAGGCCTGCATTTACGAGCAGGCTAATTGCAGGGAGCGACGGCGCACGGTTTTAACTGCCGGACTTTGAACGTCTCGTCTGCCGCTGTCTTTTTTGTCTCTTCCTACTTGACTTTGTTCGTGCCGAAAGTTAGCCATTTTTGTTTGAAGTGCCCATCTGTCGATATATCCATCGACCTAGCTTGGCACATCTCGACAAGAGATCAAGCTAGCAAAATGGATAGCTAACCAGAGAGCAAGAAATCCAGATAGCTAGATCGCAGCATAGCCAGTTAACTGAATAAATGGTTTGCTAGCTAGCTACATAAATGGTTTGCTAGCTATCTAGATAACTGGATTGCTAGCTAGCTAGATAATTGGATTGCCAGCTAGATAGATACCTAGATAGCTAGCCAGCTCGTTGGCTCGCTGGGTAGCTGCATACCAACGCGAGCCATCTATTTACCCAGCTCCCTTGATTCTTTGTCTTATGTTGCTATCTAGTTAGCCCGTTTTTTGCTAGCTCGCTAACCATCCTGTCTAGATGTTCTAACCAATTTTCATGCTGCTTCTTTCTGAAGCTAAATTTTCCTCATCCTTGTGTCACAAAGTCCCTAAACGTTTCTCAACTAGCTTCCTCCACACAAGGTGGAGTTGCCCCGTCAGTTTTAGGGCTTTCAACACTTTGTCCGTTCGTCTTTACACATTCTTGCCTCCTTCCTCTGTGACTGTGAGAGCTGAAGAACCCCCCCAAAGCCCACCCCACCCTGAACTAGCCTCTTATGGGACTGTGGCGCAGAAAGACACCATTGTGCCAGACCCGACTAGCATCCAGTTTCAGCCCTGCCTTGTAATTAAGAAGAGATTTCACGAAGGAAGTTTGGGGTTTTGAGGCAGAGCTGACCCGCTTTGGACGAATGAACTCGAACCCCCCCACCGCCTCCCCCGAAGTCACATCCTCCCCCACTGAGGTTTTGTGTGTGGGCATGCGATGGAATGGAAATCAAGTTTCAAGCTTGACTCGATCCAGCTGTTTTGTTCGTTTGAGGGACTGTCACGAGGGTGTGTGTGTGGGGGGGGGGGGGGGGTCAGTTTATCCCTTGCACTTTTTGGTCACTGAATCATCAGGACGGAAGTGAAATGACTCTTGTTTTGTAAATGAAAACACGTGCCACGCTTGCTTGAGGAAACGCCATTAACTCCTTCACTGCCAGCCGATGTGCCAAAATGTGTCCACTGCAGTGCCAGGGTTTTTGTCATTTGTCATTCGAATTCCCGGACCCACAGAACATTGAGTTTTAGGATGACATAAACATGCAATGCAGCGTAAGAAAGCTTAGGAAAAAAATGAGTTAATTCCTCAACTGTCGTTCCGCAACTGGAACAGATTATTTGCATGGCAATTATTTTCTAAGGGAAACATGAACTTGGTTTGAGTACTATGTTGTCTTTTATAACCCGAGGGTCTACCATTGATGTAAATTAGTATTATCATTTCCTTTGGTTTGTTATTTTGGATAAAAGACACATTTTCAAATTTTGTATTGGTTCCTTTTTTGTAAAATATGAATAGTTTTTTATTAACTCATTCACTGCCAGACGATGTACAAAAATATGTCCACTCCAGTGCCAGGGTTTTTGTCGTTTTCACTCAAATTCCAGAACCCACATAATATTGACTTTTAGGACGACATAAACATTCAATGCAGCGTAAGAAACCTTACTTAGACTATCTTCTTTCATTAGAAAAAATGAGTTGATTCCTAAATGGGTCTGGAGTTATATGAGCTTGAAATGAGGGCAGAAATGCATACATATTGGCTCATATAGCGCTTTAACAACAGCTAAAGCTGGAAGAAAGCTCTAGCATGGAAAAAAGGGAAATGCTGCCCCCACGTGGAAAGGAGAAAAAAAACAATGCTTGAGGTCTGACCAGCACTATATCGGCACTTAAACAAGAAAAAAATCAACACCCGAACATATTCGGAAATCTCGCTCTACGTCATATTTTCAATTTCCGAATACATTTGTGAATGGCTCTGAATGATTTAAGTAGCATCTGTCTCCACCCGAGGAGGTCCATGAAAAAAAATGGCACCTTGCGCAATAGACATCGGAAAACAGGCCGACCTTCAACTTTTCGCAGTAAAAAAAAATCTACTGCATACTTAATAATAATAATCCATTTGATTTCTATGCGCCTTTCAAAACTCTCAAGGTCACTTTACAGCCACAGGATAAGTTTTTCTGTGGGTGAGCAGTGGCAGCCACACGCGCCAGCGTTCACTCAATCTGCAAATGTACAACACTAACTCAAATATAAAATGGTCATGGCAAAAATAGTTCTCAACAATAAACTAGTGCCGTACTGATGAGATCAGAGAGTAATTGAGAGGTTAGCAGTAACCCCAATTTCTAGGCAGGGCAAGTTGGCAAAAATTAGATGACTATGAAAACACAAAATAGCATTGCAAAGATAGTTCTGAACAATGAACTAGTGCCGTACTGATGAGATCAGAAAGTAATTGTGAGGTCACCAACGTCATGTTTATGTCATCCTGTAACGAATGCGGCGACTCCTCTCATCCGTTATTCACCACAACCACCACCTTGACCACCCTCATTTCAGGTGGGAGGGAAATCGCCGAGGAAATGGCCGACGTCCTGGAAGGACGCGTGGGCGCCCCCTCCTCCGGCGCGGATTGGCAGAAACGCTGCGTGGCTTTGGAGATGCAGCTGCTGAGGTTCCGACTCCAAGCGGGAAAAATCCGCCAGCTGCTGGCCGAGAAGGTAAAAAGACACCCGAAAGCCGTCGTGGGTGATCCAGGATGCGGGTTTTGTGCGGGTGGACTGAGTGAGGCTCAAGTGTTCGATTTTACACTCAGGCGCAGAATTGCAGAATTCTCTCAGATGACCTTTTGTTTGAGTGCCGCTTTTTCATGGTCTCCACCGAGTTTCTATTGCCAAGTTAAGAGTGTTTTACACATTGACCCACTTTGGTGTGGAACGAAAAAAAAAGTTGAAGAACGTGAGTGGATTAACTGGTACTCGTAAGAGGGAGCATATATTTTCACCTCTGGCATCTTTTAACAGACTCCCTTTGCATTTTAAAGGACAATCGACGTCACTTTTTAGTTTCTTAACTGACATCAGAAAAACGTTTTATAGCATCTAAAATACCCAAAACACGCAGTATGATATTTTGAGTCAAATGCAAAACACCAAGAAAAATGACGTAAAAGTGTCCAAAATCTGCAAAAAATGGAGCTGCGAATTGGGCATTTTCAGAAAGTCCCGCCCCCAGTTTGTGATGTCACGCCAAGACGTCTTGCATTTCTGGAGAATCAAAACAATGGATTCAGATTCAGAAAATTTGCTTTCTTGTTACACCTCCAGTTATGAATATGATTCAAATAGTTCTGAAGAGGAAAGCATACATGTTTGCAATCGATTAAAGAATTTATTGTGTGCCATTTTGAGGCAACATTAGGGAGAAATGGATCATCAGAAAAGAGGCACAAAATGGCGACCTCCTGTGGCCACCTCCGTTTCCACAGGCTGATAAATTCCTTATATGGAGCTTGAACGCCCTCTTCTGGCGGCTTTTGGATGTAACACGAGGTCTTCAGACCAAACAAGTACAGCAAAATACATTGACGTGATGGAATGACTGTAGCAGTCATTCTATCACGTCAATGTGTCTTTTTTCGGTCAGGAGCGTTCCTTTAGTGACGTCACGTACGGACTCGTCACCAACTCAAAAACAAGACTTCCTGAATATTCAGCGCGAGTCTTAAAATGTAAAATATAGCTACATGCAGTGGAATCGTATTAAAATACGCTCAGTAGAAGTCATTCTTAGCCATTTTACAAATTATGGACGCAACTTGTCCGGAGACGTCGGTTGTCCTTTCAAGTTCTTTTTAAGATTGTTTTCAAATCTTGAAATGGCCTCGTGCCGTCTTACCTCTGAACCGTTCCGCTGTTCCGAACTTAGTCTGCGTCTCAGGTCTGCGGACCGGACACCATATCGAAAACTAAGCGGAGGCTTAGAAGGCCGAATCTGCGCTCGTCCTGTTTTGATGAAACATTTTGACAAGAAAATTATGGTTTACCTTTTACACTCCCCCCAAAAAAAAAACATTTTCCCACAGTTTGCACTCTCGTTTAATCAGCAGCGGATTGCGTAGCGGAACCCATGCAGTGGTTGACCAAATACCATTAATTGCTGTTTAGGACGTTTTCACGTCTGTCGGCATTGTTGAACTTTCCCACACGGTTTGCTGTGAAGAGAGGAAGAGGGCGGTGGGGGGTCGCGCTAGGGTTCTTCCCCCCGCCGTGTGAAACCATGGTAACCCGGGCGCCTTTGTGTTTTTGACTCAGATGCAAGAGTTAGAGCAGCGGGTGATCGAGGCCGACCAGCGTGCCGACAGCGCGGAGAAACAGGTAAAAAAAGGGGGTCAGCTTTTGTCCTGCGTTTCATTTCTCAACTTCAACGAGTTCCAACTTTTCAGATGCAGACCATGGAGGAAAAACTCAAGTCGGCAAATGTGCAAAGTAGAGGGTCCGAGAACTTATTGAACAGAAAGTATCAAGATCTGATCGTCCGGGTTCGAGAAAAAGATGCCACTATCAAGAAATTAGAGATGCAGCTCGAAAAACAGGTGCGGCAAGGTTGGAAGTTTTTGTGGGTCTTGTGATCCGCAAAATAGTTTGCAATAAAATAGCGTTAAAAAAAAACGTCTCCTCACTTGTGTCTCGAAACCGTCAATGTCTCCACCTCCAAATTTTGAGACCTGGCAGAACACTTTGGTTCGCCTATTGGTAATGTCATGTTTTCACCTCCTCCAGGTCGTAGTCAGAGCCCAGGAGGCCAAAATCATTGAGGAAAAGGCGGCCAAGATTAAAGACTGGGTGACCATAAAGCTCAGAGAGGTCAGTTGCGTCCCGTTTTGGAAATATGATGCAGAAGATACCAAAATTCGGTGCCAAAGTGGCGTCAGACTGTACTAAAGGGCCCAATTTTTGTGCGACACAGTCTAGTAAGCACTGTCTACCTTGAATGAAAATAGCGCCCAACGTCTATTATCTCTAGCTGGAACAAGAGAATCAGCAGCTTCAAGAAGCCAACGTGAAGCAAACTGAGCAGATCAGGTTGCTCCAGGACAAATTGCAAGGTCAGCAAAGATCTCATCCTTCACCTTTTTCTGCATAAAGATCTCACGAGTGTCATGTCGTCCCTTAGCTCTTTTAGAGAAATCCATCACCTATCCCGCTGGGTCCCCCGTAAGCTTCCCGGGGCCGGACGTCCAACCGGGACCTGGCAGTCCCCCATTTACTCATAGCAGTCCCGGTACGTCAACCTCATGGGATGACAGCAGGAGCCCAGCGGTCACCCGTGGAAATGCTAAGAACTTGCCAACAGGTGACTGCTCATTTGTGTCTATTGCTGCCCTGTGATTGACTGATGGTTATAATTTGAGTTTTATGGGGTGGTTATGCATCAGGAGGTCAGGAACTAGGAAGATGGGAACCCGGGTGTTATGCAAATTTATCAATGGCCCAATCTCGTTACGTTCTTCTTGCTCTCAGATTTGAAAAGATCTCCAGAACTCACCCAGAAAGGGATTTTCAAAGGCTGCATTCCAAACCCCAATGCTCACTCACAAGGCCAAAGCAGGAAGAACCCTAAACCAGAACCCGTCATCTGCTCCGAGGGTAAAGACTCAGACGAACTGAACACCAAGTTTCGCTCCCAGTGCCTTCAATCGTCTTCGTCTTCTACCTCAGCGTACGAGATGCCCCAAGGACCCCCGAGCTTCTCAAAGCCTCCCCTCCGCCACGCGCCCCAAAGCACATTCATACCACTTTCACCCTCTACCAACAAACTCTTTCCCAAGCCCACCCAGACAGAGGCCCCCCAATCAGTTGCCAGTCTGACCTTACCCAAGATCCGGACTCCGCTCATCCCCCGCGACAGCATCCAACTGGTGAAGAAGCACTTCAGCCAGCCCCAGCACAGCCTGGACCGACTCCACCAGCTGGTCAGCATCGACATCCTGACGCCCTCGTCCACTTGTTCCACCCTCACCGCCAGCACGTCGCCCTTTTCCCAGCCTGTCGAGGAAACAGACATTGACGGCAAGTTCCCAGACAGCATGGATGGCGTGGTAGAAGGGTCGGGATTGGAGGAGCCCCGGCAGCAGGACGAGCTCCCTCTTGTGGGTCACTCAGGGGATTTGGAGAGACTGGATCCTGACGTTCTGAAACCGCCGACGCCTCCCTTACATCGCTTCCCTTCGTGGGTAGGCGGGCTTAATGCAAACTCATTTGGATTTTGCATCTTTGGGTGATAACGGAACCGATTAACTCACTCTAGGAGAGTCGAATCTACGCCGTGGCCAAGGCTGGAATGAGAGTATCTGAGGCATCTCCTGGAGCCAGGTGCCCTGGTCGAGGTGAGTCCCTACCCCCAATTACTAACCATTCGCCTGCATTAGATATGCCTTACCCAGTTTCGAAAACTTTGTAGAACCACCGGGAAGAACAGTCCCCTGACCCTCAGCCAGTCAACAAGTACTGCCTCACTGTTGTGCGGTGTTCCACAAGGCTCAATTCTGGGGCCTCGGCTGTTCTCACTCTATCTGCTCCCGTTTGATCTGAAGGGAACAGTATTTCCTTCCACTGCTATGCGGTCTGACTGTCAGGTCGACGTCCCGCTGAGCAACAAAAATCGCCTTTTCAACCAAACCAAACCAAACCACACTCACAGTGAGTTCATTCACTTCATCCAACAAGCGACACTTGGATGCTAACTTCCTGCGAGTCGAGTTGCGATCCATGGGTGGCCAATCATTCATCAGCCACTCCAGCACTTGCGGGGTGGTCGCTTGGGATCCATCGTCGCAGTCTTTAATGTCACTTCCTGAGGCCCGAGGCCGGAGGCACCTGTGCAGGTGTTGGCTCATTTTAGGCTGCAGATACTCCCTTCCCTCAAAGAAAGAGGCTCTTTAGCGGAAAGGCGGAGAGACAGCTGCTTTTTAATCATGGCCGATGAAAGGAACGAGGCCCAGGTGTAATTACGCTTTCCATCGCCACGTCGTTCCTCGTGTTCAGCGGGAATGCGTGATCCCCGGCGAGGCTTGGCGGTACTGCTAAGAGCTACTGTGGATGATGCGGGTGCTCAACTTCAGCTTCAATTGTCTGAATGGCTGATGTGACATCACAGGCACAATATGGTACCTCTACAGTCTTGCTAGTCTCTGCGGCGTAGGCAGTGCCAGCTGCCTGGATTATACATTATTTTTTCTTCTGGGCGCACCAGAGTAGCGTAACCCTGCGAAGGGTGTTTACGGTGTTGCATTATGAACACTAAGCTACATGGTCAGCTGCTTTGTGTCCCGTTGAAGCCAAAGATACTTGGGAGCTCCCAAGATGTGGCTTTTCGTCGCAGTGTCTTATTCGGCCAAAAATATCATCGTAAAATGTAATTGACAGTAAATACCATCATACTCAAGCCATGATGACATAACGTACATTTCAATATAGTACTATATTAAGTCCTTCACTGCTATTCACAAATTTATTCGCAAGTTGAAAATATGACACAGCGCCATTCCTGAATTTTTTTTGGACATCCACCCTCATTTCAAGCTCAGATAACTCCAGACCCATACTCCAGACCCATTTTTTTTTGCTAAAGAAAGAATAGAGTAAGATTTTTTTTACGCTGCATTAAATGTTTATGTCATCCTAAAACTCAATATTCTGTGGGTCCTGGAATCCAAGTGACAATGACAAAAACCCTGGCACTGGTGTGGACACATTTTTGCACATGTGAAGTCAATCGTGAAATAAAATGTGCATATAAAATGAAAGTATGTCATAACGGATTGAAACTACAAATGGATTTGCCTTTAGGGTCCATCTTGCCCCCGTGCCCAGCGGCCAGTCCATTCGCGCAGCTGATTTACAAGAACATCAGCGTTCCGGTGTACGCCACACTTAAAGGGGTGAGTCAGCCATTGTTGTTTGGAAGCGTTTCTGTTTTCGTAAAGATATCGCAAGTCGCCAAACACAAACGCAGCAAACCGCCATTTCTACCATGTACACAAACATCAAACCCAGGTCACATTTGCCAGCATAGTAGTTGAAATAACACGCCGGAATAAAGGATTACAGACAACAACAACAACAACAACAACAACACCAAATGTCTATGAGATGGGACAAAAGTACGACTTTTACTGCGAGATCATGAAAATAGTGAGTCAAGAAGTTTTTCAGCTAACAACGGAGAACAAGTTCTCCACAAAAAGTCTGCAATTTCTTAACTGCAAAATCATGAACATGCTGAAGTTCACTTCCTGGACGCTGTATGATTGTAAAAAAAAATACCATAAAAAATAATAATCATAATACAGTAATAACAATGCCCAAACATGCACATATGCTCCACGACTTATGAACATTCGAGTTACGAATAACGGTACATACAAACATTTTTGTAGTAACATATGTAGTATGTTGTACATCTACATATCTTGATAATACATATATTTTATTCAATGTTTATTTTTCAGTACAAACCAATACAGGTTACTTATACAAGCCCTATCTATTGGCTGGTTGGCTATCTAGCTAGCTATCTATTAGCTATCTAACTGGCTAGCTAGCTATTTATTAGCTGGCTATGGGCTGGCTGGCCAACTGTTAACTAGATATTAACTCGCTGGCTAACAATTTATTAGATACCTATTAGCTAGCTAGCTAGCTAGCTAGCCTTGTATTTATTTGAGTTATTCCGGGTTGAGTGAACGCTGGCGTGTGTGGCTGCCGCTGCTCTCCCACGGAAAAAAAAACTTATCCTGTGACTTTAAAGTGACCTTGAGAGTTTTGAAAGGCGCTTATAAATGCAATGTATTATTATTATTATTATTATTATTATTACATACTTACATAAACCTTCAACATACTTATATCAGCCTTAAACATACATTCCATACAAAGCATAGCACAGAAGCAACTTACGAACAAATTCAACTTACGAATAAATTCACCTTACGAACGACGATTCGGAACATATCTCATTTGTAAGTTGGGGAGCATCTGTGCCTTACAAAATTGACCTTTCTCTAAGTGTAAAAAGCAGAATCAAAGAGGATTTCACGTCCTGTTTTCAACGTTCTTCCAACCGAACAACGTGAAACAGAATAACACACCTCCATCTAGTGGCCGATAGTGGAATTACACATGACATAAACAGGAGGTAGCATCGATTTGATTTGAAATGGTGGCAAATCCACGTGCTTAGAAAGCCACTCAGATCAGCGCCGCGCCTCTGCGGGATAACGACGATTCCAGTTCCGAAGATGACAGCGGCTCCCTCGTTAGCTTGCGGACCTCCATGCTGAGTCCGGACAAGCGGGGCGGCGTCCCTGGGAGTCCCCGTGCCATCAAGAGAGGTTTGAATTATTATTATGATTAAATTCATGTCATCAAACGGAAGGATGCATTATCATTGGCCGTTCCGGAACGTCCAGGTGTGTCCATGTCGTCCATTAGCTCCGAGAGTGACTACGCCATCCCACCCGACGCCTGCTCCCTGGACAGTGACTACTCGGAACCAGAACACAAAGTCCAGAGGACCTCGTCTTACTCCTGTGAGAGCACCGGGCCCGTGAGTATTCATCGGAAAGAAATTCCCACATTTGTTTGGGTTTTGATTTTTCTAGCGGGCGTGCCGATAAAGCGTTGGGCAGACCTCTGGCAATGTTTTTTTCCCTTCCACGAGGAGGTAGCATTTGCCTTTTGTCCATGTTAGCGCTTTGTTACAGCTTCGGCTGTTGTTAAAGCTCTATAGAAACTACAGTAAAGTCTCGTTATATCGATATTGGTTATATCGATAGTACTGCTTATTACGATACTATTTCTATGAACGCAAGGAAAAAATTTACATGCCGCAGGATCGGATATATCGATAGTCCGGTTATATCAATATTTTTTTCCCACTCCCGAGAATATCGATATCACAAGACTTTACTCTAATTTGAATCTATTGCATTTTGTACATCTGCCCCCATTTGAAGCTCTAATAACTCCAGACCCATATAACTTAGGAATGAACAATTTTTTTCTGATGAAGAAAGAGACTCTAAGGTTTCTTACGCTGCATTCAATGTTGATGTAGTCCTAAAACTCAATATTCTGTGAGTCCTTCAATTTCAGTGACAATGACAAAAACCTCGGCACTGGAGTGGACAAATTGTTTGCACATCGTCTGGCAGTGAATGAGTTAACGATGGACGAGTACCGATACCAGTCCGATACGGACCGATTTTTTAACGTTTCTGGTATTCGTATAGACGGGTGGTGTGAGCCACTTACACTAAGCTGTGAATTTTGATTATTATTATTATTATTATCAAAAATCGTCGTATCATAAGTATGGGTGGTCGTAAGTACAGTTGGTCGTAAGTCGGATGTTACCTGTATTGGCTATCTTGATAAACATATCCAGGTAACATTATTATTATTAAGACAAAAGAAAGCTGACATTTAGTCCTCCTCGGCAGTAGTTGGCGCTATACTACTGCGGTTGGACAGACGAAGAAATTCATCATTTTTTTGCCATTGTGTTAAACGAATTATTATTTTCAAAACTCAACGACTATTAAAAAAGTCCATCTTGAGTGCGGTTAGGTGCCTTGCTATATGTTAGCATATGAAGGTATTAGCATTTTTTTGCGATTGTCATTCAAACTGGTTATGGAATGATGCGTTCAGGAGACGTTGGAGAAGTCCGGCTACCTTCTGAAGATGAGCAGTCAGGTGAAGACGTGGAAACGCCGCTGGTTTATCCTGAGGAACGGGGAGATACTCTACTATAAATCACCTGTAAGTTAGCCCGTATGCAGCAAAAAAATACATCAATACAAATATTACATCAAACATTTTTCCAATGTCTGCGCGATGTTTCCCAGAGCGACGTCATCAGGAAACCTCAAGGCCAGATTGAAATCAACTCATCGTGCCACATCGTACGTGCAGAAGCAGCACAAACCTTTCAAGTACGTAACAGCTAGCGTAGTTAGCTAGCTATTAGGTATTTTATTTATTTATTTCCTTGTTTGTTTTATTTATTAATTTGTGTATTTATTTATGTATTTTTTTGTGTATGTATGTATTTATTTATGTATTTGTGTATTTAGTTATTTGGTTAGTGAGTTAGCTAGTTAGCTATGTATTTAGCTAGCTTAGTTAGCTATTTATTTATTTATTTATTTATTTATTTATTTGTTTATTCATTTATTCATTCATTCCTTAATTTCTTTTTAATATTTACTTATTTTGTCCCGACATATTTGCAGTTGGTGACGGAGAAGAAGACTTTCTACCTTACGGCGGATTCCCCCAACATTCTGGAGGACTGGATTCAAGTTTTGCAGAACATCCTCAAAGTTCAGGCGAGCAGCCCAGTCCGTGTGGATTCCACCTCCGCCAAGCCCACTGTGAGCGGCTGGCTCACAAAGGTACTTATGTTTGACTTCAGTTGCTAAAACGTCATATTTATTATGATATTTTTTTTTTCTTTCCAGGTCAAACATGGACATTCCAAGCTGGTGTGGTGCCGTTTGGTCGGAAAGGTCTTTTACTACTATCGCAACCAGGAAGACAAGGTAAATCACAAGCAAATTACAGTTAAGCTAGTTAGCAACTAGCACACTAACAGTCTTCAGCGGCACGAAATGCCGAAACTAGCCGAAGCATGCTAACGTTCCAAAGGCTTAACTGTTGCTTTGGGAAACAAGAACAAATAGCTTCTTCTGCATTGTTACACACTTGAAACAATCACAGGGATAAACTGAACCTGTTAGCTAGCATGCTAACATTCCAAGGGCTAAACTGTTGCGTTTGGAAGAAAGAACAAATACAGGGAACATCCGACTTCCGACCGAGTTCCGTTCCGACCAAACGGTCGTAAGTTGAAATGATCGTAAGTCGAAATCCATTCAAAATGTTGAATAGAGATGCTGGCTGCCTGACTACAATTGTCCTACGCGTTGCCTGCCTGCTAGCGCGTTGCACTGCCAGGCGTAGAATTAAATAATTAAAAAATAGGGTCTGGGTGGTCGTAAGTCTAGCTGGTCGTAAGTCGGATGTTACCTGTAGCTTATTTTGCATTGCTACACGTTTCGCAGCAATAATCTGCTCTAGTTAGCAGTAATTATGCTAAGATTCCTAAATTGCTAGAATAGGCAAAGTTAGCATTAAGAACAGGCGGCTTTGTTTTTAAAAATTGACCGGGCTGAGCTATTTCGCACTTTAGCACGCTAACACGTGCTCACTGTCTAGAGCAGGAGTCACTACGCATGCGTTTCCCCAGAAGCTACCTGATGCCCACGGGAACTATGTTGATAACCGCTGGAAATGCTAAAGTGGCTATGCGCTAACATGCTTAAATAGTGAAATAGCGTCTACTCCTCAGCTGCCTCTGGGCCAGCTGCAGCTGCGCTCGGCGTCCGTCCAGGAAGTGGACCGCTCGTGCGACTCAGACGAGGACTACGAGGCGGGCGTCCGCGGCGGCTTCCTGTCGTCGCACTGCACTCTGGTGGTGAAACCGGGCAACCACAGCCCCTCGTACCTCCTCGTCGGCACCAAACAGGAAAAGGTCAGTTCGCCGCCACACGCTTCGATGGAATCTACCGGATTTTCCTCTCCAATTCGTTGACAGGATGCGTGGTTGTACAACTTGTGCGTGGCGGCGGGAAGTGGCGCTGACCGCAAGGTGGGAACAGAGTGTGAGCAGCTCATCGGTAAAATGCTTGATGCTGACGGAGACGCCGGTGAGTGACATGCTTTCATACCTCCGACATGAAGAAATGTAATTGATTTTGTGTGTTTAATTGAATTCAGGTAATTTATTTATTTTAATTAGATTTGTTTGTTTGTGTATTTATTTATTTATTTGGTAATTGAATTGGAAAAAAACCTTTATTAGTCTTGTAGTGGAGAAATTTAATGGTATTTTATTTTATTGTTAAATTTAATTAATTAATTTTAATGTAATTTATTTATTTATGTTATTTATTTATTAAATCTCAAGTCTGTTGGAAAAAAAAGTGGAAGCAGAGTAATTACAGAAAATAGTTTTTATTATATGAAAAAAAGTCGCAAATTTTCCAAGTTCTGTCTGAAAACAAAGTTAGTTTTTTTAAGAAAATAAGCAAGATTTTTTTCATACGAGTAAAGTCCTTCAATGCCAAACTTTTTTTTTTTCATTCAAGAAAAAACACTCAAAGGACAACCGACGTCTCCGGACAAGTTGTGTCCATAATTTGTAAAATGGCTTCAAATGACTTCTACTGAGCGTATTTGACAAAGATTCCACCGCATATAGCTATATTTTACGTTTTAAGACTCGCGCTGAATATTCCGGAAGTCTTGTTTTTGAGTTGGTGACGAGTCCGTACGCGACGTCACTGAAGGAACGCCCCTGACCGAAAAAAGGACACATTGTAGCAGTCCTTCCATCACGTCAATGCATTTTGCTGTGCTTGTTTGGTCTGAAAACGTCATGTTGCACCAAAAAGAGCCAGAAGAGGGCGACCAAGCTCCATGTAAGGAATTTAGGTTGTCCTTTAATAATCATTGGGCAATTTTATCAATAGTCTGTTTTTTATTTAATCTTAAGATAAAGTTTTTATTTTATCAATAAAACTCATGTCTTTTTTTTGCGAAATTGGATCTAGAAATGATTTGAACTTGTTGCATCACATCTTGCGCAGTTGTTTCACAAAATACTTTGATTGACTGCACGGTTGCTATAAATGGAGCGACGTTTATTCCGCAACGAGTTATTTTCATGTCGGCGTGTCTCTCTCTCTCTCGCTGTCTCACTAAACAGCTGGCGAGTGTTTGACAGCCATTTTTTTTATTTATTTGGCATTCTTCCTGTTTTTATGTCATTTTTTTTCTTCCAGAAAGCAGCCTGTGGCAGAGCGACGCCCTGAGCTTCTCCAAGGAAGGTCTTCGCTCGCCGCTCACCACGTTGCCATCGGACGCCCTGCAGACGGAAGCTCTCAAGCTCTTCAAGGTGCAGCAACAACAACCATAAAAAAAATATAGTGATACCTCAGCTCACAAACTTAATTGGTTCCCAGAAAGTGTGAGTAAGGCAAAAAGTCCATCTGCCAAACATTTATTTCCCATAAGAAACCATTAAAATGAGAATAATCCGTTAGCAGGTCCCCATAAAACATAATTTTCTACTAAATACGCCTTAAAACTACACAAAATGTACCTTTTTATATGTATGATAAATGTGCTATTGTATTGTAAGTAAAGAAATTCATATCATAAAGTAGTTTTATTTACCTTTCTGCTGCTTGTTGATGTAGTTGCCTCTTGATGATATCCGAGTGAAGTTGCCGTGCTTTCTGGCCGATAATACCCTCACACACACGATCCCCTGCTAGCTGCTTTTCGTTAATTCAAATCAACAGGTTTTTCAACCTCTTCTATTGCCTGAGACCGTTGCTTAGACAACACCAGAAACACCCTTAGCCACACGTAGCAATGGTCGACTTAGCATACTGGTACTAATTATAAATAATAATACATTTAATTTATAAGCGTCTTTCAAAACTCCCGTGAGTTTTTCTGTGGGTGAGCAGCGGCAGCCACATGCGCCAGCATTCACCCAACCCGGAAGTAACTCAAATACATAGAAAGCTAGCTAGCTAGCTAACAGATAGCTAACTACCTAGATAGCCATATAGCTAATAGATAGCCAGCTACATAGCTTGCTAGCTAGCTAGTCAGAATAGATAGCAAATGGATAGCAAATAGACTGCCAGCTAGGTAGCTAGCTAATAGCAAATTATTTGTTTCGTTAATGTATTCACTTATGTCACTTGTTGGATCCAAAGGTAGATAATCTTTCAGCGAGTTAGCTAGCATGGTTAATCACGCAGTCCTGAGATGCTAAGTGACACAAACGCACACCTCGCAATTTTCATTTGTGTCCTATTTGGCTTAACGCTAGCCTGTGGTGGGATCTTTTTCGCTCCCATAATAGCAAAAATACCCCACTTGATAACAAACCACATCTGCACTCAAAGAGGCGCTGATCCACCGTGTGGTTTGGTGTTCATCCGCCAAGAACTAGTCCGCCAGCCAAGATTATATGCTCGTGAATTTAATATTCGTTAGCTAAAGCGTTCGTAAACTGAGGTATCACTGTATATCATTTGTCTTTTTTTGTGCAGTCATGCCAGCTGTTCATCAACGTCCTGGTGGAGTCTCCGTGCGTGGACTACCACACGTCGCTGGCGCAGAACGCCCTCCAAGTGTGCCTGTCGCACCCGGAGCTTCACAACGAGATGTACTGTCAGCTCATCAAGCAGACCAACCGCCGCACGCCGCACGACTACTCCGTCACGCAGGTTGGCAACCTTCTTCCTGCTCTTTTTCTTCATCCCTCAACGCCGGAGCTTCATTTGGTGTTTTTTTTTATGGCAGTGCTGGCAGCTGCTGTCGTTGTGCGTGGCGCTCTTCCTTCCCCAGCAACATTTTCTCTGGTACCTCAGGCAGCACCTGCGTCGAAATGCCGAACCCAGGTGAGATGCGTCAACTCAGCAAAACCGTCTCATCCGCCATCTTAACACATTGACTGCCAGTCACCAATTTATTCTGAATTAATTTGATTTAATTTGAATGTTTTCATGTGTTGCTGCACCATTTGTGTTCATATATCCATTGCCTCAAAGGATAACATCACGATGCTAGCACGAAGCTAACTCATTTGCTACCATTCACTAATTAATTCGGGAAATGAAAATATGACGTCGAGCGCCATTCTCGAATTTGTTCGGGTTTTGTTTTTTTTTCATGCTTGGGTGCCCATAAAGTGCTGGCCATGGCATCTGGTAATGTGTTTTTTTTACTTTCCACAAGGGGGCAGCATTTCCCCTTTTTCCATGTTAGCATTTTGTTCCAGTTTCAGCTGTTGTTAAAACGTTATATAAACCAACATGTATGTATTGCATTGCATTTTGGACAGCCACCCTCATTTCAAGCTCCTATAACTCCAGACCCATATCATTTAGGAATTAGCTAGGAATCTATTAACTATCTAGCATTATATTAGCTATCTAGCTAGCTTCCTATCTTTTTGAGTTATTCCTGGTTGAGTGAACGCTAGCGCGTGTGGCTGCCGCTGCTCACCCACAGATAAACTTATCCTGTGACTGGAAAGTGACCTTGAGAGTTTTGAAAGGTGCTTATAAATGAAATGTATTATTATTATTATTATTATTATTATTAACTCATTTTTTATAAAAGAAGATATAAAAAAAATCTACTTAGTATTCAAACCAAGTTCATGTTTCCCTTAGAAAATAATTGCAATGCAATTAATCCGTTCATGTTGCGGAACGCTAATTTAGGAATGAACTCTTTTTTTTCTGATGAAAGAAAAGTGTTTGTAACACAGTATTGAATGTTTATGTCGTCCAAAAACCCGATATTCTGCGGGTCCTGGAATTCAAGTGACAATGACAAAAACCCTGGCACTGGAGTGGACACATTTTTGCACATCTGGCAGTGAATGAGTTGAATACAACCCCTTTCATTACTACTCAACACAACTTTATTGATTTATATAGCAACTTTTAAAACCAACGTCACCGGATACAAAGTCGAATGAAAACAGTAGTGGCCCCGCAATTGAACCTTGTGGAACACCGGATTTTCATGTTACTCCGAGGTGCTCCGTCTGCCAAATCCTTTTTTTTTTTCAATCCAAACTCTTGACATGACAAAGAAGGGAAAAAAGAATAAGGCGGGAAGCCATTGACCAATCCCCGTTTCCCCCGGTCTCAGTAGCGACGTGGGCAAATACGCAGTATATTGCCAGCGCTCCGTGGAACGAACGCTGCAGAACGGCGAACGGGAGGCCAGACCGTCCCGCATGGAGATCGTCTCCATCCTTCTGAGGAACCCCTACCACCATTCCTTGCCCTTCAGTATCCCCGTGCACTTTATGAACAACACTTACCAGGTTCGTCACGTTTATCTCACTCGCTGCTCGGGCCACAATTGCAGTTATGAGCCACTTATGGGCCGCTTTTCCCTGCTGCAGGTGGTGGGTTTTGATGGCTCCACCACCGTGGATGAGTTCCTCAACACTCTGAACCACAGGATCGGCATGCGGAGTCCCCAGCTATCTGGTTTTGCGCTTTTTACCGACGACCCGTCCGGAAAGGACCTGGATCACTGCTTGCCGCTTCCCGCCAAGGTCTGCGCAGCGCAGCGCAACGGAATGTTGACACAGTCACTATGAAGGATTTGGTGTTTTTTTTCTATCCTAGATCTGTGACGTTATTTCCAAGTGGGAGCAGGCGCTCAAGGAGCAGCACCCGGGGAAGAATGAAGGCACGCGGATTGTACGCTTAACTTACAAAAACAGGTAAGACGTTTTTGACATTGGGGAAAAATGGAGTCCGCTCAAGATGACAAAAGCAACTTTATTCTGCTCACTTATAAGAATTAATAATAATAATGGATACATGTATTTATTTATTTATTGATTGATTTGTCAATGAAAAGGTTTCTTCAGCCGTCATCTCCACTTCTTTGAAGGTGTCGTATTTTGTACAGAAGTACACACCTTCAAAAGAAGTACAGATGACGGCTGAAGAAACCTTTTCATCGATGGACCACTCCTGTACGACTGGGAGCTTACACACTTATTTATTTATTTGTTTATTTTTAATTTTAAAATGTACATTCTAAATTTTAAATTTGTACTTTTTTTTATACTTTTAATTTTTAATTTCTTTATTTGTTTTCATTTTAATTTTTCATTTTTCATTTTTGTATTTATGTATTTGTTATTTTTGGTTTATTTGTTATTTTCTATGTTTTTATGTTTTCTTTTTTATTTTTCATATTTTTATTTTCTATTTTTTATTGTTTTACTTATTTATTTTTTATTTTATTTTATATTTTTAAGTTCTTTATTTTTTTCATGTTCATTTTTCATTTTTGTATTTTGTATTTATTTGTTATTTTCTATGTTTTTATGTTTTATTTTTTTATTTTTCATGTTTTTATTTTTTATTTTCTATGTTTTATTGTTTTAGTTATTATTATTATTTTTATTTGTTTATTTTATGTGTATTTTTAACACATCTATTTATTTATGCTGTTTGTTTCATTGGGACAGTGCACACATTAATAACCTATATTTTTTTTTATTGACATAAAATTAATACAATTGCCAATCACATGATCTAAAAATAGAAAGAAAGAAGAATATCAAGACAAATATCTACATTTTGTATCGTATTATTATGAATTGTTTTCATCACCATACGTGAATTGTGGAAACAGAAGTCCGGAAGTCTCTTGAGCTTTTCCCTCCTTTGCAGGCTTTGCTTCCGCTGTCAGGTGAAGGGCGAGACGGAGCGCGAGCGCCTCCTGCTGGCCCATCAGGTGAACGACAGCGTGCATCAGGGCCACTTCCCCGTCAACAAAGAGCTGGCCATGGAGGTGGCCGCCCTCATGGCGCAGGTAGACAAACAAGAACAAGAAAAACACTCCATCTCATAGACCGTCCGTCATCTGGACTTCTTTGAAGGTGTCGGACGTTTCGCCTCTTATCCAAGAAGCTTCGTCAGCAAACTCAAGTCTTACTGGTAGTTTCGGCCCTATGTATATATATATATATCCCTACTGTCTAGACGTGGCGGTGCCGGACTCTGCTATGATTGGTCCCCGCTCTCAGGTTGGGGGGAGCAAAGGACTAATCCCTGCGGCTCCACTGATTACTTCTATTGTCCTGACTGACGACTGGCCTTATTGCCCAATTTGCCATGGTATCACCTCATCAGCATAACTAAGGCTTTTTTGCAGTCAATTGTACTGACGATCCAAATTGAACCTCACCCCACCATTACGGTTAAGGGAAGGTTTTTGCTGTTTTATGATTACCAGGGCAAATTGGGCAATCGGGCCAGTCGTCAGTCAGGACAATAGAAGCAATCACTGGAGCCGCGGGGATTAGTCCTCTGCTCCCCCCAACCTGAGAGCAGGGACCAATCATAGCAGAGTCTATATATAGGGCCGAAACTACCAGTAAGACTTTAGTTTTCTGACGAAGCTTCTTGGATAAGAGGCGAAACGTCCGACACCTTCAAAGAAGTACAGATGACGGCTGAAGAAACCTTTTCATCGATGGACCACCTCCTGTACGACTGAGAGCTTACGCAGACGTGTCCATCCAATAGAATACATCTTTACAAATAAAATAAAAGTCACATCATTTCAAAATAACACACCCCGAGCGGAATTTAAAACAAAGCTAATCGGCGTCAATGTCAAACGTTTGCCGAGTCAAAATGACGGTAAATTTTGACAAGGTGGAACACGGCGATCTGGAGCGAACGCCCGCCGCCCCTCTCTCGCCCTCCTCGCCCTCCTCGCCCGCTTCGCCTCAGCCCAAGTCTCAGTTGCTCCTCCTGCAGGCGTTGGAACGTTTTTACCCCAAACGCTACAAACAAAATGGCGACGCCGAGCAGCTCAGGTTAGTCACATGTTTTCTGTGTTGACAAGAATTTTCTTATTTTGACAGCCAGATTAACTCATTCACTGCCAGACGATATGCAAAAAATGTGTCCACTCCAGTGCCAGGGTTATTGTCATTGTCACTCAAATTCCAGGACAAACAGAATATTGATTTTTAGGACTACATAATAATAATAATAATAATAATAATAATAATCCATTTCTATTATAAGCGCCTTTCAAAACTCTCAAGGTCACTTTACAGTCACGGGATAAGAACATGTTTTTTCTGCGGGTTAGCAGCGGCGGCCATACGCGCCAGCATTCACTCAACTCGGAAGTAACACAAATAGATAGAAAGCTAGCTAGCTAATAGATAGCTAGCTAACTAGATAGCTAATATGTTTCCTGACTCAAATAGCTAGTTAGCTATATTGCTAATAGATAGCTCTCTAGCTAGCTAGATAGCTAATAGATAGCTTGCTAGCTATATAGCTAATATGATTCCTGACTTGACTTGATAAACATTCAATTCAGCATAAGAAAGCTTAAACTCTCTTCTTTCATCGGAAAAAAATTAACTCCTAAGTTATGAGTCTGGAGTTATCTGAGCGTGAAATGGGGGCGGCTGTACCAAAAGACAAATGCTGCCCCCCTCGTGGAAGGGAAAAGACATTACCAGAGGTTTGACCAGCGCTTTATTGGCAATCCCCCTCGCAAGAAAAACTAAAATCCGAACAAATTCAGGAATGGCGCTCCACGTCATATTTTCAATTCCCGAATAAATTTGGCAATGGCAGTGAATGAGTTAATGAATAAGTCCACCGAGTGTACGAAACGCGTCTTCCTTTTCAGGGAGCTAAGCGAGCGTTTGTCGGCCAGGTGGTCGATGCTACGCGGGTGCAGCGGGGCCGAGTGCGTCAGGATTTACTTGACGGTGGCGCGCAGGTGGCCCCTTTTCGGGGCCAAACTCTTCACGGTTAAGGTACGACTATTTTTTTTTTTTTTGCTAAAACAATGATTCAAATTGCGTGATTCCATATTTTGCATTTGACTTATCGCAAGCGGGGTCTGTAAGCTAACCCCCCTTGTCGATGCACAGTGATTTTTACTAACTCCTTCACTGCCAGACGCAACTCGAACAGATTAATTGCATCACAATTATTTTCTAAGGGAAACATGAACTTGGTTTGAGTACTAAATTGACTTTAATAACCTGAGGGTGTACCGTTTATGGAAATTAGAATTAACATTTGCTTTGGTTTATTATTTTGGTTAAAAGACAAATTTTATTACTTCCTTTTCCGTAAAATATGAACAGTTTTTAACTCATTCACTGCCAGACGATGTGCAAAAAATGTGTCCACTCCAGTGCCAGGGTTTTTGTCATTGTCACTCAAATTCCAGGACACACAGAATATTCACCTTTAGGACGACATAAGCATTCAATACAATGTTAAAAACCTTACTTTCCTTTCACCATAAAAAAAGAGTTAATTCCTAAATGATATGGGCCTGGAGTTACATAAGCTGAAATGGGGGGCGGCTGTACAAAATACAATGCAATATATACATATTGGTTTGTACAGATGCTCCCCTACTTATGAACACTCGAGTTACAAACAACGGTACATACAAACATTGTTATAATAATAATAATAATAATAATACATTTATTTCAAGCGCCTTTCAAATCGCTTTTTTTTTGTAGTAACATATGTAGTATTCTCTCCAGCAGTACATGCACATATCTTTATATAGCTCATATTTTATTACATTTTTATATTTCACTACAAACCAATACAGGTTACTTATACAAGCCTTAAACATACTTATATAAAACTTAAACATACTTATATAAGCCTTAAACATACATTCCATACAAAATATAGCACAGAAGCAACTTATGAACAAATTCAACTTACGAAATAAATTCACATTACAAACATTCACGACCGTTTGTAAATTGGGGAGCGTCTGTATAGCGCTTGAACAATAGCTGAAGCTGGAACAAAGCGCTAACATGGAAAGAAAGGGGGAAATGCTGCCCCCTTGTGGAAAAGAAAATAAATATTTCCAGAGGTCTGGCCAGCGCTTTATCGGCACCCAGGCAAGAAAAATTTGGGAATGGCAGTGAATGAGTTGATATCATATCCGAATGTTTTGACATACAACACAGTTTTCAAATACCGTTTTATTTTTTCACAAATATACATATATATTTTTTTATTGTATTTAATTTTCACAAATATTTTCTGTGCGTTGGCGTTTGCAGGCCGTCCACGACGCCCCTCACGAGCAACGACCGGCCTGGTTGGCCGTCAACGAGGACGGGCTTTGCGTCTTGGACTACGCCATGGTGGCTTTTTCTCTCGGGAAAAATTGACAAACAAATTGGGCATCTCGGAAAAATAGCACCACTGTTTTTTGTTTGATGGTATTTTTTTTAGCATACGTTAGCATCGTACGCCTACCAGTCGGTGGTCACCTTTGGCGGCTGCTGCGACGACTTCCTGTTGGTAGCCAGCCAGCAATCGCAGTCGGGATGCGGGAAGAAGAGCGTGGAGAAGCTGCGCTTCGCCATGGCCAAACCAAAGGTAACGCCGCGGCCCCTGCGCGATGTCCAAATTTGATTCTGTCGATATAAAATCAGGGCTGACATTTTTTTGAATCTTCTTATTAATTTGAATGTCTTCATGTGTTGCCACACCATTTATGTTCTAATATCCGTTGCCTCAAAGGATGACATAATGATGTTAGCATTAAGCTAATGCTCAGAAGTCGGCGTCTTTGTTTTAAATACACAACATGCTATTCCATAGTTTGATGTGTACTTTGACAATATAGACTTAAAGGATAACATAATGATGTTAGCCTTAAGCTAGTAGTCTAAAGCCTGTCTTTCTTTTGAATACACAACATGGTATTCCATAGTTTGATGTGTACTTTGACACTCGACTTTCACAAGTGGCAGTGGCATTAAACAGCTTGAATAATCTTTTTTTTTTGGGGGGGGAATAGAGTAATCAATAAATAATCATGTCAAAAACAGCTTGTATCCTAAAAAAAACAAAACTCGCAAACACACCTGTTTGTACTGGCCCCGTATTTACTCGTGCGCAGATCCTGGAGTTGACTCTGCTCATGGCCAGCTACATGAACCACTGGACCCCGGGCGCCCCCCCCAATACTTCCCAGGAGCCTCAAGCGCACTGGGATGCCAACGCCCGCCATTTCCCCACCATGAACTACACCACCAAGGCCCCCACGCTACTCTGACCACGATGACCAACTTGGGGGGGGGGGGGGGGTGGAGTCTCCAAGGTAAGCATTAGCATTGTGAGCCATCTCCCCGACCAGTGGACACTTTCCGTAAATGTGAATATTTACGCAAAACGAGCAAAACACGAACGGACGCTGCAAAGACACATGCTATGACGTTAGCGCCCCTCCCCCCCCTTCCCCGGATAAAATTACCGGTAGATTTCCACCATTGAGCCACCATCGTTTTTACAGTTTCCCCTGCTCGACTAACCTCCAGATGTCCTAAAATGGGACAAGAAGAAATTATTTTAAAATATGAGTTGGTTTGTTTTTTTTTCCCTGTTTTTGAGATCACTGGTGTCCAAGTCAAGGCCCAGGGGCCAAATCTGGCCCGCCACCTCATTTTATTCGGTCCACAAAGCAAATCAAGCATGTCAAGTTCCATGATGCTAGCTAGCTAAAGTCCGAACTAAAATTTCAAATTGTCCCATATAAACCACAATAAGTCATTAATTTTGACTCCAAATATGAAAAGTAGTTATTCATTAATTTGTTGTGCGTTCTGTATGAAATAAGTGGAGGAGATGAAACATTCTAATGGCTAACGGCCCCCAAGAGGAAACCGTAACGACAATGTGGCCCGCGGCAAAAAAAAAAAAAAAATGAGTTTGACACCCTTGCTTTAGATTGTGCTTTTTCCAAATGATATATATCATTTTTTTTGTGGATATTGACTCAAAAATGTTGGCCTTTTTTTATTTGCTCCATTAAGCGTGCTGATTAACGAGGCGTCTGACTCAATGTTGCCACCAACTGGACATGTAGAACCATTATTATTTGGCGTTGCGACATGTGCATTAAAATGGGAAAGAACCACTAATACGACGTATTTAGCGGCTAAACTGTCGATCATTTTGCTAATTTTACAGAAACGAACTTAACGCTTAAAAAATGCGGAAAAAATCAAATTGCTCTTGTTTGTGGACCAACATTAATTTATTATTGTTGCCAAATTGATTTTTTTTCCAGGAAGGGGGGGGGGGTTAACTCCAAAAAATGTTTGCCATGGTGAAAAAGGGAAAACTGTTTGTGTCCCATGAAAATAAAGTTGTCCAGTTGTTGAATTTTGTGTTCATTTCTTGGCGCAATAATTGACATGTGTCCTTCAAAATAAAATGTGAAATTACTTGTATTTTTTCTGGTACTTTTATATTACTTTATATTCTGCTCTAATCACGATTCTGAAGAGTTAAGTGGCTCATATATTTCTATAAGAACAGACATTAAAAATGTGATCCGTCCCTCCATGTTTTTTTTTTTTTTTTAATTTTGATTCCCCATTTGTATCTTGCTGATTTTTCACCTTCAGTTTGACCGTTTTGACTTTTAACTTCATGTCAGTGCTCGGGAGGTGACGAGGGGGGAGGTCTGCCCTTGAACTGCTCATCCAAGTGGACATTTTTTTGTTCCTGTTTATTTCCATGTACATACCAAGTGACACGTATCTGCTATGGCTGTGTTTGCACGCGAAACAGCCCATATGCAATTAAGAATTTGGGGCGAGGTTGACTATAAATGACAAGTATGGAAAGAGCTCGAATATGCACACTTTTTACTGTAGGTCAAATTTAATAACTAAATAAATAAAAACAAAAATACATATATATCGTTAAATTGTGTATATATATATCTAAAATCATGTTTGTGTGGTATTGATCACTGGAAGAGGGCGGGGATTTGGGGTGTGCGTGTGATGGGGGGCGTCGTCCTCCAAAGTTGAACTGCAAACTCGGAGTCGTGCGGAGTTGTGCCGTTAACCCCAAACAGGCTCGCATCACGCCCTGACGTGTGCGCGTAAAGTCGAGTGGCGAGACGACGCATCCACGACTCAGGTTGGTGTGCCTCTTGAAAAAGTGACGACTGTGACGTCACAACGGGCCGAACTAGCGAGCTAGCTTGTTGCTCACTACGCGTGTGTTTGCCCTGACAGAGGAACCAGCGGGGGAAAGCGGCCACAATGACGGTGACAATCCCCAAACCGCGCGGCCTCGTCCGGGAAGCCAGCCACCAGATTATCGCTGGAGGATCTGCAGGTAGGAGCGATTGTTTGTTTGTTTTTTTCAAAACGCGTTTTTTAAATATTATTACGTAACTATTCTTTGCACGAACTCGCGACCTTTTTGCACCGCGAGTGACGTTGCAAGTCCGCTTTGACAACAAAGTCTTGATATTTTTAAAAGCACAAAGTTGGAGTTGACTTTTTTGTTTCTGGCCGGTGACATCCGTGTCCCTTTGCCGAAGATGAAATGTGCAAGGCGGGATAGTTCTTGTCCGGTTTTTCCTCTTTCGCCACCATGCATTACTTTCCGCTGCACTGGTGTCACCGCGCATGCGCGAGGCCATTGTTTCCTTGAAACTTTATTGATACAAATACTCAATGTCATTGCTTCCCCCTTAGGGCATTTGATAAAAAAAGAACTTCATTACTTCCTGTTTGTTGATAACGTTTCAACGTTAACACGCAGTTTAAATATTACCCGTACGTAAAGACATAAACAGTTTGTGACACTGTCACAACCTGAGAAACACATTTTATGCAATGTGGGAGAAATTTACAGTAAACAAATAATCCAAGAAAACACGGTAAGAACATAAAATTCAATTTACATTGATTGATTCATTCATCTTCTTACTGCTAGTTGTGTGCCGAGGCTCTGATAGTATTTGTCTTCTGCATTTATGATGATTGTTGTTAATAATATACAACAATACCTCAGCACAGTCACAGTCCTATAGAATCATTTTTAATACATTGATAAATGCAAATTGCCATTCAAATCAAAAGTACGCTGTACATTTTCTCTGCTCTGTCTGTTTAATACGAAACCAGCATTTGTTGAAATTCTAAATTAATCGTTATCAATAATTCCATAACCAATCCAGACTTCCATTGTTTACTCACATGCATAAACAAAAAACATTCCCCACACCAACCCCAAGCGGGAAGTGAGCACAGGAGCATCATCTTGTTCTCTTTTTCTCCTCTTTTTGAACCGGCAAACACAAATTCCTGTTCTTCCTCCCAGAGGGCCTTTTCAAAAAATAATGTTGCGTAACATGGTCAGTATATTGAAAACATGTGCTAGCGCTGAGATGAAATGGGGTGGGGGCACTTGTGTTGTCGAGATAACGTACAGTACAGTACATGATGCAGTCTCGACCCGGCGGGCAAAAAGTTAAACCACATTCAAACACAGACTCAAGGTGAATGTCCTCAAGTTTTTTGTGTTTTTTTTTCAGTGGCATGAACTGCCGTCATGTGTGACATGAGTAAATCTTTGACTTGGAATCTGGGTGTTTTCGTTTTACATGAATCGATTTAAAAAAAATCATTACAGTTACTTTTTATTTTGCTTTCACTTCTGCATTTTCAAAGTCAAGTTAGTTTCCATAAGTTCTTCGAGCATTTTAATGCAATCACGTATTTCAAAATGGCCGTCGAATCGGTGCCGTTCAAAGAGATGTTCACAGATTTCACCCCGGCGTAACTCTTCAAACTGATTATTCTATTGACTATCAAATTGAGTATTCAGCGAAGATTTGTTTTTGCATGAGTGCGTTAGGTGCAGTTATTGCTGTTGACCGCTTGAGGTCGCCACTCTCATGCCACATTGTTATCTTGGTGACTTTCGCGGGTATGAAGCTCGCACTCTAGAAAACTAGCGATAAAAACACTGCTTTTAGTATGATAGTTATTGTTGCTAACTCTGGTATTCAAATGGGGTTTGATACTCCTAGGAATAAGATTGTAAATAGCGTGTTTATTAGTAAAATATTAGCATACTCTGCTAAAAAGAATAACGCAAAAGGCCCTTCTGCGTATTCGACATTAAAACTAGATACAAGCTCTGATTTGCCTTCTGTTCAATCAAAAGTAGCTCGGTTTGTTTCAGCGTGAGTGTGTCTGACTTCAAAAGTTGGGGCTGAAAAGTGGCGGACAGTTTGCTGGCTATCGCTGAGCCGGTCTGCCTTTTAAATGAAGCCTCATTTTGGCAGCTCTCAGGCATTTCCTCCAAAAGATGAACCGTTGTCAAGGATGATTTCCATCCCACGAGGAGCTAGCATATCATCCACCTCAGCGTACTTTAGTCTGTGTTTTATCCACGGCAACAGTTCGCTCATGTTTATGCGACAGTCGAGAATATTAAAAAGTTACGGCGATGTTCTGTCAAAGTGCCTCAAAGATGATTTATTCTTAGCATGTAGCATTGGCTTTAGCATTGGAAAGTGTGTGAGAACATGCAGTGTTGCATACCGGGCGGAGATAATGTACCATTTATCAGCTTTGCTTCATTGCGCCTACTTGACTGTTTTATTCTTTTGGAAAGGGGGTTGAATCCCTCTGTGTCATGTTAAGCATTTCAACATTGAAGATGATTGAAAAAAAGAAAAGCAGGAGCAGTAAGTAAAAATGTATCATTGCTTTGTCGGAAAGTGGTCCAAACTGTTTTTACATGAATGCAACTGTGTCCTGTTACATTTGTTTAAAAAAATCTGTTAGTTCACATTAGCAGTGACGTTAGCTTCATTGTATTATATTCTTAGTGCGGGTAGAACGCGCTGACTTTTTAGCAAATCCTAAGAATACTTGTCCATTGTGTAATTCCGTAAATCCCGCCTGAATTATGTCCCCAATCTGATTATTGTGAGTTGCCGAAATGATATTCATCATTCTGTGTTGATTTCACAAATTAAAAAATAAAATGGAGGATTCTGATCTGAATATAAAAACAAACCGAAACACACCATCGATATTACGAGGTTTGCGCTCTTTTAGTAAAAAAGAAAAAAGTCTAAAATAAAACAAAAATCGTAATTGTTTACGTCATGCTTTGCTCACAAACACAATTCCAATACGAATCTTATCTGAGGCGTTAGCATTGTTAACACGACCCGCTAACACCCCCGCCCTCACACAAAATGGTTTAGTCCTGAATTTATTCAACGTCTCCTGTTAAATGTGAATTCATCCGGCTCCGCCCCGACAGGAAGTGCTATAAATCTTCCAACAAGTATAATATCCGTTTTTAAGTTTATTTATCTTCCTGTTTATGCTGTTAACCTTTTTTAATTTGGAGTACGTGTCTCCATTTATGACTGAGTTTCAATTTTTTTAAAGGCAGTGCTCGTACTTACCTGCATTCTACAAATGTCCACAAGATGGTGGTAGATTCACACTGCAAATCTTTGTTCGCTTTTCATCGCTTATTTTCTTAGTGGTGAGATGCTTTGGGACGCACACTCGTAAACACCATCACGACTTGACAGCCCGTGTGCTTTGGAAAAACAAAACAAGTGCTCATATTTGTCACAGGGTCTTGAAAAACTAACACTGCTTTAGCTAACATCGCCTCGAATTTTCTATGACGTCAGCAGCTGAAGAGCATACTTCAACACTGGCCTGAAAATAAAACATTTGATTATATTAAGCTTCACTTTCAGAAATAGGAAATGTCATGATTCCAAATAAGTTTTCTTGGCCGTTATCATTATTTCTGTAAAACGTACCCCCCCCCCCCCCCCCCCCCCATACCATTGGGTGTCTGGCTCGATTGCTATCTGGCTGTCCATCTATTTGCTGTCTATCTGGCTGGCTGTCTAGTTAGCTGTCTCGCTAGCTGTCTATTAGCTATATAGCGATCTAGCTGGCTAGCTATTGGCTGGCTGGCTAGCTCTTGGAGGAACGGGTGATGTGGTGAAAGGATGAGGTTCTGGTGATGATCTGGGCTGAAGAATTCTGGACGGGTTGAAGTTTGTGGAGAAGTTTCTGAGGGACACCAAGGAGAAGTGAATTGCAATAGTCAATCCGTGAGGTGACAAGACTACGATCGAGGATAGGAGTGGTGTGAGGAGTGAGAGACGGGCCAAGACCATTGATATTGCATAGGTGGAAGTACGCAGATCGGGTTAAGTTATTTAGATGGGAGTGGAACGATAGCGTGCTCAATAGTGAGAGAGAAACTGCTAGCTTTGCCCAATGTGGATTTGGTACCGAGGAGAATTTCAGTTTTTGTCACTGTTATGGATGAAGAGGAAAAATAAGTGCTTAGCGTGGTTGCTGAGATACTCCCCTCCCTCAAAAATAGAGGAGGGCCATTCAAGAAAGTTCGAAAAGTCACCAAATGTACCGACCAAGTAGCCTAATTGGCTTACATGAATAAGTTCCTCCTGCCATGTTGTTGATGTAAGTCGTGCACTTCAGCGGGCAGGCGCTTTGAACTACGGGAACCCCCCCCCCCCACCCCCCCACCCAAAAAAAAGAAAATCAACTTAAAAAAGCAAATCTTCCAATCTACATTTGCAATAGTTAGCTAATCTGACTAATCAGCCCTTGTGTGTGTGTGTGTGTGTGTGTGTGTGTGTGTGTGTGTGTGTGTGTGTGTGTGTGTGTGTGTGTGTGTGTGTGTGTGTGTGTGTGTGTGTGTGTGTGTGTGTGTGTTTGTTACCCCCCCACCCCACCCCCTTAACGGACAGGAAGCGTCCAGCGCCAATCACACAGCGAATTAGGCCTAATATTTATTTCCAGAAACAATCGTGTGCGTGTTTGACCGAGCAATGATTGAACTCCCGGCGGACATGTTGGAGACAGATGTGCACGAGGGATGACATCATATGTTGGAAGCCAGGTGCATTTTGTTGTTTTTGTTTTGTTTTTTTTTTAAACCTGAACGGTGTTGCGCTTTCACTTCTTCCTCCTTTACGATGACGAGAAAAAGCCAAACGTTGACTATCGAACGTGACCTTGTAAGATGTCGGCCATCTTTTGACAGGCGCCCATCTTGACTATGTTGAGGCCTGGCTCAAAATGGCCGTCGTAGCATTGCTTGTTATTTACCCTCCCCCGCAACCCCTCCTTCATCAGTCTTCCACATCATAAGCGCCGCTTGTTATTGGAGTCAGCGCTCATTTCATGTGCAATAATAAAGGCGCAAGATTTATCATCTCGTTACAAGTCGTCGGGGAAATGTGAACAATCGCTGTCGGCAGAAATTAGCGGCCGAATGTTCAATGAATGAACTCGCTCTGCATTCATTTAAAGAGAAGCTTGAAAAGGATCCAAATGTGCTCCCGCCGTCGTTTGTCCTCCGTGCGTGGGGAGATTTAAAGTGAGCAGATTTCTTTCGCGGCTCATTTGAGCTTCGGCCAAAGTGAGTTGTGTAATTTCACGTTGATTTGATCATTTTTTAAACATTCAGTACAACGTGATGTAACGTGGAATGAGACCTTGCTTCCTATTGCTAACAATACATCATTTTACTACATTGAAGTACTTTTTTTAGATTAATACATACATTAATGAATAAATAAATATATAAGTAAATAAATATATGGCCAAATGAATAATAAATAAATTCACAAATAGATAAATAATTAAATAAATAAATGACATAGTGAGTGATAAATAAATACACAAATGCACAAATACATAAATACACAAATAAATAACTACTCAAATAAATAAATAAAAATACATAAATGACCAGATGACTGGTAAATAAATAAATAAATAAACAAATAGATAAATGAAAATCCAACTGACTAGTAAACAAATGAATAAATAAATAAATGCACAAATATATAAATACGCAAATACACAAATAAATACATCAATAAATAGCTACAGAAATAAATCTAAATATATCAATGATCAGATGACTAGTAAATAAATAAATAAATAAATGACTGGATGAATAATACATAAATACACAAATGCACAAATACATAAATATACAAATTAATAAATAACTACATAAATAAACAAAAATAAATGAATGACCAGCTGACTAGTAAATGAATAAATCCATGACCAAATGACTAATAAATACATAAATGCACAACTACACAAATAACTACATAAATAAATAGATACCAACACAAATAAATAAGTATAAATTCATAAATGACTGAATGAAAAATAAATGCACAAATACATAAATACACAAATAAATAGCTACACTAATAAATATCTCTAAATATATAAATTATCAGATGACTCGTAAATGAATAAATAAATAAATGACTGATTGAATAATAAACAAATAAATAAATAAATACACAAATGCACAAATTAATGAATAACTATGTAAATAAATAGATACATAAATAACCAGATGACTGTAAATAAATAAATAAATAAATAACCAAATGACTAATGGACAAATAAATAAGCAAATAAGCAAATAAATAAATAAATGCACAACTACATAAATAAATACATATAAATACTGTAAATACATATAAATAAATAAATAAATAAATAAATAACCAGGTGACAAATAAATAAATAAATGAATAAATTAATTAATTAAAAAAAGATACATAAATAAATACATGACCGAATGAATAATATACAAATAAATGAATGCACAAATACATACATAAATAAAATAAACCATTCTCCATTATTTACAATGCTTCCATTTGTACTGCATTTTCATGCAGTTCGCATTGTGTGAAAGCCATAAAAATGTACATCATATACAACAGGAAAAAAAATTCCAAGCGTTTGTGGTATTTTTGATCCATATTGCAAGAACTGCGAGCCCGCTGGCAATCTTCCCATGAGCTCATCAATATATCGGGCGTTCCCCCCCCCCCCCCCCCTGCTTTCCTTTTGGGATCCTTCTCGGTCCCACTTGAGATTGGGGCAATTGCTCCCAGTGGTGTCGTTCGTGTCAAACGAGAGCTCGCACGCTTCAAAGTGAGCCATGTAACCAGCAGCTGATTCTGCCCGGACTGCTCACTTTTCATCTGCGTCAAATCCAAACCATACACGACCAGGACCTTTTTTATTTCCTGGTGCGGGTTTATAGACGGGGGTCTCGGTCCAATGGGCACAAAACGCCCCATCGCTCTCTCGGTCGGCTTGCTTTTAAAAGTCAATTTGCTACAGACGGATCCCGTGATGATAAAGTAGCGTAACATACGAGCGGCGTGGCCGATAAGGACGTTGAGTCTTTGAATGAAAGCGCCATGCCTGCCCCGCTAGCAACATCTGCTTCTTTTCATTCCCAGGGAACATTACACGGACCACTAGTGGGTCTTCTTGCTTGTCACGACGGACATGATGGAAACATCTCAGTTTAGCCAGTGTGACTGTGTTATCTGAAAAAATACATACATGAATATAAAGGACAGCCGACGTCTCCGGATAAGTTGCTTCCATAATTCGTACAATCGCTTCAAATGACTTCTACTGAGCGTATTTTACAAAGATTCCACCACAGATAGCTAGATTTTAACTTTTAAGACTAAATAAATTCTATAATCGATTGCAAACATGTATGCTTTCCTCTTCAGAACTATTTGAATCATATTCATAACTGGATGAGTAACAAGAAAGCATATTCTCCCAATCTGAAGCCATTGTTTTGATTCTCCAGCAATGCAGGACGTCTTGGCGTGATGTCATGAACCGGGGGGGCGGGACTTTCTGAAAATGCCCAATTCGGAGCTCAATTTTTTTTGCAGATTTTGGACACTTTAAGTCATTTTTATTGGTGTTTTGCATTTGACTAAAAATATCATCCTGCGTGTTTTGGCTATGTTAGATGCTATAAAACGTTTTTCTGATGTCAGTTAGGTAACAAAAAAGTGACGTCGGTTGATCTTTAAGTGTGCAACCAGGGACACGCACAGACCCCCCCCCCCATCACTCCCCCCCTATTGAAGCTTCACATGGAAGAATTGGCGGCTGCTTATTCTCCAGCAGCTTGTCCTTCACCAACTCTGACGTGCACGTTGAAAAGTCCCGAATTGGCCGTTTAACCCCGCGGCCCCCTCGCTCGGTGGCCGTCGAGCGTTCCGCCGACGTTCTCCTCTTGGGGGCCTCGCCGCTTCGCTCGTTGGACGCAACTCGATACGGCGTCGCCCGAAAGTTCAGATAGGCTAATTACAAAGGCGGCGTGCTGCTGCGCGCCGACGTATAAATAAACATAATAAGTAGTGTCAATAAGGGACAAGCCGAAACCCCGGAATGACATGGCGCTTTTTTCCCGTACGTGTGTGTGTGTGTGTGTGTGTTCTGCGGGCCGCTGTGTGGACGTAAACACACGCGGAAACCCTCCCGTTGTTAGCTAGCTGTACCTGTTATTAGCTAGCTAATCATTGTTAACTAGATAATCGTTGTTAGCTAGGCAATCATTGTTAGCTAGCTAATCCTTGTTAGTTTGCTAATCATTGTTAGCTGGCTAATCCTTGTTAGCTTGCTAATCATTGTTTGCTAGCTAATTGTTATTAGCTAGCTAATTGTTGTTAGCTAGCTATACCGGGAACAGCTAGCTAGCTAACAACGGGAGGGTTTAGTTCAAGTGCAATGTGAATACCTGAAGTCATTATAACATTAAGATACTTTTTTTTTAATTTCATTTGTACTTTTGTATTTTTTTTTAATTTATTTTAATAAATTTTACTTAATAATTTTTTTAAATGTATTTTATTTTAGCTAGCTGTACACAGAAACTACAAGTGCAACGTAAATACCTGAAGTCATTATCACATAATTAAGATACATTTTTGATTTCAATTGTACTTTTTAAAAAATGTTTATTTATTTTGTAAATTTATGTGTGAGTGTGTACAGCTAGCTGTCTCCGGCATCGGTACAGCTTGCTAACAATGGGAGCGTTTCCATGTACTCTCCCGTTGTTATCTGGGTACAGGTACAGTTAGCTGACAACATTTTCCGTGTGTGTACAGCTATCTTTACCCGGGAGAAGTACAGCTAGCTAACAATGGGAGCGTTTCCGTGTACTCTTCCATTGTTAGCGAGGTACGGCTTGCTAAAACAAGTGAGTTTTTGTCCGTGTGTGTAAATGTGTGTGTGAGTGTGTACAGCTAGCTATCCGCGGTTAGCTAACTCAATCGAGACGATAGCTATTACGTTACGCAACACCCCAGGGAAGGAAGAATGGTTTGTGTCTCTCGCCCGGTGGCCTTTCTCAAGGCTTCAATTCGGGAAGCTGAAATTTGTAGACACTTTGGGATTATTTCGGATCTGCCGCGGCGAAGCGGATGACGCGCCGGCGGCGCACCGGCGGGGGGCGATGGACAGCGGCCCGCGAGAATGTCAATGAAAGGTCGCCCTGTGGCGGGAAGCTTTGTTGTCGAAAATGAGGCTAGCCAGGGTGTCCATGTTGGTTTCGGTTTAGACCCGCGTGGACAGTTATGTGGTTTTCGGCGGGACTCTTGAGGGTGGAAGGACGTCATGTATGGACTTTTGACAACGTGACCGGGAATTGTTTATTTCCTAAAGTCTACTTGATGAAAAGGACTGGGGGATGGCTAGCTATTTGCTATCAATTTGCTATTTATTAGCTGGCTAGCTAGCTAGATGGCTGGCTCGCTGGCTGGCTAGCTAGCTATCTTGCTAGCTTTCTGGCTGGCTAGCAGGCTATCTATCTGTATATCTATTAGCAATATGGCTGGCTAATTTTCTAGCTGAATCGCTATTAAAAACCAGCGTGGGCTTGGAGGGCTAAATAAAGATGATTATAATATTTTGTCCATGAATTCTTATTAAATAATTCTTAATTATTATAGCATGTGTGTTACGAGCCAATCATAGCATCACTAGCCGCTAGTCATAAGAGCATACTGGCCAGAGCTAGCACAGTGTATCTGTGAGTAAACTTACAAAACATTTAGTAAATTATGACAGTCAGGCTAGTTATCGAGCTACCTACCTAGCTATCTATTTGCTATCTGTTAGGTACCTATTAGTTACCTATTAGCTAACTACTAGCTATCTATTAGCAGACTAGCTAGATGGCTAGCTATCTAGCTAACTATCTATTAGCTATTTATTAGCTATCTATTTGCTCTCTGCTAGTTTTCTATGAGCTATCTATTAGCGCTCAAGCTGCCTGGTTATCTATCTAGCTTTCTATTAACGATCTATTAGCTATCTAGTAGCTAACTAGCTAGCTAGCTTCCTATCGATTTGAGGGAACGCTGGCGCATGTGGCTGCCGCTGCTTACTCACAGAAAACCTTAACCCGTGACTGTAAAGTAACCTTGAGAGTTTTGAAATGCACTTGAAAATTTAATGTATTATTATTATTATTCGCTATCTATTAGCTAGCTAGCCAGCTTTCTATCTATTTGAGTAACTTCCTGGGTGAGTGAATGCTGGCGCGTGTGGCTGCCGCTGCTCACCCGCAGAAAAACTTTTCCTGTGACTGTAAAGTGACTTTGAGAGTTTTGAAAGGCACTTAGAAATCAAATGTATTATTATTATTATTATTCTTAAAAGGGGGTGCCGTTCGACGGCCATTTTTTTTCCCGATGGCCGCCATTAAAATCTTGTATTGAAGTCGCTGTTGAAAGCCCAAAACGGAATTCTGTCCCCCAGCCAGAAGGATTTGTTCCATTCAGAAAAGGATTTCGGAATTTGGAAAGTTCACCCGTAACGATAAAAAAAACATGCGTTAAAACAGCCCCCCCCCCTAAGTACCCCCCCTCCCCAGCCCAAGATTGATTTCTTCCTCCCATGCGTTAAGCATAAACCCGCGCGCAAATGCTAATTTTGGTTTTGATTTCTCTCGCTGAGGTTCAAAACATCTGCGACTTGTCTTTCAAAGTCCAACCCCCCCCCCCCCAGCACCCCCCCTTCTGAATATTGGCAGCCATTTTTTTTTTCTGCATAGCTATTTAACGAGATTTTTTTTGCCCAGAGAAGGCGCGTGTGGTCCAAAATATGTCCCAAATATAATGACGGCAGCGTTGATATATGGCGCTAAATGTTTCCGACGGTCCCAGTAGCACCCCGAGCGGTAAATTCGATGATGATGATGATGATGATGATGATGGGTTTTAGCGTAACGTCAGGAGACGGATGGTTTTTCGGATTTGCTCTTTCGACACCGTAGACGCGCGGGGAGCTTCTCCGACATCTGTTAGCCACAAATGTCAATGGAAACATTTAAAAAAAAACGAAAAAAGAATAAATATTACCGCCGCTGCAGACGTTTATTCTGAGAGACTTCCAACCCCCCCCCCCCCCCCCCCCCCACCCCCTTTTCGACTCCCTGAACCCTTCCAGAAATGGCCGCCTTCTTTCAAACTTCTCACGGCGACGTCCAAAAGGTGACTCAACGGACTCGCTCGCCGCGATTTTGACCGAGCGTTCACGCCGAGCGAGGGGGGGCCCCGAGACCACACACGGGGGGGGTCATTGTGCGGCCTTTGAAGACGGTCCAGTGCAATTGGGTCGGAGGACAGTTGACTGCTGAGCAGGTCTGTAATCCACCGCTTTTTACGATAAGAAAACGCACCATTGTTGCCGTAGCAACGGCCAGAAACAGTATCCGCGGTACCATAAAACCATTTTTTTTTTTTTTTTTTGGTTTTTGTAATGTCTATCCTCTCGCCACACAAGACGAAAATCCTCAGAGGGCCCACGTTGGTGTTCTGGTCTTTGCCGGGCCCTCTGGTGACTTTCCGAACGCCACGTGAAGCGTTACGGTTTTGATGGACGTCACCCACGGGGGCGGGAAAAAAGTCCAAAGTCGGCGCAGATTCATTCCCAAAACAGATGAAAAATGACACGCTCGGCTTTAAATGCAACTTGAGCGTTACGGTGAAAGTTTTTTGGTTTTTTTTTGGGGGGGGGGGGGGGGCAGTTTGGCGCTTTTATGGATAGGTGAATAAAGATACCAGGTGTGGGTATCTGGTCGAGATATATATATATCGATATATATGGATATATATATATATATATATATATATATATATATATATATATGATAGATGTGTTTAAAAAAATACTACATATATATTTAATATATACAGTGATACCTCGGTTTTTGACCACAATCTAAACGTTTCAGAAAACTGTTCGAAAACCGATTTGTTCAAAAACCGAAACAGCACTTTCCTTTAAAATCAATGTAAAAAATCTTAATCCGTTCAAAGTCTAGAAAACAACTTTTTAACTATTTCATCGCATAAACCGTCGAAAAACTTAATAATAGAGCAGGTCATGTGTAAAATTCTATAAAAACAAACTTATTTTCACCAATTTTCTTTCTGCCACGGGGCGTGTCGGCACCTATCCCAGTTGTCTTTGGGCAAACAGGGCGCACTAACTTTTCAAACCATCCTCTACTTGCTTTAAAATCATACTATTGAGGTGATCTTAACCAAATATGTCTGCATTTTCGCAAAAAATAAAACAACTACAAGATGAATGCGTCCGTCACAATGAGGGAGACGTGACATATAAATAAGGAAGTGACGTATAAGGAAGCGCACAGGGTAGTCGAGTTTGGTTGAGAACCAAATTTCGGTTGTATACCGAAATATGACATTTTTGGTTGAAAACCGAATGGGATGAGAACGGAGACGTTGGAAAACGCAGGTTTGACACTATCTATTTTTCCCCCACTTTGATTGTGAATAAGTTGACCCTGAGCTGATGAGTGACGTTGGAGTCAGCAAGTGAGAAACTGGTATTTGTCGCTAAATGAAGAATTTCATTGCCCCCCCCGGCCCCCCCGCTTTCACTGTTCGCAATGTGAAGTGGAAACGAGTAAGCGGATTTTCCAAGGGTTGTTCTTGTGGTGTTAGCCATATCACAATATTTGTCCATTTTCTTGGATTTGGTCTTAAAGTGTCTAATTGACCGTTGTTTTGGTGATTATTGGCTTGCTGGCGACTATTAGTCATGCGAATTTTGTGCCCAACTGATCCAAAAACACGGCAGCCCCCATTTGTACTGAAGTGCAGACGAGACAAGGTAATTACCCCTCGGGCCAATTAGCCAAAGGGGACCGAGGGACTCGCAGCAGCAGCAGCAGCACTCATTTTCTAACCCAAACATCCTGGTGGGGGGGGGGGGGGCTCTATGGATTGGGAAGGGGCCGGGGGAGGGGCGGCGCTTTTTGTTTTGTTTCCTCTGGACGACTTGTGCCAGATGACGAGCACCACTTTTTTTTTTTAATTCAAGTCCGTCAACGGACAGGGGGCCGAGGGGGCCGGTGGGGGCGGGGTCAGCTTATATTACCTCCGCCCCTTTTCATATTTAGCAGTCTGTGGAAGCTCTCAGTCGTGCAGGAGTGGTCCATCGATGAAAATACATGAATAAATATAGAATTTATAGATATTAAAAAAATAACACATACATAAATAAACAGATAATGAATAAATACATAAATAAATGAATACATAAATAAACATGTAAAAAATACCACTCATAAATAAATATTTAATAAATAAATAAATACATACACAATGAAGAAATAAAGGAATACATGCATAAATATATAATAAATAAATATAAAAAATATGCATACATGAATAGTTAATAAATAAAGAAATAATAAAAAGAATGTGTGAATACATAACTAAATATATAATTAATAGATGTAAAAATTAATAAATAAATATATCAATAAATACATACCTAAATAAATAATAAAACATTAATGAAGACACAAATAAACATATCAATAATAGATATAAAAAATACCACACATAAATAAATAAATAGATAATAAATAAATAAATACATCCACACATAATGAAGAAATAAATGAATACATAAATATGTATATAATTAATAAATATAAAAATATAAATAAAGAAATAAATACATAAATACATAAATAAATGAATGAATGAATGAATGAATGAATAGATGAATAAATACATAAATAAATGAATGAATGAATGCATAGATGAATGAATACAAATAGAAAAATAAATAATAAAAACCATTTATGAAGACATAAATAAATATATAATTCATAGATATGAACATTAATAAATAAATACATAAATAAATGCACAAATAACTAAGTAAATAAATAAATAAATAAAAGTGAATTCATAAATAGCTAAATAAATAATATAAACAATGTGTAAATGCATAAATAAATATCTAATTAATAGATATAAATACATACATACATACATACATATACATAATGAAGAAATAAAAGAATACATGAATAAATATATAATTAATAAATACAAAAATATACATAAATAAATAAATGTATGAATAAATACATAAATAGAAAAATAAGTAATACAAACCATTTATGAATACATCAATAAATGTATAATTCATAGATATAAACATTAATAAATAAATACATAAATAAATCCACAAATAGCTAAGTAAATAAAGTAGCAAATAAAGAAGTAAATGAAGAAATAAATTCATAAATAGCTAAATAAATAATAAAAAAATGTATGAATACATGAATAAATATATAATTAATAGATATAAACATTCATAAATAAATAAATACACAAAAAATGAATAAATAAATACACAAACAAATGAATAAATAAATAAATAAAAACATAAATAAAGAAGCATATAAATAAGTAAATAAATAAATACAGTGTAATAGATAATTCTGTCCATATGGCATCTATATATAACCTGTGTGGTACAAAATGGCCGCTTTCACACGCTTTTAAGACCACAAGATGATTGCATTGGATTGGCGGGAGTTTTTGAGTGACATTTCGGTTCGTACGGGAGCGAGCGAGCGATACTCATCAGCGGAGAAACGGCGTGGAAAAAGAGCTCGCTGAAATCCAAATCAGTTTTGTGGGAACCTTTTTTTCACTTTTTTTTTTTCTGCGCATGAAAGCCAATCAAGTTTTGGCCTCCTGACAACAAAACGTAAGGAACAAACACGCGCTGACATCATGGCCAGGTTTTTTTTTTTTTTTTTTTTTGGGCGGGACGGGATTTGTCTTGATTGGAATAACGCCTCGGTTGGACTTTTTTTTTTAATGAGGATTTTGGATGTTTAGGAAAATGATTTGGACAGAAATTGCAGATCTGATATGAAAATTGGAAGGGGGCGGGGTCACTTGTAGCTCACTTGTAACATTGCCCACAAAAAAAAGTGTTTTTTTGCAGTGACAAATTTGTATGCACAAAACGCAAATGAATGATGATGTCATTCCAGGACGGCTGGCGAAGCAAATGAAGCACACAGCTGTTTGGAGTTATATGAGCTTGAAATGGGGGCGGATGTACAAAATACAATGCAAATACATATAATATTGGTTTATATAGCGCTTTAACAACACCTGAAGCTGGAACAAAGCGCTAACATGGGAAAAAAGGGAAATGCTGCCTCCGTGTGTAAGGGAAAAATATTGCCTCGGGCCATGGCCAGCGCTTTATTGTCACCAAAGCATGAAAAAAACAAAACCCGAACAAATATGGGAATCGCGCACGCTGTACGTCATATTTTCAATACCCGAATAAATTTGTGAATGGCAGTGAATG
This sequence comes from Hippocampus bargibanti, assembly GCF_051943395.1. Lineage (NCBI taxonomy): Eukaryota > Metazoa > Chordata > Actinopteri > Syngnathiformes > Syngnathidae > Hippocampus > Hippocampus bargibanti. Next base: position 857,915 of record NC_142742.1, on the reverse strand, counting down.
AGTTGATAAAAAATAAAAAGGTGTGTTCCATTTCCTTACCCAGACGTCTCAGTTGTTCATTGGCATGATGTGCCAAAATGTTTCAAGGAATGTGTCTCGAGGGACTTGGCGTCACAGTATTACCTTTATGTGTGTGTGTGTATTATGCTTGTTAATTTTGAACACCCTGGGTTGTCATTGTGATCGGCCGCAGTTGTTTCTGGACCTGAGCTGAGCGAGTTTGGCCGTCTGCGCTCTAACAACAAACCCGCCGCCATAATTAGTGAAAAATTTCACACTGCACATCGTCACGGACGACGCCCTGACCAATTTGACCTCGTCGGGGTTTTTTTTTTTTCCTCTCTCTTTCTTTGTTACATGCTTATATTGAAATCTTTTTAGGGTGAAGGATGTTAAAAGTTTGATTGAAACAATACATGAAGACTCGGGCGGAATTGTTTTTGGTAAAGTAGACTTTGGATGTGATGAGGTGGGTTGATGATTTATTTATTGCATTCTATTTGTGATTGTATTTTATTTATTATAGTACCTATGCTTGTTTGTGACTGTAAAGTGTCCTTGAGAGCTTTGAAAGGCACTTAAAATGTAATGTATTATTATTATTATTATTCGTATTTATATTTTTTTATTCAATTGAAATTTTAGTTGTAATATTCAAAATGCTGTAAAAAAACTTTTGTTTTACACCCGCTGCCTCTCTAAAACAGCATTTTGGTGAAAGGAAAATGATTAAAAGTTGATGAGAATAAAGCCGTGATGTATTTTTGTTTCAGAAATAAAAATGACAAACACAATTTCAGGTTCGCCCAAAACATTTGTCAACTCTTGATTTTTTTGTTGGAATATCCAAACAGTTGTTCAAAAAAAAAAGGATAGTTTGAAAATGTTATGTCACTTACATTGAAATACATACATATATAATTAACAAATAAATACATGAAGAAAGAAACTGATAAATAAATAAATACATAAATGAATACATGCAGACATGAATCAATACATAAATCAATACGTAATCAAAAAATCAATACATTAATATATAAATAAACAACTAATAAATTAATACATAAATAAATGAACATTAATACAGAAATAACTAAATAGATAATTTAATAACTAAATAAATCGCAGCGGGCAACCAATGTTGACAATTTTAAATTATTTTTAACCTCCAATGCAAATGCATTTCCCCTCACCATTATAACTCATCAGGTTTTCAAAATAAAAGAACAATCATATAATATGTACTGAAACCATCTTGTTTCAACATGATCTTTTATTTTATTTTTTGCCGCAGTTTAATCTTCATCAGTCGGACACAATTCGTGAAACCGCAAATCGTCCCGATTTTCACGACGCCTTGGAAACGGCGTACGCTAATCGTGCGAAAAAGCCGCCGCCATCCCCAACGTCAACGGTCAGCGTGCTCGTTGCGATACTCTGGACACTCCGACACATGTCTTCAATTTCATTTGGGGGGGTTGGGTGGGTTTTTTGGAGGGGGGAAATTGAGGGGGGCGAGGGGGTCTGTATTTTGCTTGAGTTTTTATGCAAGAATAATTTGCACTAAGTAGCCGGGCGACCTGTTTGTTACGCTAGAGCTGACACTTTGTTTATGTTCCTTGAGGAGCATGATGGATGTGCTCGCATTTGATGCTAATTAGCGCAAATTGTAGCAAAGAATGCCCAGAGTCTGCAGTCCGCCGTTCACACCGTTCTGCTTCCCCGTTGTCCCATAAAAGTCTGCTCCGTCCACGTTCGGCGCTCCGGGAGGCCGATGTCCGCGCCGCCAATTACAAAGTCCGGCACTGGCGGAGTCCAAGTGGCCGTGAAATTGTTGTTTACTTAGCGAAGCTTTGCTAGCTAAGATTAGCCGCTGTCACGGGATGACCATTACGGGGGGGGAGGCGGGGGTCCGGATTCGATGGGGGATGCAGTTTTGGGGACATTTCTGTGAATAGTTAGAGTTGTCATCAATTTTAAAAATGCTGTCGTATGAAAATAACAGCGGTCAAAATGGCCGTCAACTCCGAAGTGGGCGGCGTCAAAAATGACTTTGACAATCGTATATTTGCCGTCTTAATTTTTTTTTTTTCAAGCACACGACCTTTTCAGATTTTTTTGACGGATCAAAGTTTGCGAGAATGACCCAAAAAGGGGACAGCGAGTCGAATTTGGTGCCCTCCGGTGGTCAATGAATAGAATGCGACCAACTTCAGAAGATTACTGAAGGACGATCTTCAATTTCAATTTTTTTCGTCGGAAGTTCAAGAAAATTGTCCTCCGGAGCAACTTCTAGTCTTACAATCAAAAGTGGTTTTTTTTCAAAATTTTTTTGACCGATAAATGTTTGCTGTAATAACAAGAAATTACCTGTTAAAAAAGTCGAATTTGGTGCCCTCTGGTGGTCAACAAACAGAATGTGACCTACCTCTGAGCGATTACGGCAATTTTTTTCATCTGAGGTTCAAGAAAAATGTCCTTCTGAGCAACTTCTAGTCTGAGAATGAAAACCGTTTTTTTTCCAGATGTTTTTGACCGATAATTATTTGCGGGAATAAAAATGATCTGTTTAAAAAGTCGAATTTGGTGCCCTCTGGTGGTCAACGAATAGAATGCGACCAACCTCGGAGAAATTACAGCAATTCTTTTGGTCGGAGGTTCAAGACAAATGTCTTTCTGAGGAACTTCTAGTCTTAGAGTTAAAAACTGTTTTTTAGAAATAATTGCCCCGCTAATTTACGCCTCCCCCCCCAAAAAAAATACATAATAATAAAAAGTAGATCTGTGACACATCATTCCTATAAAATGACAGAATCACCACATCCACTGGCCACTTCTTCCTGGTCCGATGTTCACATGGCCGCTAATATAACCAACCCCCCCGACAATGGCCCTCTTTCACATGCATTTGTCGTCATGTGCCGTTCCGCCGGCTCTAATCTTTTAGGAAGCAGCGGGGAAATGAGCTTAGTCAAGCCCGCCAGCTCCGCTTTGGCGCTGGGGTCCAAATGACCGAAACCGACCCGATGATGATGATGATTTTGAGGAGGAGGAGGCAAACGAAATGCACACCAGTCGCGCCGAACTTCTCGTCCGACAAAAGCGACCCAGAGTGAGGCCTCGTTTTTCCGTCAACAAAAAGTTGATGGAAAAAATTGGGGGAAAAAAATGCATTTTTTTATGTTTTATTCTTTTTTTTGTGCCGCTAATAATAATAATACATTTCATTTTTAAGCGCCTTTCAAAACTCACTTTACAGTCCCAGGATACATTTTGCAGTGGGTGAGAAGTGACAGCCACACTCAACCAGGAAGTGACTCAAATAGATAGAAAGCTAGCAGGCTAGCTAATAATACTAAAAACAATACATTTCCTTGATAAGGTATATAACGTATTATAAATGAAATGTAGAGTGTATATGCGTGGTTTGCGCGTGTGTACATGTATACGTGTAAGTACATGTGTGTATGTATATATATATATATATATATATATATATATATATATATATATATATATATATATATATATATATATATATATATATATATACATACAGTAAAGTCTCGTTATATCGATATGGGATATATCGATAGTCCCGGTTATATCGATATTTTTTCGGACTCCCTTGAATATCGATATAACGAGACTTTACTGTATATATAACCTGTGTGATATTTTGGGCGTGCGGCTGGAACCCCGGTCAAATCTACAAGCAAACAATGAAGCGCAAGGTGCCGTTCGTTGCCAAGGCTTGTTTTTCTTTTTTGCCGCCTCCCTAAAAAAATGATTTAAGGCCCATTTTTTTCCTTTTGCTGTTTTCACGGAGGATTAAATGTTTAGGGCTTCTGTCTGTAAAGCCACTTTAGTGTCTTTGTTGGCTTTGGAATGATTTCTTGCAGAAAGTCAACGTCCCCCCTCCTAACCGTCCCCTCCCGCTATGTCAATCTGTCTGAAACAATACAAGGAAGAACTGCAATGTGTGTACTCCGCGTTTACGTTCATTTTGCAAGTAGCGCTTAGGCGGAAATAAACATTGTTTTTTTTTTTTTTTGTTTTTTTTTGACCCACAGTATTGATGTGTTGATCTCGGAAAAGTTTAATTTGAAGTATCTCTGGTGAGTCCGATGGGGAAAAAAAATTACTTTAAAGGACAACCGACACCTGCGGACATGTTGTGTCCATAATTTGTAAAATGACTTCAAATGACTTCTACTGAGCGTATTTGACAAAGATTCCAGCGCATAGAGCTAGATTTGACCTTTTAAGACTCGCGCTGAATATTCAAGAAGTCTATCTAGCTATCCAAGCGACTACTCGCGTCTCAAACATTGCCGAAGCTTGGCGATCCTCCTTTATTGGCCATGTCAGCTCCCTCTGGCCAAGATGAATCAGACAGGAAAGGTCGTAACTTTGCCTGCCAAAGCCTAATTTCCAAACCGTGTTTTTTCCCCCCTAACTTGATTCTTGATTCTCCCCCTAAATCATCTTGGAGGGGAGAATCGAGAGGATGCCATGAGTACATTTCCACCAAAAAGAGAAGAGCGGTAAAAGGTCCCAAAAGGCCCGTGAGTCATGTCGCTGGCACCGCGCAAGCGTACACACAGACGAATGGCGGCTGCTCTTGTGTATACAACAAGATGACAAGGCCTTTTCAGGCGCGGGCCAGATAACTCCATCACCAATCGCGGCGCTCTAACCGGGCGGCATGACAAGAGGCGGACGTGTATACACAACTCGGCCATCCGACTGGCAGCCTCGGAGGGGGGAGGGGAGGAGGGTCCCGTCTCCTTTCCCCGCGACTAACTCAATCATGCTCAGGTTTCACTCTCGCCCATCCGAGGATAACTCGCTTCCTCGATCCGTCCCCTGAGCGCCCCTCCATCCCATCCCCAAATGTGGAACACAAATCCCACCCATACAGTATTTTTTTTCCGTTTTGTTTTTCTAAAAAAAAAAAAATCATCATCCTATTACAATTGATACGTCTGTGTCGGCTCTCAGTCGTACAAGAGTGGTCCATCGAGGAAAAGGTTTCTTTAGCCATAATCTGTACTTCTTTGAAGGCGTCGAACGTTTCGCTCCTCATCCGAAGAGCTTCGTCAGCAAACTAAAGTTGTGCTGGTAACTCAGGCCCAATATATACCTCTAAAGGACAGAGGTTACAATGATAGCAGGTCCCTGCTAGCAGTAGATTACTCCTTGAAGCTAATCTGATGACTTCTTTTGTTCTGTCTGATTACCTCTAATGATCTGTCTCTGATTGCCCCATTCGCTCTTTATTGGATGCAAAAAAACTCAATACGGTGGTTCCTCTACTAACAAACGTCTCTTTATATGAAATAAATTTCAAGATATGAAAAGTTAAATTACAGACTGGAACCGATTAGGTCATTTACATGGAAAACGCATCTTCCTTTATGGACAGAGGTGGCAGTGTCAGACCTCTGGTCTAATAGGTCCCTGCTCTATGGTTGTGGGAGCAGTAGACTACTCACTAAAGCTAATCTGATGACTTCTTTTACTCTGTCTGATGACCTCTTATGATCTACGCCTGGCACTGATTGCCCCATTAGCTTTTTATTGGACGCACCTTCTCCCCAAAGAAAATCAATACAGTGGTCCCTCTACTAACAAACATCTCTTGATATGAAAGAAATTCCAAGATATGAAAAGTTAAAATACAGAATGGAACCGATTAGGGCATTTACATGGAAAATGCGTCTTGGCTTTGGAAATGTTCTTGAGAATTTCATCCATTTAATTTTGTGAATAGAGCTAAATTGCTTCTGCCACGGCTCTCCATCTGCCCAGAATGTCAGGAATCATATTTTACATATTTGACAAAAATATCGTAGCGTCAAAAAATATCGTCAAAAAATATCGTAAATGGTCTTTTTTTGTTCTTCATTCTTACAAATCATGACATCGGGCGGCAGAAATCGACAACAAAGCTTTGTCCACCGTATTTTTCAAACTCACTGAGAACATGTATCCCGAATCAAGTCCCGACTGTGAAAGCCCGCCCTCCCTCAGACCCTCTTTGTCCCCGTCCGCCCCCTTTCTTGCAGCCGCACCGGCGCTAAGCAGGAGCAGATGTGGTAAAGTTTACAGAAATGGGGAAGGTTATTTTCCTGTTTCCATCGCATTCTTCTAAACACTTAGCTCCGACGCGCTTTGAAGTCACCCAAGAAATCTCCAGTCTGCCCGAAAAAAAAAAAAAAAAACGATACCATCTCCTGGAGCAAAGGGGAGCCAGGAAAAGGCAGGGCAGGGCGAGGGGGGGGGGGGGGGGGGTCTCCGGCTAAATGAGGAAGAGGAGGGGCTTGTCGGATATTGTCGAAGGGGGGGGGGGGGGCAAAGGACAAGCGACACCTCCGGACAAGTTGCGTCCATAATCAAATCAAAACAATGGCTTCAGATTGGGAGAATATGCTTTCTTGTTACTCATCCAGTTATGAATATGATTCAAATAGTTCTGGAGAGGAAAGCGTACATGTTTGCAATCGATTAAAGAATTTATTCCGTGCCATTTTGAGGCAACATTGGGGGGAAATGTCTCACCAAAAAAGAGGCAGAAAATGGCGACCAACCTCCGTGTGAGAAATGACTCAGCCCGTTTCCACAGGCGCATAAATTCCTTACATGGAGCTTGGTCGCCCTCTTCTGGCTCTTTTTGGTGCAACATGACGTTTTCAGACCAAACAAGCACAGCAAAATGCATTGACGTGATGGAAGGACTGCTACAATGTGTCCTTTTTTCGGTCAGGGGCGTTCCTTCAGTGACGTCACGTACGGACTCGTCACCAACTCAAAAACAAGACTTCCGGAATATTCAGCGCAAGTCTTAAAAGGTAAAATCTAGCTTTAATATGCGCTAGAATCTTTGTCAAATAAGCTCAGTAGGAGTCATTTGAAGCCATTTTACAAATTATGGACACAACTTGTCCTTTAAGACTCGCTGAATATTCATGAAGTCTTGTTTTCGAGTTGATGACGATGCCCTAAGTCAGCGGTCCCCAACCCCCGGGCCACTGACCGGTACCGGTCCGTGGGTCATTTGGTACCGGGCCGCGCAGAAAGAATAAATAATTTACATAAAATGAAAAATGAAAAATTACCAGATGACATCCGTCTAGGACTTACTCTTGACGCAGGTCAAAACGCTTGTCTAGGTCACGTGATACTTACCGCTAAAATTAGCCCACTGTAAGCAAGCAAAATGAGTCATTTTATTTTGCTGTATTTATCCGCCGGTCCATGGCGCAAAAAAAGGTAGGGGCTATTTTAGACGCTATCAAACATTTTTCTGATGTCAGTTAGGAAACAAAAAGATGGTGTCGGTTGTCCTTTAAGCCCTACCTGGGCCGGTTGCCATCTCGCTTTGTAAGGCCGAGCGGGAGCGCCGCTGTGGGTCCGATCGCAAGTGCAGATAAAACCCGCATTAGGCCCGTGTAATGCACGGACAATTTTAGAACCAGACCCCCCCCCCCCCCCCTCCAACCAGACTCCCCTCCATGTACATAATGGCCAACGGGCACGGCCATTGAACCCATTCCTATCTGCCGCCCCTATCTTGCACCTTTCCTTTATCCATTAGCACCCCCCCCCCCGGCCCCCCCTCACCGTTTTTCGCCAAACGACAAACAATCTTCGCAACGTAAACAAGCCCCCCCGTCTCGATCCGAATGTTTTGATCCGCGGTTCCCTACAGTCCAAGATAAACAGATACAGGTCTCTCTGTCTGTAAACATCACCCCCACCCCTCAACAAGACCCCCCCCCCCCATCCTCCAGTAAGAAAGTTAAAATACGAAATATCGAGTTACAAAAGGCAAAAAAATACGCTTTGGTCTGATCTCATGATTCGTGTTTGTTTCAAAAAGACCATTTTCATATCATATTATTTGTTGTATTTATCCGTCACATCTTAACTCATTCACTGCTATTCCCAAATTTATTCAGGAATTGAAAATATGACGTGGATTCCCGAATTTGTTCGGGTTTTGGTTTTTCATGCGGGGAGGGTGTCGATGAAATACTGGTCAGAACTCTGGCCAATTTTTTTTCTCTTGCCTTTTTAGACTTGGAACGGATTACATTTTTTCACATTGACTTTAATGGAAAGTGCTGTTTTGGTTTTCGAAAAAAATAGTTTGGAATAGGTCTCTGGAACAGATTAGGGTCAAACCGAGGTGTTACTATATCTCCCTTTTCACACCACTGTGGCCTTCCTCTTGATGGCAAATACGTAGAACTGCCCCATTTCAAAATCAGATAACTCCAGACTCATATAACCTCGGAATTAACTCAGTTTTTTTTTTTCAATGTGAAACAAAGGTTTCCACTCCGGTACCAGGGTTTTTGTCATTGTCACTCAAATTCCAGGAATACAGAAACATTCAATCCAGCGTGACACTCTCTTCTTTCATCAGGAAAAAAATGAGTTAATTCCTAAATTACATGATTCTGGAGTTATATGAGCTTGGCTGTACAAAATACAATACATATTGATTTATATAGCGCTTTAACAACAACTGAAGCCGGAACAAAGCCCTAAAATGGAAATGCTGCCCCCTTGTAAAAGAAAAAAAACATTGCCTGAGGCCATGGCCAACGCTTTATCAGCACCCAAGCATGAAAAAAAAACAACGGGTATGGCACTCTAGATCATATTTTCAATTGTTGAATACATTTGTGAATGGCAGTGAATGAGTTAAGTTGGACACAAGTGGCATTGTGTTTTAATTTGGGACCCCCCCCCCCCCCCCCCCCCCCCCCGACCTGCCTTCCTTCACCCCTTGTTGTCCGCTAACACAATGTGGCACGCGCCATGTCTTCATCGGACCTCCCAGGACTAGCTAGCCTGCTATTTTCCTTGCGCTCTCGTGTTTAAACCCCCCCCCCCCCCATTTTGGCCTCTTCCCCTCGACTCTTTAACATAATCCAATAGAGAGGTTGACAATCACAATTAAGGGGAAAAAGCCCCCCCCCCCCCCCCCATAATATGGAATGACAAAAGCGTGGCTCCCTTCGCCTCCCGCGCGCGGTGGGTCTCACGCAAATGGTGCATCTTTGGTTGGGCGGCGTTCAATTCCCAAACGCCCCCCCGGATGATTTTGGGAGATTGCCATGTTGGATTACCCTTCAAGAAGCCCTCCTTGTCCGAATAACTGGTTTACATGATGGTGCCCCCCCCCCCCCCGCGCGCCTTTTTTTCTTCTACTTTTGTCCGCTTTGTTTTTTTTTTTTTTTTTTTTTGCACACACTCCAGCGTTGTGATTGGCTGGCGGGGGCTGACGATGGAAGGTGGCCCCCCCGTTCATAAAATTCATTATACATATTTTATTTTATTAATTTAATTGTATTTTTTTTAATAATTAAAAAGATATGTTTTCAATTAGTTGTAAAATGTTTTTTTTTTCAAGAAAATTGAAATTCAATTAATATTTTTAAAGAAAGTGTATTTTATTTATTGTTCAGGGAATTAGTATTGATTTAGGTTTTTTTTGTTATTTATTACATTCATAAAATTTATTACATGTATATATTTTATTTTATTAATTTAATGAATTGTATTTTTTTTAATAATTAAAACATATTTTTTTCAAAGAGTAGTAAAACACCTTTTTATTGAGGGAAGTAAGAAAACAATTTTATAGTTTTTTTTTTTCAGGGGAAAAATTAAGGCCCAATTTTTTTTTTAATCACTCTGGTCCAAAAAAAAAACCCAAAAACATGTCGCTTTCCCCCCTTTCCTTTCCGCCGTAGTGAACGCTTTGCAACTTCTTAAATCCTGTCATGCGTGGCGAACATCTGCCGTCGCTTGCTACCGAAGAATCTTTGCGCTCGCCGCATTCCAGCCAAAGTTTTCCTTCCAACTGGCGTGCGGCATAATTAAAAACAGAGCAATTTGCGTCCCCGGGAACTTCACACCATGTTCTTTTGCGCCCGGTGGAACCCAAAGAATGTCGCACGCTTTTCCTCGTCCCGTCTTCTTGTTTTGGATCCACGCCGCAATAAACAGACGCCATCAAATTGCAACGAATTATCGGGGGGGAAAATGGTGGTCTTGAATCAAACCCCAATCGCTTTGACGTCCATTTTATTTGCTATCTTAGCTACCAGAGATGATAAGTGTCGTATCAACGGTATCGGATACTGTGGCGTCCGCTGATATCAGCCACTGATACTGAAGCAATAAATAAATAAAATATATAATATATAATATATACAAATAAAATCCATCTAGCTATTGGCTGGCTGGCTAACTTTCTATCTATTTGAGTTACTTCCGGGTTGAGTGAACGCTGGCGCGTGTGACTGCCGCTGCTCGCCCACAGAAAAACCTTATCCTGTGACTGTGAAGTGACCTTGAGAATTTTGAAAGGCACTTATAAATGAAATTATTATCTTAATATTATTATTATAGCTAGCTTGATAGGTGAGCATGGAATTTCACAAGTTTGATTCGCTTTCATGGGCCGAAGAAAATGATATGGCGGGCCAGATTTGGCCCCCGGGGCCTTGACTTGGACACCTGTGGTCTACATAATCCTCTCATGCGCATTTCTCACGTTTAAAAAAAAGAAATAAGTGCTTGTTTCTCAAGTGGACCCTCCTTCTCGTCGTGTACTTTCCAGCCCGTGGGAGCATCTTTGCCGAAAAACCGCATTTGGGGGGGAACAAGAATCACTTAACCCAAATCAGGCGCAATCAGGATGGGCCTGGATGCAGCTGGGAGGGACCCCATCCACAAGGACGGCGGGTGGCGGCAACGGAGTGGGGGTGCGCGGGGGAGTGATTGGTTGAAATGATGCTCAGGAAGGAAGATCAAGACATCCGCCACTCGTTTTGTTACATCATCTTTTCATCAGCAGGCGTTTGATATTTATTGGGGGGGGTTAGAGGAAACCCCCACCCCATGTTGACTCCCTCAATCTGACCCATTTTTTTTATTTTTGCCCAGGCCGTCGTTGTGGTCTTTGATTGACAGCAGAGTGAGGCGTGCTTTCATTGATAATAATAATAATACATTAAATTTTCAAGCGACTTTCAAAACTCTCAAGGTCACTTTACAATCACAGGTTAAGTTTTTCTGTGGGTGAGCAGCGGCAGCCACACGCGCCAGCATTCACTCAATCTGGAAATAACTCTAATAGATAGGAAGCTAGCTAGCTAGCTAATAGATATTTAATAGATAGCTAATAGAAAACTAGCAGATAGCAAAGAGATAGCTAGGTAGGTAGCTAATAGATAGCTAATAAATAGCTAATAGATAGTTAGCCAGGCAGCTTGAGCGCTTGTAGATAGCTAATAGAAAACTAGCAGATAGCAAAGAGATAGCTCGGTATATAGCTAATAAATAGCTAATAGATAGTTAGGTAGATAGCTGCCCCACAGTCCTGCCCGGTGACTCGAAAATGTCATCCATGTTGGGGGGGGGGGGATTCCACAGCCAGACACTTGGCCTCTTACCTGAATTCTTTGTTGACATGATTGAGGAGAAGACGGGTCGAGAGTTGAGTGTCCGCAAGTGTCCAAGCGGATTCGCATCAAAACTTCGTATCACCTGTTCCCGGTAGCCAATTAGCCAAAGAGACCCCCCCGCCCCCAATTGCCCCTACCCAAACAAAAGCCACCCCCGCCCATCAAACTTGTCGTCTAAAAGTCATTGTTTTTGGTTCTCGGCCAGTTTCTTCTGTTTTTCACTTCCTTGTTTCCGTTTTCGTTTTGATCGGATAATTGAAGAAAAGTCGCAGGTGAAGCCCCCCCCCCCAAGTCATGCCCCCCCCCCCCCCCCCATTTTTTCTAAATAGGTGCCGAGTGGAAGGTTTGAGGCGTGCTCCTGCTCTGTTGACTTAAGCGCTGGGACCCGGCCATCAATCACGTCGCCATGACGGCTCGGGTCGCCCTCGCGCCACCCTTACGCCCGCCGACCCCCCCCCCCCTCCTCCTTGTCCCTCCCCCCTCGATGTACTTTATCTACCAGGAAGTTGCCGTGTACTTGAATCTTCTTCTCTTGTTTCTTTTAAGAAGAAAAGTTTGGCATTTGTGTGAGCGGAGAATAAAATGGCCGCCGTCCAGTGAAAAAGTCAATTCAAAGTCAGCTTTATTGTCAAATATTCTAACACAGTGGGACCTTGGCTTACGCACTTAATTGGTTCCCAGACAGAGTGTGTAAGGCGAAAAGTGTGTATCGCAAAAAATAATTTCCCATAGGAAACCATTAAAATGAGAATAATCCGTTCACAGGTCTCCATAAAACATCATTTTCTACTTTCTAATTTTCTAAGCCTTAAAACTACACAAAATATACCTTTTTTATACATAATAAATGTGCTATAGTATCATGATTAAAGACAAGTTGTTTTATTGACCTCTGTGATGGTCGTTAATGGCTTGATGGAATGGAGTCATCACCATTAAACACTTGATGAGGAACGTAACCTTCTTCTTTTACCATCTTGAGGAATGATCCCTTGTAGGTGCTTTCTCTGTGATAATTGTATCTAGTTCATCAATTGTGATCTGTTTAGCTGGGTTGATAGCTTTTTGCATCAAGTGTACAGATGGCTTGTGCGGGTTATTTGTGGAGTCTGATTGATGGGATATTTAACCTTCCAGTCTACACTCTGCAATGGGTCCAAATTTCACTGTTTTCTTTCAATTTTCTCACCATTTTACTTGTTTTTTCCCCTTTTCTTTTTTTTGTTTTTGTTTCAAGCTCTGTCCTCTCCCTTTCTTGTGTGTGTGTGTTTTCTCTCTCTGTCTTCCTGTCCCTTTAATGTTAACCCAGCCCACACTGCTGGGTTCTTGACCAATCACGTGGCTTTAACCGAAGACGGAATGTTGTTTTTTGCAGAAGGATACACACATTTTTTTTTTTTTATCGAACAGCTGAAAATAGCAGGACTCAAATGTTAGCATGTTTCCGATCTTTTTTTTGTTTTGTTTGACAAAACTAACGACGAAAGGACACCGGCAGTGGCAGGTCTTGCCAAATATTTAGTCGTTTGTTAATTTTTCGCAGACACAATGGGAGTGTCCTTCGTGTTTATTACCGAAAAAGTCACAAAAGATCGGATTTTTTTTTTTCTGGTAAAAACCGCTTTTTTTTTACACCCAAAACGTTCTGAAAGGAAAACCCCCATCGTTTCCAAGCATCCTGAACTAGTCTCTTGTAATTCATTTGTTTCTGCCTCTGCTTACCTTCTTTCGGGAAGGGGGGGGGGGGGGTCGGTGAGGGGTTCCTGGGAATGGTTTTTAAATCCTTCCGTTGGACTGCCCCCGCCCCCCAACCCCACCCCGACCAAAACCGCCGCGGCATTTGGGAAAGCGGTCCTTTGCAATTATCTTTAATCATATGCGGCCATCCCAATCAGGGCTCGGCTCTTGTGATCACATTTGCACGGTTTCGGGTTCTGCCCCCTTACGGCACCGCTGGCGTGTCCAAATGGTGGGGGGGGGGGGGGTGACGGTTGGTATGGACCACCTGGACCTACCGTGTCCGTTTTCTGTCGCTTGACTCCAAAATGGACATCCATTCTCCACCATTGGGCATTTTTTTTTTTTTTTGCGAGGAGAAAATGTGCGTTTCCGGGTGAGTTAGCAAAGTGTTTAAGCAGAATTCCCCTTCCAGCCCGACGCGGCCCACCCAGTCTGCGTGAGAGGGGCCGTTCATTTGTCTTTTTCTATGCGCGCCGGAGGTCTCGCCGTGTTTGCTTCTACAGTGCGTCAAGATTCATGAAGCTTCACGAAACACTTGAAACATTACACTACACGCAAGTACAAATCGCGGCGAAAAATTGCCCCACTACCGAAATAGTTGCAGAGTCAACGTCGATGTTTCCGTTTCTCTCTTAAATCCGATAAGACATTTTTAATCGTCACGACGAACGATCGGAATAGAATACTGCAACTAGCGAAACCTTCACTCCCTTGTGCTTACGTGTGTGTGTGTGTGTGTGTGTGTGTGTGTGTGTGTGTGTGTGTGTGTGTGTGTGTGTGTGTGTGTGTGTGTGTGTGTGTGTGTGTGCATTGTGACTGCTTTCCATGACCTGCAGCCAGGACCCTCCTCGGCGTCCCGCCTGGCTTTCGCAGCGCTTGTTTAGACAACAGTGGTGCACATGTTGCTTGAAATATGGCCGCCGCGCTCGCTTTGCTCGGGTGAATTAAGCCACGGCATGTGTGTGTGTCTAAGTGTGTGTGTGTGTGCGGCTTGTTGATTTATCCATATATTCAAATGATTGATTTAGGGATCAGCCGGCCAACACTTGTCGAAGCAACGGGGAGGCGGTTCGCCGGCCGACAAAGAGACAGATTTCGTATCTCCTGACGCCATATTTAGCGCCGTTAGCATCCCGCTAGTTCCCCGACATGAATTATTCACGAGCCGGGCCTAAGACGGATGTCTTGAACGACGTCCTGATTGCTTTTGAACGCGTTCCCCTTGAGCGAAGAAATTTTGTTTATTATCGTCGAGAGTACGAGTCTGATAAGGGGCGCGAGGCCTTCAAGTGCCAGCGTGTTTTATTGCCCGTCTCGTTATTAAATGGCGCTGCCAAGCCGGGCCCGGATGGGACATTCCAGTCCCCCTTTTGAAGAACACGTTTGCCACACCAGCCCCTCAATATCATATTTTTTTTCCATACCCCTGTTTTTTATTTCTGGCAGTCTTTGGATATTTTTTATGTTACCACAAAAAGTAACGTTGGCATTGTTGAAAAATGACATCAGATGACATATTTTGCTAAATTGCTAAAAAAGGCTCACGCCATTCGCGCCGCTTTAATATTTTCTACGCTATTTCGTAACTAATTGTGATGAATTAGCATAGGCTAAGCGCAACATTTTCCCACAGAGTGCTAATAATGATAATAATAATAGTAACTTTTTAGACTATTTGTTAGTACAAATAGTGAGTCCCACGTATTTAGTTATATTCACAAAAAAATTGTAATTTTGATCGCTCTAGTGAAAACTGCATTGAAAACAGTTGCTAGCTTGATCGTCCAAAAACGACAAAACCGATTTTGGTTTACAGAAATGTTGTAGTTAACTATTATATTTCTTTGAAAGCTAGCCAGCAAGCCAAAAATAGCTATTACGGTATTTCAGAAAAGGCAAGAAGAATTAATTTAGCATAATATTTCTTACTAATGCCTACATAAACAAGTCAAAAGAACAAAAAAAAACATTATTATTATTATTATTATTATTATTATATTTATTATTATTATTTGTTACCCCAACATTATTATTATTATTATTATTATTATTTTTGCTAGCTATTTGCTATCTGGCTGGCTAGCTAGCTATCTAGCTAGCTACATCTATTCACTATCTAGATTGGCTAGCTTGCTTTCTATCTATTTGAGTTACTTCCGGGTAGAGTGAACGCTGGTGCATGTGGCTGCCGCTGCTCACCCACAGACAAAAATTTATCCTGTGACTGAAAAGTGACCTTGAGAGTTTTGAAAGGCGCTTCTAAATCAAATGGATTATTATTATTGTTATTAAATAAGAAATAATGGGTTGATTTCATAACTGATTCAAAATCGTAACACACCTAAATGGCAGTTTATGAGGAATTTTCCCAATTGGCTTGACTTTTGACAATTGCTTCCCTTGAGTACCTGTGGAAATTATTTTCATCTATTTGCCGTAATCATTTCCTGTTTGGCCCCCCCTTTTCTTCCCCTCCCCCGTCCGCTGGCGTTTTTCCGTGCCTCGGCAACGCCGCCGCCGCCGTCTTTCGGCCGGGCTCCATTTTTCAGGCATAAGCGAATAATTAGGTAATTGCTTCTCTTGATTGAGCTGAATAGGAAACATTTCAATTAGGGGCGAAAAGTGCGCGAGGAGGAAGTCGGCTCTTCCAAAAGGAAACATTCCTTGTCATGCAACTGTCAGGCCACACCGGCAGCCGGGATTAACTGGAGAGTCGCGGGAGGAAACGGCGAGGAAGTTGAAGGGGGGAGGCGGGAATGGGGGACATGGGGGACTCAATGTTGGACCACGAGAAACCATTGCTGCAATTACAGCCTCCCTGCTGATAGGATTTTTCCCGTCCGGATTAGCCTGAGAATATGCTAAGGAAGAATAGCGTTGAAAAAAAAAAAATAATAATAATAATAATGCATTTCATTTATCAGCGCCTTTCAAAACTCTCAAGGTCATTTTACAGTCATAGAATAAGTTTTTTCTGTGTGTGAGCAGTGGCAGCCACATGCCCCAGTGTTCAGCGCCAGCCACATGTGCCAGCGTTCACTCAACCTGGAATAACTCAAAGTTAGCTAGCCGGCTAATAGATAACTAATAGATAGATAACTAATAGATAGATAGCTAATAGATAGCATATAGATAGCAAATAGATAAATAGTTAGGTCGCCAGCTAGATCAAAATTAAGCTTTTTTTTTTTTTTTGAATGTACAGGTAACATCCGATTTACAACTAGCTCGACTTACGACCACCCGTACTTACGACCACGACCTGCCGGATGAAAATTGGGCTCCTGGACGAACTTTGGACATGTGGACTAAGCTCTCTTGGCTGCTCCAGAAGTCCAGCGCACCCATCCTGGCTAACTTTAGGCAAAAGGCGTGGTACACCTCCAAACTAGATCTAGCCCCCAGGTCTGGGCCACATAAAATGATGTGGTGGGCCAGATCTAGCCCCCTCCACCCCGGTCTGCGCACATAAAATGATGCGGCGGCCCATATCGGGCGTCCGGGTCTGGGCCACATAGAATGATGTGGCGGGCCAGATCTTGCCCCCGGGTATGGGCCACATAAAATAATGTATTGGGCCAGATCTGGCCATGGGTTCTGGGCCACATAGGTTGATGTGGCGGCCCAGCTTTGGCCCCAGGTTCTGGGCCACATAAATTCATGCATTGGACCAGATTTGGCGCGTGGGTTTGGGTCACATAAAATAATGTGTTGGGCCAGATCTGGCGCCCAGGTCTTTGCCACATAAAATGATGTGTTTGACCAGATCTGGGTCAGATTAAATAATGTGGCGGGCCAGATGTGGCCCCCGGGTCTGGGCCACATAAAATAATGTGGCGGACCAGGTCTAACCTGTCTTGACTTGATGAGTCATCTCGTTCCTAGTTTGAGATAGGAAAATAATTCATTTGAATGAGCAGATGATAGCGTCGGTAGCATTTCCTTGAAAACGTTAGCCGGCCCGTAGCATCACTTGCCATTTTGGATGACGCAAAACGCCAAGTCCTGCCGCTCGGTTCATCGTCTTTGTTCGGACGCTAGCCGGCAGAATTGCAGCCAGGGCTTGCGCGCGCCCTTTGTTGATGCCGTTTCTGACGGCTCCCAGCGCGGACTTGATTTAGCCAAGGCGGGACGCACACATCCGCTGTTCTAATTCACTAATTTGTGTTTGTGCATTGGGTGACAATTGTGACAAATGACTGGCCTGGAGTGAAAAGCCCCCACCCCACCCCACCCCACCCCCCGTCTACCCCACCCTGCCAGCCTGCCTCGCTTCCTGCTTCCTTCTCACTCAGGTGTACGCCGCATAGAAGGGCTTGCGTGCTAAATGAGCTGACGGGGCAGGACAAATGTTTGTTTAAACTTGGATTTTTATTGATGGAAGCTTGAGTGATCATCATGGCTACCGTGCACCCCCCAACAGCCTCCAGGTTCTACCTCCGATCCGCCTCGATGGCTCTGTTTCGTCCGGGCGATTTTTCATCTGAAGCATATTCTGTCATTCGTAAGCGAGTATAGAAGCCAGGCAGGAACCCGACTAATTTTACTCCTGATGTGCGAATTACCGACTTCATTCACCCGTTGAGCCTCCTGCCGCTCCCCGTCCAGGCCACTCTCTACCACCCAAGGAAGCGTGCTCATGTTTCAACTTGGAAATAAACTTCTGTGAGCTAAGCGTCAAATTTAGGAGATAGTCCTCATATGAGAGCGACTTAGCCTCCTGACGCATCCCATCTAAGCAACAAAGTGAGTTCTGTTCCCTACCGCGAGAGCGGCAAATAATTTAGGATGTAATCCTCATCTGGAGCGGTTTAGCCTCATGCCGCATCCCATTTAAGCAACTCCTAGCCGCCCGCGATGGCCTGCGACGAGGAGGTAGCATCAACTCCTAGCCCCGTCTGAGCATCTCCTGGCCAGTTTAGCTAACCTGCTAATGTCTCCACTTGGGAAAGTATTCCACTCCGTTCGACAAGCTCATTGTGTAATTTGTGAGGTAATTCTGTCAGAGATGTGACAGTCAGACACTGACACAAGATTGTCCCTACTGCCGGCAGGAAACGCAGTTATCCACGACATACGTCTGAATTCTGCAGCCTTCTGCCAAGCTATTTATTGAGAGTACGTGCAAATTAAAGTGATACGCTAGTAAAACATAGTTTTCTTGATTAGAATACCACACCTCTTGAGTTCTAAGCACCAACAGCTGCAGGCAATAAAACATTGTGTTTTCCACGAACTGATACATTTGTAACCTGGCTAATGAGCTCTTCCTGTGAAGGATTATGAAGTCATAAATTACGCCTGTGATAAGGAGTTTCCCAAGTCCTTAATTCTGTGAAGCTGACAGTTTAACTTGCTGTGTCTGTTGACCTGATTGAGCCCAGGTTGTCTGTGCTTCAATTGTGTATTCGAGTCACAAGCGTTGACTAAGCATACAACAGCATGACACTTTTAAATACGCTAACTTCTTATTCTCGATCAGATTCCCATATGGAGCCGCTGAATTGAATGAAGCGACCTCCAGCTGCCCATCTAATTCCTTCCCTACTCGACGAAAGGCTGCAAACGTCTCTCTCCTTGGAAATGATTTCCATTCCCTTATGCAACACTGCCCGGCGTGGACTAGAAGCGTGTTTGAGACCTCGTCACCGTTTGACCTCCTGCCGCATCCCGTCGAGGCACCTCCCAGCCACTTGAAGCACCCTTTCCAATGATTCCATTTGAAAATGTCTTTCCTTCCTGTTTTTTTTTGCTGACAACAGCAACAAATTTTGCATGTAACGCTCGCATGGAGCCTATTATTTGAAGAGCTCTTCGCACCTGTGGCAGGTGTCGCCTCCATTTTGGTTTTCGGGAGGGCGGGGTCATCCTCCGCTAGGTGGTTCTTTGTTGCCGTTTGGCCTCGCTCAAAGTATTTCCACGTGGGCTCCGCGCCGGCTGCCGCGTGGATGTGTGTGGCTTTTCCTCCTGTCCTGCTTTCAGAAGGGGCTGGGGGGGCCATGGGGGGGCTCATGTTCACTCTCTAACTCGTCCCGCGACGGGGTCAATTGCAACCAGTTGGCCGCCAGTCTGCTCCAAAGTAAACATTTGCTGAGAGGCGACTGTACGGGCAGGTAGCTAAAGGAGGGGGGGGTTGTCCCCCCCCCTCCTTCCCACATTCATCCCTGCTTCGTGTGGTCCAAGCTTCTGACATATTGCCGCATGAGATGGGCCTCTTCTTGTCATGTCGGCAATGGATCATTTCAAATCACCCAACGGTCAGATAAAAACTAGCTCGAGGCAGGAAATACAGCCATCTTGCTTCTATTTTGCATATTATTATTATTATTACTATTATATATTTTTTGCAAAACATGTTTAGGAAACATGTTTTCCGATCATTCATTTTAAATATTAATATTCGCGTCATGATATATATATACATAGAGTTTTTTTTTTAATATGCAAAAATGTTCTTCCATTTTGATGGACAAGATGCCATAATCTTTTTTTTTTAATGAAAACAAATCTTTAAAAAAATATTATTGTTTTAAATGCGTTCCATTTCAATGGGCAATCTTGTTTTTTTATCAAAATATCTATATAATCATTTTTATTATAATATTTTTTAATGGACTTTTGAAAAATGTTTAATTAAAAAATAAATGGAGCCATTTTTTGTAAACATTCAACTTTAAACATGAGCAAAAGTAGCTTGATTTCATTTTTTTTTTTTCGAATTTAAATGTACCAAAAATAATTTTCATAATTTAGAATTTGTAAAGTTTGTTAAAGCCTGTGGGGAAGCGTAAATGTGTCTTTTTATTCTTTTTATGGTCTCTCACCTGATATTTGAAAGCCACTTGGACGCTCAACGGACACTTTCACTGTACACACACACACACACGTTTGTGTAAGCCGTTGCTAATGTGGTTTTCATTTGCTCCCGATCCTTTTTAGCAGCGCGTCGGGGGTGTGCCAGGCGGGGGCCGCCGAGCCCCTTGAGGCCGATGGCAGGCGACTCGTTTAACTCGGGGAGGCCTGCTGTCTGAGCAAGCTCGCTTTTGTCTACATTAATCAAAGGCGCATTTCCTCGCCGCGGCTATCAGCGAGGCTAGCTCGTTAGCATAATGAATGCAGAGGTAGGGCTTGGTGGGGGGCAGTCCGGAAAGGAGTTTGTTGTGTCTGAGGAGGAAGAGGTTGTTCTCGTTTCTTGCCAAAACGCCACTTGCAAAATAGAACATGAACGAAAGAGAGCAAAAAGTGACGAGCATAAAGTCATGACCGTCATTTGTTCCCCTTATTTGTAACATTTACTATTTCTTGGGCCATTTCTTTGCATTGATTCCACATTTTAATGAATTGAATTTAATGAATGCTTTTAAAAACAGTGAATGAGTTCATATTTTGGTAGGTAGACCTACCGTGACAAAAATCCCTTAGATTTACTCTTGATTTGAATCGCCAGAAGTGGGCTACGGGCCGCTAGCTACTAAAGCACAGTCAGTTCTCCACTGCTAGCTTAAAGACATTTTTTATGTCGAGGAGACATTCACTTTTTCCACTTTCAACCAGACTTCCCCTCATTTCACCCTTGGGGGGGGTTGTCTCGGACCCCTCCCCCCACCCCCCCAACGGGGTGGGCTGCTTCTCCAATGGAGTGTAAGCATGCAAGTGGGCGTGTCCATTCATACAGGTGCTTATAATTTGCAGCACGCGATTAATCATTGTTGTGTTTGCCCGTGACATCTTGTTTAACAAATCTGTCCATCTCTGTTGTGGACGGGAGAGGGTGGGTGGGGGTGGGGGGGGGGGGGGTCGTGTCGGTGTCGGGGGTCATTATTACGCATCCGAAGGCCGCCGCGGAGACGTCGCTGTGATTTAAAGCCTTGAAAGAAAACAACGCAAGGCGGCCTCGTAAGACGCTCGTGTCCATTCCAAAAAAAACTATCAAAGAAGCCAACATGTGTGCGAGGCCGCCGCATAGAGGCAGCCGTGTAACCCCCCCCCCCACATGCCGTCCATGTCCGTGTGTGTGTTTGCTTGCTTTGGGTGGAGGGCAACAGGCTGGTCAGCGTGGCTGTAAATCAGAGTCTTCCCTGATGGACGTCCAGCTAATCTGTCCCCAGTGTGTCATTACGTTCAACCTCCCAGATAGCCACAGAGCCTCTCGTCTCATCTCTCTCTCTCTCTCTGTCGCACACACACACACACACACACACACACACACACACACACACACACACAGTGGGGGCAGCGTTGTGGAAAGACAGTAACACAGACACACATGTTGAACATAAACCGGTCGAGTTGGTGTCAAGAGTTCACAGTCAGCATCTGTCTTAGGCCAAAAAAAAAAAAAAAATGGCCACAGTTAGCTGGAGACGTGCAACACATGCCACGCAGTGACACGGGTACAAGCAAGCTAGGCTATTTTTCTAGTTTTTTTGTTTTTTGTTTTCCGGCATGTTGTGACGCGTCTTCGCCGTCTAGCGTGAAAGGCCTCACACGTCGTGATGAAATCGCCAAAAGAACCATCTTTGCCGTTTACGAGCCCTGACCGGCTATTTTTTTTTTCTATCATGTTGGACTAGCTTGAACCTGGATTTTTTTTATTGGCAAACGGCATTTAAAAAAAAATTTAAACGGCAAAAAAAAAAAAACTCCCATTGCTTTACTTATTTTATTATTTTGTATTTTTGTAGTGTTTTGTTTTATTTTTGTATTGCTTTATTGTTTTATCTTTGACTACTTTATTGTTCTATTTTTTTGTATTTATGTTTATTTTTTATTTTATTTTATTTTTATTTTTTTTTATTGGTATTATATTGTATTATAATTGTTTTCTTATTTTGTATTTGTTCTTGTTTTATTTATTATTTTTGTTTTTTGTTTTATTTTTCTAATTATCATTTTTTTATTTTTTTACGTATTTTTATGTATTTATTTATTTTGTTGTATCATCAATGTATTATTATTATTATTATTATTATTATTATTATTATTGTTAGTAGTAGTAGTAGTAGTAGTAGTAGTAGTATTTTTATTTTAATTAATATATATTTTTTAACAAGGAAATATTTGTCAATGCCCTTCTTTACACTACCGGCAGATCAGAAACAAAACGGATGTTAGCGATGCTAGTTAGCTGATGCTAGCTGCGCTAGTTAGCCTGTGATCTGACTCCCATTGCGAATCAGTTGGATGGATTCATTTCCCCAATTGTAGACGGTGCCTCATTTGCATAAGTGGTTACTAAAGATTCTTTCTGGTGGTCGGAAAGAAAATGTCAATGAGTTTTCAAGAAAAGTCGTCATGTCAATTTTTGGGGGGGCGGTATGATTTTGTTATTCTGTTGAACATAACTCAAACTATTCACTGGCATGTTTATAGCCTTCGCATCATGTCCAGGGTCTTGCGGATCTTCCCCAAAAAAATGTTTTAAATCTGTTCTTTTTAGTGGTTAGCGAAAAGGTTTTGCTAGTTTTGGCACTTGCACTGTCCCGGGAATGATTTCCGATCCCCTTCAGAGGCGCTGGGCGAATTGACTTGGTCGCAGTAAGGTTCCCTGTGGTACTCCGCAGCTTGACCTTGGATCAGTGGAACAAATGAATGGATGGCATTTTTTTGAAGAAAAAAAAAAGTACAGAAGCTCCTCAACTTATGAACGGGATTCATTCCGAACGGCCGTTCGTAAAGTGAATTTGTTCGTAAGTTGAATTCGTTCGTAAGTTGCTTCAGTGCGATATTTTGGGTGGAATGTATGTTTAAAGCTTTTATAAGTAACCTGTAATGGTATGTACTGAAAAATAAACATTTCATTAAATATATGTTCTCTCAAGATATGTACATGTGCAACTGGAGAAACTACTACATAGGTTACTACAACAATATTCGTATGTACCGTTGTTCGTAACTTGTTGTTCGTATAGACTTTTGAGGAAGAGATAGTGCCAATATTTGAAAATAAAACCGTTCGCCGACATATTTTGGAAAGGTCGCGACGCGCGATAATGTATGCGTTTCAGGAAGTTACGACGACATCTTGCCAAAAAACAAAACGTTTTCTTATTTTTTTTCTTTTCTTGATGGTTTTATCAGTCAAACTGGCCGCACGTGGTGATTGATTTCATTTTTTTCCCTCAGCCACACCGAGATAAAAGCCAGCGCGGCAAACCGCTGCTAGCTTAAAGACAACCAGTCGACTTGGAGTTTGTCCAAGGCGGTCACCGTGACCCCCTTTAATTACAGGACGAGAGAGTCGTTTCTTTTCCGTGCCGCTGAATTCCATTAAAGGCTTCATTCGCGTGTTTTTTTTTGTTGTTTTTTTTTGTCCTCGCGTGTACCGACCAAACCCGCGCACGTCGCCACGACGAGTATTTTTGAGGCTCCTCCCCTAAAACCAGAAAGCTGGACACTGCATCAGCCATTACCCGATGCCACGAAGTTGCACGCCAAACTCTCTCTCCTTTTTAACCTATTCACTGCCAGACATGTGCAGGGGTGTGTCCGCTCCAGTGCCAGGGTTTTTGTCATTTTACTCAGATTGTAGGACCCACAGAGTGTTGAGTTTTGGGAGGTCATAAATATCTATTTGCTATCTAATAGCTATCTATTAGCAGGCTAGCTGGCTGGTTGGCTATCTGGCTAGCTGCCTAGCTAGCTAGCTATTAGCTATCTATCTAGCTATTTAGCTAGATATCTAATGGCTATCTAGTAGCTATATATTAGCTGTCTAGCTAGCTGGCTAGCTATCTAGCTATCTATCTATTAGCTAGCTAGCTTTCTATCTATTTGAGTTACATCTGGTTTGAGTGAACGCTGGCGTGTGCGGCTGCCACTGCTCACCCACAGAAAAAAACTTATCCTGTGACTGTAAAGTGAACTTGAGAGTTTTGAAAGGCGCTTTAGAAATGAAATGTATTATGATTATTATTATTATTATTATTATTGTGATTATTATTGTGATTATTATGATTATTATTATGATGATGATTATAATCATAATAATAATAATTAGTAGTAGTAGTAGTAGTAGTAGTAGTAGTTTTATTATTAATATGATGATGATGATGACTGATTATTATTATTATTATTATTATTATTATTATTATTATTATCACCTAGACGATGTAAAGCCCGTTGAGCCCCCAAAACAAAAATGGTTTGAATCTTTTTGCAACATGGTGAACCATAAAAGCCAAATGGGATGCGTCAACGTGGGGACGCCACCCAAGCACATGACCAAAAAAAAATGTTAAAAAAATAAAATACAAAAAGAAGAAGAAAAAAGATCAATGCAAATGAAAATAACGGTGGGGGTGACGCATGTCGCAATCCGACATGGTGGTCCGTTCTCCATGAGGAAGTTGCTGGCTAGGCGTGACGTTCAAGTCGTGGTGGCATAACCAAAACGGGAACGTGGGGGTGTTGTTTTTTCTTCTTCTTCTTCAAAGCATGAAGCCACGATGAGCGCTTGAGTGAAGGCGCTCAGCACGCTTGAAAGATGGTCCAAGAGCTTCAAAAAATGGAGGGAGGAAGGGTGGGCGGGGCCTTTGGAATTCACCATGCGGCAAATCACCTTACTAAAATACTCTCCCATTAAAATAATCATTTGCTAATTTACTTTTACTAAATTCCTCACTCACTCCATAACAAATTCACTCATTCGCTGCCATTCACCAATTTATTCTGGGTTTTTTTTTCATGCTTGCTTGCCGATAGAGCGCTGGTCAGACCTCTGGCAATCTTTTTTTTTTTCCTTCTACAAGGGTACAGTATTTCCCTTTTTTCCATGTTAGCGCTTTGTCCCAGCTTCAGCTGTTGTTAAAGCGCTATATAAATCTTGTATTTTGTACAGCCGCCCCCATTTCATATAACTCCAGACCTATATAACTTAGGAATTAACTCTTTTTTTCCGATGAAAGAAGAGAGAATGCGTGTGTCCACTCCAGTGCCAGGGTTTTTGTCATTTTTCACTCAAATTCCAGAACCCACGGAATATTCAGTTTTAAGGCTACATAAACACACTTTTTAACTCATTCATTGCCAGACGTGCACCCAAACAACAAAACGCAAACAAATTCGGGAATGGCACTTTTTTCTTTGTATTTTCAATTCTTGAATAAATTCAGGAATGGCAATGAATGAGTTAATAATAATAATAATAATAATAATAATAATAATAATAATGCACGGTTAGCATTTGCTAGTCAACTTAGCCTAGCATCGACTATACTTGTACGTACTACATAACAGTCAGGGACATTTAATCAAAGGAATTCATGGTGGAAAAAAAAGGTCAGTCCCAATATTGAAGAGGGAGAAAAATGATTTTTCAAAATACAGGTAACATCCGACTTACGACCGAGTTCCGTTTCGACCAAACGGTTGTAAGTCAAAACAGTCGTAAGTCGAAATCCATTCAAAGTGTTGAATAGAGACTCAGAGGCTAAATGGCTCGCAAACACCCCCCTTCCCTCTGTTGCCATCACACGGTCGATTGCTGTGCAAGTGTGTGACATGCTGGCTGGCCAAAATTGTCGCACACGTTGCTGGCCTGCTAGCGCGTAGAATTATTTTTGTTTAAAATAGGGTCTGGAGGTCGTGGTCGTAAGTTCGGGTGGTCGTAAGTCAAGCCGGTTGTAAGTCGGATGTTACCTGTATGCGTAAAACACCCGCGTAAATAGATTTGTTTACAAAATTTGACACGCGGGTTGTCATGACAGGTGTCCCGCAAGGTTTTGGAATTAATTTGTTTCCATTTCCGACACCGCACGCCGCACATCCTCCCGCGTTTTGCATCCGTTTTGCCCGCTTGGGCCGACCGCCTCCGCCGCCACTTCCGCAAACGCCGCAACATGGCCGCCCGACATTTGCATGCCTTGTCCGAAAATGTCACCGCGGGCTGTTAAGAAAACAGTGAGAGTTAAAATGGAGGAAAGGTGCAAGCTGCCTGTCAATCTGTCATTGGAGTGTCGTTAGCCCTTCGTTAGCCCGTCGTTAGCCCGTCAGGCTGACCGGGTCGGTCGGGGAGCGCTCGGCGTACGCCTACTTAGCGCGCCAGCACGCAAACGCCTTTTTGTCAGTAATCAGGGTTCATCTGCGGTTTGACAGAAGGGAGTGTTGAGGGCGGGGGAGGGGTGGGGGACATACCCGACCTGTCTCAGCACGTAGCCGGCGGGCACAAATGGACCGTGACGCGTAACCATAAATCAAAAGAGCCGAGACAAACATCCAGCCCGTGAAGACGACTCAATTTATCATTGGCGGTGGAATTTGCACTTACGCCCGCATTTGCCGGGGGATTGGTGGCTTCAAGGACCCAAAGCCACCATACATCTTTATCTAGATCAATCTATCTGTTTAGCTATCCAGCTAGCTAGCGATATAGATTTCAAGCTATCTAGCTATCTGTCTAGCTACAGTATCTATTTAGCTAGCTATATTTATATCGACATTTATATCTATATTTATATCTATATATATTTCTATCTGTCTATATATATTTATCTATCTATATATAATTATAGCTTTCTATATGTACGTATTTACAGCTATGTATATCTCGCTATCTAGCTACCTAGCTTGCTTGCTAGCTGGCTATATTTATATTGACATTTATATCTATCTATGTATATTTATTAGCCAGCTAGATAGCTAGCCTTCAACCAAATCAGTTTTCGAACCGGTTTCTGGAACAGATTATGGTCAAAAACCAGGTTTGACTGTAGGGGGGGGTCAGCACTCTGGACTCAAGTGCGTCCTAATGGTTGCGGCCCAGATAGCGTTGAGCTATTCGCACCTTTTGTCTTGGCAAGACGGCAGGATGACAAGCCCTGTCATTGCTATTGTGCTGGACAAACAAAAGAAGCTTCAAATGGCGCAACAAGACCCCCCCCCGGCCCCCCCACCCGTCACTCACTACGTAGCGTTGACGAGGCGCAGGTGGTGGATCGGCTTAGCGTTAGCCACCTATAACATTGCAGGGCCTGGTTTGATTCCAGCTGTGTGGAGTTTGCATGTTCTCCCCGGGCCCACGTGGATTTTCTCCGGGTACTCCGGTTTCCTCCCGCATTCCGTCCAGTACAACTTTATAATAATGATAATAATACATTTCAAAACTCTCAAGGTCACCTTACATTCACAGGATAAGCTTTTTTGTGGGTGAGCAGCGACAGCCACACGCGCCAGCGTTCACTCAACCCGGAAGTAACTCAAATAGATAGAAAGAGCTAGCTTATTCTCATTTATTTATTCCAACCCTCTTCTCCCCACATGCGTGGGCTTTTTTTTACCCCACATTAGCCCATTGATGTCGTGCGTGTTCATAGATAAATTCATTAAAAAAAAATCAAAATAAAATTATGTTGATGTATATGAGTATCAAATAGGTTCAAATTGAGTATATAATTAACAATAATATAATTGTATTAACATAAGCTCTCTAGCTAGCTCTCGATTTACTATCTATCTAGCTAGCGATCTAGCTATACATTAGCTAGCGAGCTAGCCTTCTATCTATTTGAGTTACTTTTGGGTTGAGTGAATGTTGGCGCGTGTGGCTGCCGCTGCTCACCCACAGAAAGACTTATCCTGTGACTGAAGTGACCTTGAGAGTTTTGAAAGGCGCTTATACATGAAATTTATTATTATTATTATTATTATTTATGGTTGTCTTTGAGCATGGAGGAAAGCGGCCATTTTGATGCGTTTGTCTTGACGCTGTTTTCACAGCGAGGTCGAGCGCTAGCTAGCTTGTTTGCTTTGCGCGACGGCTTGTTTGCAACCTTAGCAAAGCAGCGCGTCGCTCATTCAAATAAACATCGCGAGGCTAAAAGCAACAAAAAGAACAAGAAATCAACGATGGCGCTCGGGGAAAGTTGAGCAACAGTGAGTTCACGTCACTTAAAAAGTTTTGACGTTTGACGGAAAATTGTCGCGCGTCCAAATCGCGTCTCGCCGGCGTGGAAACACCTGCATGGGCGCTAGGTGTCAATGCAAGGTCAGCGCGGTTTTCTGACATGCGTTTCCTGCGCTCGTCCGAATTTTGCCGATTTTAGCCAAGTAATTTCTTCTTTTTTTAAATTCTGAATGACGGAATTCGATGCAGTCGGGGATTTTTATTGATTGATTTGTTTTTGTTCGTTATTTTTCTCGAAGCGGTGTGACAAAAGCCTGCAAAACAGCCTCGGCTAGCGTGGCGGTTGGCATTTTAAACAGCTTCAATGATGACAAGCGAGATAAGCCTTGCGTGGAAAGTTTGAAGAGTTTAAAATAACAAACTGTTTACCTTCCGTGACCTTTCGGAATGGAGCGCAGCGATCCCCGAAAATTCTAATAAGAATACATTTTTCATCAATAAATAAATGCTTGAAATTTGAATCCAGATGACGAGCGGCGGGCGTGGTCGGATGACCCCCAAAGGTCGCTGCAGTGAAGGAGTTCAAATTTCTTGGCGCGGCGGATCGAGTTGCAGAACGAGGTGTTAGCGTCTTGAATGATGGATATGAGGAAGAAACCTTTGAGTATGTCCTGTGTCAACTTGCTTGCTGTGTCAATTTCCTCCTTTCAAAAAAATAATAATTCCATTGGAATAAATCAATGCATTGCAAGGTGGAGTTAATTCAATGCATTCATTATTTAAAAATAATAATAATAATAATAACAATTATCATACTTTGTGTATGATAATTGCTTTACTAATACTTTACTTCCTTCCATGAGATTTTTTTTCCAATAAACTTTTATTTATTTATTTATTTATTTATTCATTTATTTGCCCATTTATTTCTTTATTTTATCTATCTATCTATCTATCTATCTATCTATCTATCTATCTATCTATCTATCTATCTGTCTGTCTGTCTGTCTGTCTGTCTGTCTGTCTGTCTGTCTGTCTGTCTGTCTGTCTAACTACCTACCTACCGACCGATTTATTGATTTATTTTTCAACAGTCGCGGCCAAAGAAGTGCTTGTTTTGATTGCGGTCATGTTTTGTGGGTTTTTTGGTGGTGAGGCAGAAGCAAAAAGATGGCTGGCATCATAGCACGAAAGGTCATTTTGGGCTCTCATTTGTGCTAGTCGACGTCTTTAAATACTGCTAGTGAGTAGGCAAGATAAGGAAATGTAACAAGGTAGCTAGCTCGCTCGCTCGCTAGCTAGTGGTAGAAACAACGCAACGCTGGAGTTTGCCAACGCCATTTGGGGCCACACGATGAAGCGAGCTCGCGAGCTAGCTAACCATTTAGCTAGCCTGCTAGCTAACCATTTAGCTACCCCGCTAGCTGACCATTTAGCTAGCTCGCTGGCTAACCATTTGACTAATTCACTAGCTAACCATTTAGACAGCTCGCTACCTAACTATTTCGGTAGCCTGCTAGCTAACCATTTATCTAGCCCGCTACCTTACCATTTAGCTACCCTGCTAGCTAACTATTTAGTTAGCTTGCAAGCTATCTTTTGAGATATATCTCTAGCTAACCATTGAGCTAGCTTGCTAGCTAGTTGAATAATAATAATAATAATACCTTTCATTTATCAGCGCCTTTCAAAATGGTTAGCCAGCTCGCGAAGAGTGCTTTCGTCAAGTTTTTTTTTTTGTTTGTTTGTTTACGAAATACTGATGTCACTGCATCGTGAGTTCTTGAATGAACACTTATTGTTTGGATGTTTTCATATTATTATATATTCATATAATATTCATTTTTAATATTCATTTTTAAACCTGCAAAAAAAAATGTCTCGTTTCAGGTTTGGTGGAGATCTGCATGATGCATCCTCTGGACGTTGTGAAGACGAGGTAAGCCGTCGATGTTTTCGTTTTTAGTCATTTTAATTTAAACGTCCTCCAGCGTGTTGTCGTCGCCCGTAGTGAGCGCGGAGGCCGGCCTCACACCCCAGTGTCATAAACAGGTCGTGGGCCACTACTAAAGCTTTATAGTCTTTCATAGGCCTCGCCGAGACCTCTGGCTTCACATCTTAGGCCCCCTGGCCCCTTCACTGCCACTCAGTAAATCCTAGCGCCGCTTTCTGTCATTTACGGCCGCACTTTCTCTCCTGGATAAATTGCTTGGCGTGCCTTTAAAAAAGTAAAAAAAAAAAAAAAAACAAGCGAAGCGAAGACGCTCTCACTTTCAAGGCAGCGCCACCGCGCGAATAAAAGCTTCACGGCCGATACTTGATCCTCTGAAAGGAGGCGAGTGATTTATGCTGACCCGGTGGGAAGGTATGAGGCTTTATTACAGGTAGGTGTAGTCGGATTAGGGCAACGGGTAGAGGGGGAGACACAGGGGGGGGGGGGTATCATATAAGGCTTGAGTTGTGCAATAATTAATTTGAAAAAGTTCCCCAAAAAATTCTAAAAAGTAAAAAAAAAAATTCGAAGAAAATAATTTCTAAAAAGTTCCCCAAAAAATGCAAAGAAAAGAAATTCCCAAAAAATCCCCCTAAAATTCTAAGAAATAAATCATTTTTTAATGATAATGCGAGTGATTTATGCTGAGCATATCCGGTGGGAAGGTATGAGGCTTTATTACAGGTAGGTGTAGTCGGATTAGGGGAAAAAAATATTTTTTTTTCATGTTCATTTTTTTAATCGTAGCATACCATACCCTCGTGACATGATTTGGTTTTGTAAGTCAACAATTTAGTAGTAATATATCGCCAAAATCGCTCTGATATCGTCATTGTTTTAATGATAATCGTACAGCTTTATTTTTAATTAATAGGACAGGATTTCTTTTGTGGCCTAAACTTCTCTAATACACTTTTCTTTATTTTTTTTTTGAGTTTGGGGAATTTTCTTTTTCCAAGTTCCCCAAAAAAATTGAAGAAAAAAAATAGAGGAAAATATGAATTTTGAATTTATGCTAATGATACTAAAAAAGTCATGTTATTATTAATTATGATGATTTTTTTTTTTTTTTCATTTTCATTTTTTTATCGTATTATACCATACCATTGCGACATGATTTGGTTTTGTAAGTCAACTATTTTGTAATATATCACCATAACTAAATGCATCTCTATTACATCGCTTTTTAATAATAGTCCAGCTTTATTTTTAATTAATCAGAAACATTTTTGTGGCCTAAACTTTTTCAATACATTTTTCTCTCATTTTTGGGCTAGGGGAAGAAAAAAAAATCTAAATATGTGCATTATCCCAAAGTTCCCCAAAACACTCAAAGAAAAAAAATCTGTGAAAACTTTTTGTTTTATTTTCTCATAATGATACAAAAAAAGTTACATTATTTTTATTTTTATTTTTTTTTTTCATTTTTTTGAAATCATACCATACCATACTTTCGCCACATGATTTGTCAACAATTTAGTAATATATCGGCAAAATGAAATGCATTTCTATGACATTGTCATTTTTAATGATAATAGTACAGCTTTATTTTTAATTCATTGGAAACGATTTCTTTTGTTGCCTAAACTTCTCCAATCTTTTTTTTTTTTTTTTTTGCGTGACAACTCAAACGACACAAAATGGCAGCTTGCTTTTTGTAGACAGGCAAAAGTCTCGGGAGCGACTAATTGGGACGCGAGGTTGACTGAAGTAATTAGCGAGCCCCCTTGAAAAAAGCAGCGAGTCGTCGCCGTCGCCGTCGCCATCGGGCAGGCCGGCGGCGTACAAGCGAGCATGGCTCTTATTAGGCTCCTCCGGCCGGCTGCGGCTTTAATGTCCAGCGGGCCAAATGAATCGCCAACTGGACTAAATTTAAAGCCCTCCAAAGAGACCAAATCAAAGGATATGGGGATGGGGGATGGGGGGGGCTCCCTACTCCCAAAGTGACAAATTATGTTCTCACCCAGCAGCTCCTGTTTGATCGCTTTGACTTTCTTCTCCGGCGACGCCATTTTTTTTCCCGACTCAATTGCTAATTTGTTCTTTTGTTCCTTATTTTGTGACTTTCTACTCACTGTAGTATAAGCCGTATTTTCCAATATTTTCCATATATAAGGCGCACCTTCAATGAATAAAAAAATGAATAAAAATCCAGATATAATATATAAATAGATAAAAGTTTTCCAAATATAAGGCACACCACATTGTAAGGCGCTACATTAGATACTGGGGTTACGCACGACTTCTTCTAATGGAGTCGGTGGCCGCTGAGAGACTTGTAGCTCAATATGACTTCATATATAAGGCGCACCGGCGTATAATAATAATACATTACATTTTAAGGTGGAAGAAAATGAAGACTTTTGGGTGCGCCTCATACACCAAGTAGCTAGCTAGCTAGCTTTTTATTTATTTGAGTTATTCCAGGTTGAGTGAATGCTGGCGCATGTGGCTGGCCACTGCTCACCCCCAGAAAAAATGATCCAGTGACTGTAAAGTGACCTTGAGAGTTTTGAAAGGCGCTGATAAATGAAAGGTATTATTATTATTATTATTATTATTATTGTATTATCTTTATTACACATGTAATTATTAATATATATAATAACTGTTTTCAACTGACACTCATCTTTAAAAATAAATCTATAAGCAGATGCATATTTTTTTTTTTTAACGTATTCATTTTTTTGGGTGCGTGTGTGTGTAGTAGACGTTGGATTTGGTCTTAACCGATCAATCCATCGATCGATGCCGTCCTTTTTTTTTTTTCCAACTTCCTGCTTGCGTTTTGCCTTCTCACCGCAAGACCGAAGCATTTTCTTTGAGTTTGGCCCCGGAACATAATCGGCGTGAAATGTCAATGTAGCATAGTTGACACGAGCTAAACCCTTAATTAGCTCTGGCCCCGCAGAAAGGTTGGCGTACTCGGAAAGGGGGGCAAAGGGGGAGGTAGATGGGGGGGGGGGGGATGTTGGGTGGGTCAACCCGAGAGACGGTGAGACCAGTTGCGGCTTTTTCATGAACCTGGAAAGCACCTAGTTACATGGTTCATGGGTTGGTCTCAGCTCACTTGGAGGTAACAAAGGGTGTCGGGGGGGAGGGGGGGGCGTCGCCATCTGACTCTGATCAGGTGGCCGCCGCTCATTAGGGAGCGGGCCCTTTTAGCTAATTAGCCCACCCGACCCCCTCCCCTTCCTACCTCGGCGTGACGCAAAATGTTGATGTTGTTCATCAGAATTGTGTTTTGCAACTTTAATCAATATTACTGATCAGTTGATTCATTTGAGCGATAAATTTATTCTGTGTGTCAGTATACATTGCTGACATCACTTTTGCTCAATCCATTTATTTATTTATTTATTTTTTTGTTTGTTTGTTTAATTATTTTGTTTGTTTATAGTGAATGGTTGTCTCAACCAAATACACAGAACTCATTATTTGTATAGAATATATATGTGAGGCCAGGTTACCGTAACCACGCTTTAAAGTGTGTTCTTGAAAGTGATCTTTCATGAGGGCTTTGACGGATGACGTCCTGCCTTTGTGGGGGGGGGGGGGGGCACTGTATACCTCCCCCGCCTCTTTCCTCAGCATCGTTTTTGACCCCCGACTGCTTGGTGAACCCAGAGTCACTCCTGGAGGAATCCTTGACAGCAACCCAAGCCAGCAGGTCACAAAGCGGCGGGCGCAGCCTGATAGCTGATCTTTCCTTGGAAAGTCGCGGGCGGGTCATCGGTCAGCGAGCCTCCCCAACCCTAAGCGCCCCCCCCCTTTCCTCACGGCAATTAAACACAATGATACCTTGGCTTACGAACTTAATTGGTTCCCAGACAGAGTGTGTAAGGCGAAAAGTGTGTACCCCAAAAATTTTTCCCATAGGAAACTATGAAAATGAGAATAATCCGTTCCCAGGTCCCCATAAAACATCATTTTCTAAGCCTTACAACTACACTAAATATACCTTATTTTATATATAATAAATGTGCTATGGTATTATAATTAAAGAAATAAGTTGTTTTATTGACCTTTGTGATGGTCGTTGATGGCTTGATGGAATGGAGTCATCAGCATGAAAGACTTGATGAGGAACGTAGCCTTCTTCTTTCACCATCTTGAGAAATGATCCCTTCTTTCTCTGTGATCATTTTACCTAGTTCCTCATCATTTGTGTTCTGTTTAGCTGGGTTGATAGCTTTTTGCATCAAGTGTACAGATAGCTTGTGCGTGTTATTTGTGGAGCCTGATTGATGGGATATTTTAACCTTGCAGTCTACATTCTGCCTTTCAAAGTTGAAACGAGGCCACATTTCACTGTTTTCTATCCATTTTCTCACTCTCTCTCTGTCGTCTGCCTGTCTCTTTAATGTTTAACCCCCCCGGCCTCCACGGCTGCGTTCTCGACCAATCACGTGGTTTTAACCGAAGACTGGGGGCGGGGAATAGAGGACAAAAAAAAGTCGACTGCCATTTTCTTTTTGGGAAAACGGCCTCACTCTCTCTCTGTCTGTAACTTGTCGTATAAAATGTTCATAAATTTAACTTTGGTAAACAGAAAAGTTCGTAAGCCAAGGGGTTCGTAAACCGAGGTTTCACTGTATCGAAACATGTCCCAGATAATCTTCTCCACTTTTTTGATTTTAATCATCCGAACAAAATCCACTGCTTTGCCGAAACTATAAATGTGCCGTACTGACAAGCCGATGCTAACTGTGCTCATGCTAACTGGGCTTTATCAAGTCGGATCAGCGGCTCCTCAAGAATTCCCAATGTTAAAAAAAGGAATAGTGACCACCGCTTTGAGAAAAGGATGTATATGGGCCTCTACCTGAGATATTTCCTCCCCAAATAGTCACGGTGAGACCGGGTGGACGCGTGCCAGCCCGTCTGCGGCTCTCATCTGTGTTATTTTAATGCCGCGTCTTTCGTTTTTGGTTTTCCGCCATTGTCACCCGGCCGTGAAATGAAATCGACTTCCTGCGCCGAGAAAACGAGACCCTTTTTTTGTGTATTTTTGCATCTCCGCGAACATTCAAAGTTATTGCTCGGACATTAGCGCCTTCATTTCAGTGCAGCCATTTTTTTTTTCCAACACCTGACATTATTATTATTATTTTTTTTTTTTTGCAAGCCGTTCCTGGAAATGTGAGTTAAATGCGCTGAGTTTTTCCGCGGAGGCACTCCAAGCGAGCAGCTGAGGGACTTTTAAAAGACGAGCACTACATCAGGCGGCTGCGAATGTTTGGGTGTCACTTTTGGCCTCCTCGCGCCTCCTCTTTTCAGAAGCACATCTTTTCCTGGTCTGCTGCGGCGAAACGGCCCGTCACGCTCCACACATCTGGACCGCGAAACCCGTCCGCTTTTTTCAACGGCATTTGATTTAAATGAGATTCAACTCCACGGCATTTCACAATTGCGCAATCGTTCATTGAAACAGGTCAAAAATAATACGAATAATAGTAAATTGCCTGAATTTCAAAAATTCCGCGAAGGTACGTAAACTTGCAAGTACAAATGTACGCGTCCCGGTAGGCAAATACGGTACACTAAGTACCAAATGAACAAGAGGGAGCCATATTTTTTTTAGAATGGACTGAAATCCAACTATAACATATCACATTTTTAAAAAAAGTAGTTCCTAATTTTTTTTCCGAGAGGAAAAAAAGGAAAAAAGATGTGTATGTTATACAACACGGCCCCACACCGCAGGATAATAAAAAAAAGCCGTTCTCCAAAAAGAAAAATGGCAGCCGACTTTTTTTTGTCCTCTATTCCCCGCCCCCAGTCTTCGGTTAAAGCCACGTGAATGGTCAAGAACACAGCAGTGAAGGGAAGTGGTTTAAACATTAAAGAGACAGGCAGACGACAGAGAGAGAGTGAGAAAATGGATAGAAAACAGTGAAATTTGGCCTCGTTTCAACTTTGAAAGGCAGATTGTAGACTGCAAGGTTAAAATATCCCATCAATCAGGCTCCACAAATAACCCGCACAAGCCATCTGTACACTTGATGGAAAAAGCTGTCAACCTAGCTAAACAGAACACAATTGAAGGGGAACAAGGTAAAATGATGGCAGAGAAAGCACCTCCAACGGTTCATTCCTCAAGATGGTGAAAGAAGAAGGCTACTTTTGTTCCTCATCAAGTGTTTCATGCTGATGACTCCATTCCAGCAAGCCATCAACGACCATCACAAAGATCAATAAAACGACTTCTTTCTTCTTTCTTTAATTACAATACCAATATCCAATCCAATCCAATCCATAGCATATTTATTATACATAAAAGAAGGTATATTTTGTGTAGTTTTAAGGCTTAGAAAATTACAAAGTAGAAAATTATATTTTATGGGGACCTGGGAACAGATTATTCTCATTTTAATGGTTTCCTATGGGAAATTAATGTTTGGGATACACACTTTTCACCTTACACACTCTGTCTGGGAACCAATTAAGTTCATAAGCCAAGGTATCACTGTATTTGTTTTGGAGTTAGAGTGTAGCCCCCCGCACTCCTCAAAAAAAGGTCAAATGAAATCTGCGGACTTTTCTTGCAGCTTGTTGGGAGAAACGAAATGGTTGCATCACCAACTGAAAGCGCGGCAGTCTGTAATTAGTCCAAAGGAATGTGAACTTGACTGATAATGATTATAGGTGGCGCGCTAGCAAACACCGACGTGCACATCTGCTGTTTGCAACTAAATCTCCAACTCAAGGAAGGCAGAGCATGCGAGAAATCTGTCAAAAACATTCAAAATGGAAAACTAGGGGAGATCCTGTTTTTTTTGGGGGGAAGAGGGGGCTTTTTCCTCATTAGAATGTAAAATATTGCACTTACACGGTTTGTGCCATGAAAATTCTCATCTTGAACACTCATGAGAACATCATGTGTGATTGGCAGAATGGCCTGTATTATTATTATTATTATTATTATTATTATTTTGATTAACTAAATAATTAACCAATAATAAATTGTATCATTTTTTATCATAATATATTATAATATATCATGGTATTATACTAATATATATAACCGAAGCAGGACTGTGGTCTCTTAACCCAAAAGTGATGTCAACGGTCTTTAACATGACAAAGTGTCCGCAGTCTCACTGCAGATGGCGCAAAATCATTCATCTCCGACAACACCTCTTACCCTTGGCGGAACGGCGCAATGGGCTTTTTTACCGTCGTTTATGATCCCGCCCGTTAAAATTTACTATCTGGCTGTTAAGAAAATGAAGGAAAAAAAACGGACTAGCCCGTGACGGCGCACTGGCAGATCGGTCGGCTCTTTTAAGGTGAGGAATTTCCCTCGTCGGTTCGGGTTTCGCTTTGTCTGTCACTCATCAGTCCAAAACAAATAAATAAACAAATACAAAAATACTTCCAGCTCTCCAAAGTACTGCCACCATGACCAAGATTACACTCCAAGAAGTTTTGTAATGTGAAGTAGTAGTAGTAGTAGTAGTAGTAGTAGTAGTAGTAGTAGTTCATCCAAAACAAGACAAGCCAGACTGGTTAGCGCTTTGACCTCACAGTACAGACGTCATGGATTCCGTCGCAGCTGCGTCTGACCTCAGTGGACTTTGAATGTCCGCCTTGTGCCTGTGTGGGTTTTCTCTGGGTACAAACAAGACAATCCAGACTGGTTAGCACTTTGACGTCACAGTACAGACGTCATGTGTTCAGTCGCAACTCCGTCTGACCTCTGTGGACTTTGAATGTCCGCCCCTGTGTGCCTGTGTGGGTTTTCTCTGGGTACTCCGATTTCCTCCCACATTCCAAAAACATTCATGGCAGGCTGATTGAACACTACCAAATTGTCCCGGGGTGTGACTGTGAGCTCGGATAGTTTTTGTTCTCTTTGTGTCCTGCGATTGGTTGGCTTCGCCGGGTGCTTAAATGATCCTGCAGTGTGGTGACGTGTTGTGTGATTTTTGCTTGCTGCGGGTGTCTTCTGAGTCAGTCTCCACATTAAATAAGGACAAGTCCTTCCCATTTTGGCTTCTCCATATTTTCCGATGGCCTCCCTCCTTGGTCAATACAGACATCGGGATTCGGAGAATACAACAGATGACGTTTTTAGGACGTTTTTAGGAGTTTTTTTGGGTGAAGATACCATCCCATGTCTGGTGTGTTGTAGATGAGAAGTCGACACAGATTATCGGTATCATCTTACGCCCCGCAGAAGCGAGAAAGATGTTCTGTCGTACATCAGATTTATCTTGCGTGACTCCAGTTTGAGGGCCTTCTCTCAAAACGATCAGCTTTTCGGAATCTCCCGCCGAGATGCGTGAAATGGTCGTCACCTGGCACCTAACCCTTTCCAGAGTCGCAGCCATCAATCCGCTCGGTCCAGATGCCTGCAACCTCCCATGGATGGTTTTATCACCCCTCTTCAAGCTGTTTATCTTGAAGAGCAAGTCATTACCGCCTGGACTTGGGAATGGACATGACCTCTCACAGACCTTTTTACCTCCCCCCTCATTTCGGACATTTTTGCAGACGCCTTGAGACTCATTCGGGCGGACCAGATCTTTTCAAACCGGTCGAGTCTTCTCATTTTCTTGGCACCGACCTGCCCTCACCTTCACCTTGATCTCGGCAGCTCCGGGCCTGTAAAAGACAAACGCGAGGAAAGGCGGCGGGGGTTGAGCTGGGGGTAGTAGCTCTTGATGAACTCTCAGATATCATCACCTAAGCGTATCCTTTATCTCCGTTCGCTGAGCTCGTTGATGGAATGAATCGCTCGGAGCTTCCATAGTAGCCCCCAGGGGTGTGTTTGTAGGGGTGTGAGGATTTCAGGGTTCTTCTTTCCGCTGAGTTTTACAATCGGCATGGCCAAATCGGAAGCCAAATGAATCTGCCAGAAGCACTGAGGCTGTTTCGTGTTCCGACCTGGTCCAGCGGTTCCCAAAGTTTTATTGAGCCAAGACGCAGACGGGGCAAACCTGGGTCCGGCTTCCTTGCGTCCCGCTCACCAGGCCGGACCGGTCGACTTCGCTGCGTCCAACTGCAGTGGTTGGGTTTGTCGGCATTGGATGAGATTCGGTTGGCAACTCCGTCCCCGAAGGATTCAAAATGATCCAAACTGTGATTCCACCGTCAACTGAAATGCGGATAAAGTGGAAGAGGCGTTTATTTGGTCTGCCGGTGACTATTCCACAGTTTGCTATTTGACAGAAGGAAATACGTCCCGGGACTCCAGCAAACAAAAAACTGGAGAAGTGGCAGTAAAACAGACCAAAAACCTTATTCACTCTGTGGATTCTAATTGAGCTTTAATCAGATACAAATGTGTAGGAATCCATTATTTCAACATTTCTGAAGCGGTCCTAGCTTTTCCACGGGCACTTAAGACTACAGTTGACTCTGAGTCACCGAAAAACCAAACATACTTGGATCTCCTCAACCTCTAGGACAGTGGTTCTTCACCTGGGTATGATCAAAGCCTAGGGGTTCGGTGAGTCGGTCTCTGTGGTTTGGTGGATCCGCCGCAGAGGTCCAACCCTCAGTCTCGTCTGCAGTTAGTGGGCACAGTCATTGAAAGAAGGGTTCGGCGAATGAGAATATGAAACCGGTGGGGTTTGGTGCCTCCAACAAGATTAAGAACCACTGCTCTCGGACCTTATTAGCACCCAACGAGAGATTGCCATCTCCGTCCGTCTGTCTAACCTTTTACCTCCAAGCGTTTCAAGTCCTGGTTTCCACACTGGGTAGTTGTGAAAAGGGTTGCTTACTTGCCGTGGGCTTCACGCCCCATCCACCCCCGCCCTTTCGGCCACGAGTTCTTTTGGTGTCCCCCTATTATCTAGCTCGGCCCGCGCCTGGCCGTTTGCTGCCTGGCTTTTTATGGCAGGGTAGCGGAGGGCCACGAGGAAATGAGGTGACCCCGGGGTCACCCGCCGAGTCGGGGGACCGCAACCCGGACCCGGGGCTCATGGCCGATTTTTGTGCCGGGCAAAGGAGACGCTGGGAGAATTGACCCCCAGCATCATGTGCCTTTCATTAAGCACGATTTGAATTTCTTTACAAGCCCCGTGTAGTCTTAAATCTTTCAGTCCTTTGCCCAAGGGTCCATCTCATTCCTCTGTCCCCTCCTTCCCTTGCTAACCTCTTTAATACGGTGTCAGACGTCTCTATTTTGAGCTACGGGGACTGCCGTCAAATAAGAGGAGAGGAAACACCCTTTCAAGATGTTCTTAGATGCCGGGGTGTCCGACTCACAGTCCGCGGGGCAATTTGGCAAGAGGTTTTGGTACCTCGAATGAAAAAACATTAGCTGCGTTTGCGAACACTTGCTAACATAGCCTTTGCCGCTCAGTCAGATACTGCTTTGTTTTGTTTTGTTTTGTGTCCAACCCCCCATCTCCAATGTCTAGCTGCCATTCTGCTCCTGCCCAGCAGGTAGACGGACGGCTTAGGCTAATAAGTTAGCCGTTTTCCGACAAACATTTCACTTTGCGTTGTTGAAAGACTCAAAGGCGCGACCGTTGACGAACACGATACAAATCTGCGCATACATTGAAACAAACACGAGGAAAAACCAGCCCCCCTTTTTTAGTGGAACCTGGGAGCTCTTTATGGGCCCATCAGGCACCCGCGTGGACGACTTACGGCTCACCCCATTGACCTCGCGGTTGAAGACAGATGACGCTGAATTCTTTCCTCGTCACCTTGTTTTCCTTCCTTTCAAATTAATCAACGCCAAGGTCAATTTTCCTTCGCTGGGCTTTTAATTGTGTTCATGATGAAAAGTTCAGACTGTTTGTTTTTGAATTTTGGTGACTTTTTACCAGGTTTACGCTCTTGGGGTCAAAGCGTCGCAGCTATGTTTAACGACGTCTTATCGCCTCAATACGCTCAAGGCCTTCATCTCTTAACGGCCGCCTTTAATTCATTCTGCGGCCCCCTGCTGGTTCCTCGTGTAAAAAAAAAAAAAGATTTAAACACCGCTCCAACCCGGGAAAAAAATGTTGCTGGGAAAGAAGTCGACGTGAAACATTCTTTACACGTCGCGTGAAGAGCTGTTGGTGCTAGCGCGCTAGCGGCCTGGGAGCTTGGCTGCAAACGGGCTCGCTCACGGGGACGTCGGCTGCTTAATTGGATGGCTTGGGTTAAACAAATGTTTGAGTTCTTACCCCAACTTTCCCACCCCTCCCCAGGCGAGCCCGAAGGGGGGAGGGGTCCGCTGGCACCAACCAGACTCTCGTCCTGGTTCAGAGGGGGATGAACGAAAAATGAGAGGGCTGCGAAAACAAGCATTTGCAAAGTGGTTATTTATTTAGTTATTTGTTTGTTTGTTTGTTTGATTTTTACTTTTTTTTAATTGAACATGATGGGAACTGTACTGATCATTTGATGATTTTTATTATTCATTATTATTATTATTTTAATTTTTTAAACTTCAGTATTGAATTGACAGACAGAATTTTGTGCACGCAGGTTCCAGATCCAGAGGGGCACCAGTGACCCCACCAGCTACAAGAGTCTGGGCGACTGCTTTCGCACCATTTTCCGCAATGAAGGGTGAGTCCTCGTTTCCCTAACATATCGGCACAGAAGTGTACGTGTGTGTGTGTGTGTGTGTGTGTGTGTGTGTGTGTGTGTGTGTGTGTGTGTGTGTGTGTGTGTGTGTGTGTGTGTGTGTGTGTGTGTGTGTGTGTGTGTGTGTGTGTGTGTGTGTATATACACACACACATATACATACAGTAAAGTCTCGTTATATCGATATTCAAGGGAGTCCGAAAAAATATCGATATAACTGGGACTATCGATATATCCGACCCTGTTTGCATGTAATTTTCTCCGTGCGTGCATAGAAATAGTATCGATATAACCGGGACTATCGATATATCTGATATCGATATAACGAGACTTTACTGTATATATGATTTTTTTTACATTTATATCTGAATTTTGGGGGCCTTGGAACGGATTAGGGCATTTCCATGCAAAATGCGTCTCAATGTACACAATTTTATATATTGTTTAATTTTTTTGCTGTAATCTAATCGTAACATGCGTTTGTTACACATATTGAACATTTATATCAGATTTTTTTTTCCGAATTTTAAGGCCCTCAGAACGGATTATGGCATTTCCATGTCTCAATTTACACAATTTTAAATATATATTTTTTGCACTGATATAATTGTGAAATTTATTTGTTCCACATCTGTAACATTTATTACATTGTTTTGTTTTTTTACATTTATATCTGAATTTTGAGGCCCTTGGAACGGATTAGGGCATATCCATGCAAAACACGTCTCAATTTACACAACTTTGTAAATTCAGAAATTTCTACCAGAACTAATGAATTTCGGAAGTCTGTGTTCTTGCGTGAGGCTTAAAATGATACTACATACACATACATCATAAACTGTTTGCTTTTGCTTTTTCACACATTTTGTTTTCATTTGAAATTCCTAAATTCACTGCTAAGTGAAGGCTCCCCAAGCAGCCCCCTCTCCTTCTTCCTACTTCAACTCCTCCTGTTGCAGTGACAGCTTGTTGAGATGGCGCATGCATCGCAGAAAGTGTTTAACGGCGAGATGACAGCTTTACAGCTGATATATTAAAAAAAAATGGCGGCTCAAGTGGCCTGAGGCTGTGCGGTGACAGCCTCGGAAATCCCGTCATTGCATACATTAGCCAGCTAGCTAGCTTTCTATCCATTTGAGTTATTTCAGGCTATCTGGCCGGCTATCTATTTGTTATCTATTAGCTAACTGTCAAGCTCTCTCGCTGGCTTTATATTAGTTATGTATTGGCTAGCTAATCTAGCTGGTTATTTAGCTAGCTATCTAGCTGGCTACCTAACTAGCTATTTCTATGCTAACTATCTATTAGCTATCTAGCCAGCTATCTATTAGTTATCCATTAGCCAGCTGGCTAACTTTCTATCTATTTGAGTTATTCCAGTTTGAGTGAACGCTGGCGCATGTGGCTGCCGCTGCTCACCCACTGACAAAAAACGTATCCTGCGACTGTAAAGTGACCTTGAGAGTTTTGAAAGGCACTTCAAAATCAATTGTATTTTTATTATTAGTAGTAGTAGTAGTAGTAGTAGTAGTTGCATGAGTATTATTAGTATTATGATTAGTATTATTATGGTTATTATTAGTAGTAGTATTATTATGATGATTATTGTTATTATTAGAATTATTATTATTAGTATTATTAGTATTATTAGGATTATTATTATTAGGATAATTATTATTAGATTATTATGATGACGATGATTATGATGATGATGATGATTATTGTTATTATTATTGTTATGATTATGATGATGATTATTAGTATTATGATGATGATGATGATTATGATTATTATTAATAAAAACCACTCCCCCGGGGGGCTCTCCTGAGTCGAGCCGAGCTCTGCTTTGATGAAAGAAAGCAACATGAAAGGACAATGTTTCATTTCCGATTTTGATGATGGCGGCAACTGCGGGCGAGTCGATGAAGTGTTTCCGTCTGGAGGCGGAATAAAAAGTCCACTTGGGCCCAGGCGCGGTGGCCGGAATATTACCAAAAAAAAAAGTCTTTCTCCTCTCGCCGTTCATGCAAGCGGCGGTGTTGGCCTCCCGCTGCTCATTTCCTGAGAGCCTGCCGCAAAAAAAGTTTCTATTTTGCCCGGCGAAAAAGTCCGCCGCCGTCACGAGTCTTGGCTGGCAAGTTGGCAACACCGCTTAAGAAGTCTTCGACGCCTTCAAATGACTTTTGATTGCAGAAACACACTCACTCACTCACTCACTCACTCACTCACTCACTCACTCTCACACTGAAAATTGGAAACATGGATGACCAAACACAGAAACAAACTCCTCCTGGCGCCATTTCAGTCCCCAGTATATATAGCTATATATAAATATATATAAAGCTATATATAAATATATATATATATATATATATATATATATATATTTTTTAATATGTCACTTTAAAAAAGATTTATTATATATATATATATATATAATAAGAATACTAATAATAATCATCATCGTAATCTAATAATAATAATAACAATAACAATAATCATCATCATAATAATAATAATACTAATACAACTACTAAGACAACTATTATTATTATTATTATTATTATTATTATATTATAATCATCATCATCATAATAATAATACTAATAATAATTATTATAATAATAATACTAATACTACTACTACTACTAATAATAATAATAATAAATAATACGTATATATATATATTATTTTTTTATATATTTTATTTTTTTTGTTTTATCTGTTTTTTCCTAAATTATATATTGTGTATAGATTTGTTTTCAAATTAT
The DNA here is from genome assembly GCF_051943395.1 of Hippocampus bargibanti. NCBI lineage: Eukaryota > Metazoa > Chordata > Actinopteri > Syngnathiformes > Syngnathidae > Hippocampus > Hippocampus bargibanti. The sequence goes on along the minus strand of NC_142742.1, from coordinate 813,536 downwards.
TTTATGATTTAAAATAAATTAATTTAAAAATATATATCATCACAGATTTTTAATTGTTATTTTTATACACATTTGTAATTATTATTTTTACACACATTTTTGTATTATTCTTATTTTATTTTCAGTCAAAATAATTTAATATTTTTTTTTACTTTATTATTTTGTGCGTGTGCATATCTCCAGGAAATTCCTTATTGTTTATTTGCTGATGAAGCGTACCGGCTTGTTTACATGCGAAAAGGTTCCCTAGGGATGGATGGAGAGCCGGGAATCGCGGTGGGGGGGGGTGGCTTCCATTTCTTCTGATTGTGAGCGACACGGGCTGTTACTTTTAAGGAAAGTTTCATTCAAATCAGAGGTGGGCCTTGGTGTGCCCCCCCCCCCATAGTGTCTAATTTACATTGGAATGCAAACCAGCAGTCAAATGGCGGCAGCCATGTTTGTCCTGTAGCAAATTTTCACTCACCTGGTGGCCTGACCACACCCGGCAAAACAGTGGCTGCCATTTGCATGGTTGCCCGCCGACATTGATGCCACCTTGCTTTTCATTTTTAAACGATTGTGGCGCTCGCGGCGCCGCTTTGCCATTTTGACAATGCATCAAAATCAACGACGCTTTGTTACGATTTTCGCCTAGCATGCGCAGGTCCTGGTGTGTTGATTTTGGCCACCAGGGGGAAGTGTAACGCAGACGTACAGAACACACAAAGAAGTGACGCCATCAGACGCAGTAGCATTGCTATTTTTTTCCCCTCGGAGGATAACCCTGGATGGACAATAACAAAATTAGATTAGTCATTTACAGACTTTTTTTTTATATCACAAAATGGTGCCAAACAACTATTTTAGCAGAAATGAAATACTTCCTCTAACTTCAACATAGTTCGTGGCATCACAATACCACAAATTGGCAGCAAAAGAAGCATTTCTAACTTTGGCCTGTGCACAAAAAGTGAAAATGTGAGTTTTTCATCAAATAGCAGCAGATGAGATCTGAAAAAGGGTGGTGAGTGACGTGGGTGCCCAAAAAATGAGTGTGTAGAATTGGCCTGGGCGTTGAGTGTCGTTTACCCTTTGTTGAAATCATAAAGTTTTTACTCAAGATACTATTAACGGATCTGAAAGGCCCGCCAAATTTTAGCATTGATTTGTGTGTCTGAAACTGAAAATGGGAGGAGGGGGTGTGCAAAGTGGCCAGGGTTGGTTGCATCGCCGCATTTAACGTGAATTTCTCTCCCCACAGAATCTTTGGCTTCTACAAGGGAATTTTGCCCCCCATCTTAGCCGAGACGCCCAAGAGGGCGGTCAAGGTGAGTCGCGTGGGCGCGGCGCCACGCTAGCATCACCGCGCTCGTCATGTCCGTCCGTCAAAGTCATTGGTGCCGCCCGCCGCTGTTTATTCTGTTGGGCCAGCCCAAATATTGACTTTCGCCGACTTAGCGCTACGTCCCGCCCGGGCCTCATTTTGTCACATCGCAGCGCCAATTCAAATACAGTCAACGCTCACTCCGAGCAAAAAAAAAATCATCATTATCATAATCGCAAGCCATAACGGGCGCAGATTTGTCTTAGTAGTAAATTATAAATGATCTGTGTGTCACGAAATGTCACTGTTAATATAACATTGCGCTAAAATTAGAAATAGTAGCGTAGCAGCGTCGATTAGCATCTACTAGCGTGTGGTTTGATCCAGTTTTCTTCCAATCCATTTTGATTCTTCGTAAAGGTTCATACAAAAATTCTTATAATAATAATAATCATAATAATAATAAATGAGCAAGCTAATTTAGTGCGATAATAAATAAACTAGCTAGCTGTCCCTTTAGCTAGCTGTCTGGCTAGCTAACAATGCTGACACATGTAATAACTTCACAACTGTCAATATGTACAGCAACTACTACTTTCCTATGTGGCTTTTTTTGTGTTATTGTTGGTTTGATTTCCTGATAGCGGATAGCGAGCCCGACCCTCATTTTTGAAATTCATCCCGTTCGCTAAAATTTGAGATGTTTACGCTAGGCGACAGGTGTGCTTGCCTGAATTACATTTCCTTGACGGGGTGAACAAATTATCGCGCGATAATAAATTATCTAGCTAATTTAGCACTATAATAATAAATAAACGAGCTAGCTGTCTTGTAAGCTAGCTGTCTGACTTGCTCACTCGCAGCTGTTTGATTAATCAAAATAAAAGATAAATGCTGACACCTGTCATCACTTCGCAACTGTCAATATGTACAACAAGTACTACTTTCCTTTCCTCTGAGGCTTTCTTTGTTGTTGGTTTTTTGATTTCATGATAGCGAGGCTGAGCCTCATTTTTCAAATTCATCACATTCGCTGAAGTTTGAGATGTTTACGCTAGGCGACAGGTGTGCCTCCATTTTTCATTTGCTGCTTGTGCCCCCCCGTCTCCCCCTCGTCTATGCAGTTTTTCACCTTTGAGCAGTACAAGAAGCTGCTGAATTTGAGCCCTTTGTCTCCAGGCCTGGTGAGTCTTAACACTCTCGCTCTCGCGCACACACACACACACACACACACACACACACACCTGAATACACTCTCGCTGGAAAGATAAACACCCGCGCACGGAACAGGAAGAACATTGTACGGTGCGGTGTCACTTTTGGGCCTGACGTGCTGACGGATGCCAAGAATAATTTGCACCTTGTTGAAGGGCAAAGTGCTTGTTGGCCGCCATGTTTTCGATGCGCTTTCGTATTCAAAGGCGAAACAATTCAGCAGGCGTTTATTTGCCGACTCGCACCTGGCGTTGGCGCTTTAAACGTCGGAATGCGCCTTGACGGGAGAGAGAATTTTGATGCCGATGCGTAGGGAGAGAGACAATGGTTTATCTGTGCTTTTTTTACATTTTATTATTATTATTATTTGATTACTACCTCGTTTTTGACTCGGCTGCTTATGTTGATATTTGCAATTTTTGGGTTTGTGTGTGTGGGGGGGAAACTGTCTGCAATAGTTACAGTGGTAATATTATCATAAGATAATAATAATATTATAACTATTATTATTTTTATTTTTTATTATTATTAGCATGATTATTACTTGTCTAAAAACTAAAGTTTAGTTGTTTTTACTAATTATTATCATTAATTTTAATTACAAATTAACTTTAGAGTTTATATTCAGAATATTTTTTGTTGTTTTTTTATATTATTATTATTACTAATCTAAAAAATTAAGTTTAGTTGTTTTTACTCATTATTATCATTATTAACAATTACAAATTAACTTTAGATTTTATATTCATATTTATTATTTTTTTAATATTTATATAATAATAATAATAATAGTGACTCTAGTGAGGAATAAGCGGTATGGAAAATGGATGGATAATAATAATTATTATTATTATTATTATTATTATTATTGTTATTATTGTTATTACTACTAATCTAAAAAATAAAGTTTTGTTGTTTTTACTCATTATCGTCATTAATTACAAATTAACATTGTTTTATATTCAGAATATTTATTATTAATATTGGTATTATTAATAATAATCTTATTATTAATATTATAAATCTAAAAATAAAGTATATTTGTTTTTGCTAATTATTAGCATTATTATGAATTAAAAAGTAATGTTTGTTATCAGCAGTAGTATTGTTAGTATTATTAATAAAAAATTAACATGTTGTCGTTTTTACTTATTCTTGAATAAAATTATTAATTATTATTATTATTATTACTAATCTGACTTTTTTCTTTTTTAATAATGTCCAATGTGTTTTAAAAAAAATGAGGCTCACAAATTTTGCAGTTAATTTTGAAATTATCGATTTAAAAAAATAGATTTTTTAATTAATTAGTGCCCCTAAAATTAATCACATGGTGAGTTGTTCTGTTTACGCAATCATTTTTTTTAATTACTTTTCTATTAATTAATAAAAACATATCTTGTGTATATATATATATATTTTTTTTAAGAATGGTCTGGGTTGGAAGACATTTGGTGTTTTTGACATTGCAGCAACGTTGCCCGTCCGTCGTCGTGCGCTTGTTCGGGTGTGCGGCTGAATACCTTCAGCTTGATGAAGAAGGCCAAATGAATGCCAAAGTCGGTCGCCGGCAACGGCATCGGTGGCGGCGTGTAGGGGGGGGGGGGGGGGGGGGGGGGGGGGGGTCGGCCTGTGTAAACATGGCGGGCGGCCGGGGGCATGTCTGTCGAGGATGGATCCCGGCCGGCACTCTTTGACAGCGGCATAAAGAGGGCAAGAAGAGTAATGAGCTCCAGACACGTTCTTGACATGCTCCCATTACGCCACGCACACACACACACACACACACACACACACACACACACACACACACACACGCACGCACATACACTCTGGCTCTCGTCGTGCAAATACATGCAGCCTTGCGACATCGGTTAATTTCAGGTCTCGGTTGAACGACGTTGCGTAAGCGGCGTTAATGGCGGCTTCTAATCGGCCCGATATCATTTCGGTGTCACTTTCTTTCATGATTTATTTGACATTTCCATATTAAAAGAGATTACCCACCTGGCGGAGGTGGGGTGGGGGGTCTTGTCGGGGAGGGCCAACGCACACAAATCAGGCCAGGGTGACGTTCGCCGTTTGGTTTGGAGCAGGTGTTGCGGGTTTCGGAAAGGTATTTCGGCGTCGTGAATTTGGAGGATATTTTGTGTAAAATTCTTCAAATGCGTCACAGGGAACGACACGGGGGTTCAAACTCCACTCCGATATTAACTCATTCACTGCTATTTCACTTCATTTGGATTCGTGTTCAACATTAAAGAGCGGAATGAGCGCCGTTAACCTGGACATTTTATTTTGTCTAAAATCCCAACGACATCTTCAGGCGCTGTCGGCCGCGGGACTCGGCGCAGGTTTGACCGAGGCGGTGGTGGTCAATCCGTTCGAGGTGGTCAAAGTCAGCCTCCAGGCTAACCGAGACGCTTTCAAACAGGTACGTGAAATCCAAACAACGTTTCGGTTTCAGGCATTCTCCGTCTTGACGACTTTTGATTTCGCCGTCCGCAGCAACCGTCCTCGTTCGCTCAAGCCAGGCATATCATCAAGACCGACGGTTTCGGACTGAAGGGTCTGAACAAAGGACTGACGTCCACTCTGGGACGTCACGGGGTCTTCAACATGATCTACTTTGGTTTCTACTTCAACGTCAAGGATGCCATCCCCGCCAACCCGGTAATGTGCCGCTCTTGAAAACAACCACCGTGGTCTACAAAGTGCCGTACGTGGAGCAAACATCATTGACAAAACAATCGAGCCTCTGCATAGTTCTCGGTACCTCGAAGAGGGTCTGGTCCAGGGAGGTCCAGAGAAACCCGGAGAGGTATGGTGGGGCTATTTCAAGATTTGAAAACAAATGATTGGCCCGACAAAAGAAGTTTTAAAGTGTCAAGGAAGCCAAGTGAAAAGATGCTAAAGTAGGAGTGGTATGCTCCCTCTTATGAGTACCAGTCCATCGGCTTGCAGCAGCATTTTGGACCAATTGGAGACGTTTAATGGAGGATTGGATGATTCCAACGTCAAGTACCTGAAAGAAAGCTAATCGGGATGTGACTGAGGCACGAATGACTCTTTTGCAATGCTATTTTAGCTTATTCCGGTCCCTTCACACTTCCTGATTATCTACCAATCAATATTTTACGGGAAAAACACTGTCACGGCGACTGAAGTAGGGACATCGGGCACCCATTCCTACGGCCCACATCAATTTTCACTCTCCGACAAGTACAAACAGTCTTCGGACGTGGCGGTGAGGGTCACTTTACCTGTTTTTAGTCAATAATTTGTGGGTCGGAATCGGTCGGAGGTTTACCACTTGAGCCCGACGGAAGTCTCAAATCAAAATGGCCGCTTGGGGGGGCGATTCAGCCCCACTAAATACTTGGTCCCTTTACTCTCCGTAACGTGCTCAAACGTTTCACATTACGCATCCGGCGGGCGCCGATGCTTCCAAATAAACGTCCCCCCTTTTGTGGAACGGAAACGTGACCCTGCGCCACGTGCACAAAAGCGCCGCGTCGGATTAACTCGGAAGGACTAATTGGAAGCAGACAACGCCACTTCTTTTCGCTTTACAGTAAGAACAACCCGTTCGGGGGAATCCGCCTTGTTATCTCTTGACAAGTCGACAGGCCCGTTTGATGATGGCGTCGCTCTAACGTCAATCAACAACCTGACCCGGTGATCTCTTGGCTTAGAAAAAAAAACCAAAAAATGAGACTCAAACTCAGCCGAGCGTGTTCGCTGCTGTCGTAGCGCCACTTGAGCGCTAAAGAGAAGTAGCGGGGGGGGGGGGGGGGCGGTGTTTGCTTTGGGCTCTTAGGAAGTCACTTAATGGCGAGACGTAAAGGACAACCGACGCCTCCGGTCAAGTTGTGTCCATAATTTGTAAAATGACTTCTACTGAGCGCATTTGACCAAGATTCCACCGCATATAGCTACATTTGACCTTTTAAGACTCGCGCTGAATATTCAGGAAGTTTTGTTTTCGAGTTGGTGATGATTCCTTAGTTAGGAAACAAAAAAAATGGTGTCGGTTGTCCTTTAATTTCAAGTCTTTGGACTTCAGCGCTAGATTTTGTATTGAATGTATGTTTAAGGTTTATGTAATATCGTGAGTAAACTTTGAAAACAATTCATGGTTAGGGTTCCTTTTACATCATATGATATATTATGACAGTCGCGCTAGCTATCAAGCTACCTACATAGCTATCTATTTTCTATCTATTAGCTAGCTGTTAGCTCGCTATTAGCGGTCTAGCTGGCTGGCTAATCCCCAACATCTTTCAACCTCCTGAAGTTCGGTTGAAAGATGTTGGGGATTAGCTGTTGATTAAGCCACACCCCCCCCCCCCTCCCCTCGGGGGTGTGCTTGCTGTCATTTGTTAAAAAAAAAATCACAAAAACAACCAAAAAATCTCCCGGCCAATTAGCTGTCAGAGCTCTCTCAAGTCTGGCCCCTTTCTGCTTGTAGGGGGATTTTTGGGGGGGGGGGGGGGTGGGGGTACAGTAATACGCCTGTGTGCCGAGTCGCAGCCAAATTATCCAAATTGTCCCCATATGCCTCTGCTAGTCTGTCCGCATGAGTCCTGTTTCTAAATCGGCCCAAAGAACATGCGCTTGTGCTCGGCCAATCAGGAAGCTGGCATCCAGCTCCAAGCCCCTCCCCCCCAATACCGTAAAAACGTCAACGTCACGACGACTCGACATCACTTGCGGTTCTTTTTAAACGGTTGAAGTCGTGAAATGTCCGAATAAAATCGGACTCCAAAATCCACCCCGTCCAGTTTTTGGGGGGTCCGCAGAGGCGGATAAGTGAAGCCCACTTTTGAACGGTAGAAACAAATGGTACCTTAAAAAAAATCAAAACGGTAAAATGTTGTAAGTCAAGACGCGTTTTCCATGTAAGTGCCCTAATCCGTTCCAAGCCCCTCCAAAATTCAGACGTAACGGTTACCAGAAGTGTTTTTTGTCAAGAACGGACCCAAAGACATTTGCGTTTGTTTTTAACAATCCCTCGAACATTTAGGTCGAACGATGTTATTTTTGTTGTTTTTAGCATTAGCAAGCTACTTTGGTTCTCTCCGCCATGCCTTGGAATGCTGTTCAAATGCTTTTCGGCTGTCGCAGTTTTGGTTGTGTGAAGCGCATTTCACTTGCCTTGTGCATGAAATGTGATATTTTAATGTAAATAACGGCCGGGAAATATTTGTTGTTTGTTTTTGTCCTGACGAATTTATGTTCACCAGGACCCGACCTTGGAATTCCTGAGGAAGTTCGCCATCGGCCTGGCGTCCGGAACCATCTCGTCCTGCGTCAACATCCCCTGGGACGTGGCCAAGAGTCGTATCCAGGGACCGCAACCGGTTCCGGGCCAGATCAAGTACCGCACCTGCTTCCAGACCATGGCGCTGGTTTACCGCGAGGAAGGGTAGGAATGACCTTCCGTCCTCGTCGCCTGTTTTCTTCGGGTTGGCCTCTCAGCTGCCGATTTTAGCGGAATATTTTTGGAATGCTGTCCCGAAATCTCCGGAAAAATATGACTGTGACACATGGTCGATAACAGTTTGACACACTGTCAACAATCGCGATGTGATTGACGTACTGGACTGAGACAATGGACTTTTTTTGTCAAGATTAACCGTGACACTCGATTGAAAAGTTGACGCACGGGTTTGTCGTGATTGACGTTTGTTTCAAAATTGATGGACAGGGCGAGACCGCGTCCAAAATGTTGTCGCCAACGGTGACAATGTTAACAAACGATCGCCTCTTCATTGTCCTTTTGCCGGTTGACATGGATGACATCATCGTGAGCTCATTTGGTCAACAATGTAAAGTCCCGCAACCTAAAATGTTGACACTGGTGACGTTAGCAACCAAAAAATGGATACGTAGAGTCACAGGACCGTGGACACCGCACCCAAAAGTTGCCATGCGATTACCTCGCCAATTTTGTCGGCAACGACGGCGGCGTCGGAGATCAAAAAGTTGACACGTGCACCCCCCGATCCGCCGCCGCCGCCCCCTTGTCCTCGTCCAGTAACACAACACAGTCCCTGCTAATTTAGAGATCCCCGCGGGGGACGTCGTTAAGCGCACCCTAACGAGGTGCGCCGCGCTCCTCGGGTCAATCTAATCAGACACGGGGCCAAAGGAGGAAGTTGCTCAGGCCTTATTAACGCCGTCACAAAGTGCGGCGGCAGGGCACAGGTCACCTTGAACCAATTAAGCGGCGGGGTCGGATCCTCGTGGCCGCAATGTTGTCCCGACCAAGGATTCGGGCGGTGTGTCCCTTTAATGTCCCAGAGTCGGCGCACCCCATCTCTAGGTGAGTCTTTTTCAAAGACAAAACCAGCTTGATCAGTCTTACACATTTTATTTTTTTCTGGGGGGCGTGCATCCCTTTCAACGACCAGACGCACATTGGCGCGCCTCCAGTTAGATCACTTTTTCCTTCAATACCCTGAAACTTTGGAACCCTGCGCACCCCCATGTAATCCCCCCAACCTTTTCCAAAGACATTTTAACCCACACATCCCCTCCTAAAAGACCCTAACATCGTTGGTGCACCCCCATCTAGATCAATCTTTCGCAATTTTCTTTGGACATGCATTATCTTTAGCCTGCATTGGCGCACCTCCACTTAAATCCCTAAACACCCTGCAACTTTGGAACCCTGCACACCCCCATGCAATTTCTTGGACTTTTCCAAAGACATTTTAATCCACACATACCCGCTAAAAGACCCTAAAATAATTGGTGCGCCCCCAGTTCAATCTCTCTCTATATATTTATACAATTTTGAAATGGGATCTTGTCATGGTGTGATGTCGCTGTCGTGTCTGTAGGTATTTGGCGCTCTACAAGGGCTTGGTGCCAAAGATCATGCGACTTGGGCCAGGTACCATCTGCCATTTTTAGTTTTATTTTTGCATTTTTGTTCCGATGCAAATTGTTTGCCAATGTCCATGTTTATCTACTTTGGACCACAGGGGGCGCTGTGATGCTGCTGGTGTACGAGTACGTTTCGGGATGGCTGCAGAGGAACTGGTGAATGATACCCGTAAGTGCCTTGTGGATGTGGATGACCCAAATACCTCAAACGGAAAAGTATTTTTGTGTTTATGAAGTAATTTCAACATGAGTCCAAATTCAATAGCGAGCATGTAGTTTTTCCACTTCCGCTTGCCTTAACCCCGCCCCTTTTTTTTTTTTACTTATCCTCAATCAATACGTGCTAAACGCGCCATTTTGGAAGGATTTTTCTTCTTCAAAAGACCTATGAAGCTTTATTTCAAATACTCAAGAGAACCTTGACACGTTTTTATAACGTCTGGAAACTGCCTTATGATGTATACAATACGTCAATATCGATATTTTTTGCAACGTTTTTGTACACGTAGTTGGGACCTATTTTGTCAACAAAAACAAAAGAAAAGAAAAGCTGGATGAAGTTCTTTTTCAAGTCAACTCTCAAACTTTGTAACTATAGCAACGTCTATGTATCGACACGCATACTGTATCGAGAGCACGGTAGCTTTTAGCTGTTGCTTTTTCTTCCAAATGTAAATTTGTATGATTTTGTTTTGAAATCACAAGGACGTGTTGCTGAATCCATTTCCAAAGAATTGAAAACCAAAACCCAAAAAAAAAAGCAACAACAAAAAAAGTGGGTGTTTTGGGAGCACTTTTTTTCACACTGTTGGTATTGATGGGTGGTTTTTGTGAGTTTGTTTGTTTGTTTTTTCCACCCATAAAAGTTAACGCACCCCATTTTTGGGAGGAAAAAAAGAACAGAACGCTTTTGAGAAAAAAAATGCAAACATCTCACATTTATTTTTCTTAATATCTATTTTTTTCTTTTGTTTTTGTTTGAATGTGCCAAATGTAATTTTGGAGCGTTTGTAACTGCCTCGTCTTTTAAATGAAGAAAATTGACGTGTGTCTTGACTCTACTGCCCCCCCCCCCCCCAAAAAAAAAAAAAACAAAACAAATAGCAACAATTAAAACAAGCCAATTTCAATCACGTTGGGGTGTTTGGAGCACTTTTTTTTCATTTGTGTTGTTGTTATTGTTTTTTGTTTTTTAATCATGATTTTTCACACACATTCCATTTTGGGGCTGTCATAGTAAATGTTATAAATACATAAATTAATTAATGAATAAATAGAGACTTAGAGAAATTGAGAAATAGATTGTTAAATAAATAAATGGTTAAATAAATTAATCAATATATGCATAAATAAAAGGACAAATAAATGATGAATAAATAAATAAATTGATCAATACATGAATAAATAAATGGATAAATATTAAATAAATAAATAAATAAATAAATAAGTTGATGAATAAATAAATGTATAAATAAGTACATTGATAATAAATGAATAATAAGTTGAATGTTGATGAATAACTAAATAAGTTAAGTTGATGAATAAATAAATGGATAGATAAATAAATAAGTTGATCAATTGATGAATGAATAAATGGAAAATTAGTACATTGATAAATAAATAAATATATGGATCAAGCAATGGTTAAATAACTAAATAGATAAATATGTTGATGAATAAATAAATCAGTTGATAAGTTGATGAATAAATAAATGGATAGATAAATAAATATATTGATAATTTGATGAATAAATAAATGGATAAATAAGTAAACTGGTAAATAATAAGTTGATAAGTTGATGAATAAATAAATGGATAGATGAATAAAGAAGTTGATAAATTGCTGAATAAATAAATGGATAAATAAGTAAATTGATAAATAAATAAATACATGGATCAATAACGAAATAAATAAATACATAGATCAATAAATGGATAACTAAATATGAATGCCACAGTCAAATAATCAGCCCATCATTCATTTAATGATTGTTGATCCACCAATCAGTTTTGGGAATTTTATTCTGCCAAATATTGATCGGTCCAAATTATCATTGGGTACACCCTGTTCTTATGTGTGATTATAGGTAGGTCACGTTTTACACACGCACGCACACGCACACACACACACACACACACTGAATAGCGATGCCCCCCCCCCCTCCCCTAAAAATGTTGCGTATAATAGAGTCATCTTGCCCAAAGTTTTAATGAGCACTTGTGTCTTCCCCCTGTCAACATTTGGGAACGCCTCCTGACATTTGACCGCATCCCTCGGGGGGGGGCATAACATTGTTGCGCTCCATCATCTTTGCGATTAGCCACTGTCGCTTCTTTTTCTTCCTTTTCACCCAAATTCCCCTTTTCATCCCACCATAAATCTTCTCTTTTTTTTTTTTTTTTTGTCGTTCACGCCTCATCCGCCGTCTCGGTAATATTTCACTGGTAAGGCGTTGACAGCCATTTTGACACGTGCGCTTTTAACCATTAATATTATTCACCGAGCGGCGTATTTAGGAAAATATACCTGCCGGCTTAGTGGGCGGACATTTTGCTTCACATTCTGCTCCCCCCCTCCCTCCGGACACCGCGAGACTTGTTACAGTCAACCCACTTGACCACAAATTCTTCTTTACAAGAAGTGACCGCATTATTAACTCATTCACTGCCATTCACGAATTGAAAATAGGACGTCGAGCGCCATTCCCTGAATTTTTTCATGCTTGAGTGCCGATAAAGCGCCGGCCAGACCTCTCGCTATGTTTTTCCCTTCCACGACTGGGCGGTATTTCCCTTTTTTCCATGTTAGCGCTTTGTTCCAGCTTCATCTGTTGTTAAAGTGCGTTATAAACCAATTTGTAGTGTATTTTGTACATCTGTCCCCATTTCAAGCTCAGATAACTCCAGACACATATAACTTAGAAATTAAGTCTTTTTTTCTGATGGAAGAAGACAGTCTAAGGTTTCTTACACTGCATTGAATGTTGGTGTATTCCTAAAACTCAAGATTGTGTGGGTCCTGGAATTTGAGTGACAATGACAAAAACCCTGGCACTGGACTGCACACATTTTATGACCAAGCAACACATTGTCATAATCCACGTCATTTCTAAGCGCCTTTCAAAACTCTCAAGGTCACTTTACAGTCTCAGGATATGTTTTTTTCTGTGGGTGAGCAGCGGCAGCCACACGCGTCAGCGTTCACTCAACCCTGAAGTAACTCAAATAGATAGCTAATACAGTAAAGTCTCGTTATATCGATATTCAAGGGAGTCCGAAAAAATATCGATATAACCGGGACTATCGATATATCCGACCCTGTTTGCATGTAATTTTCTCAGTGCGTGCATAGAAATAGTATCGATATAACCGGGACTATCGATATATCCCATATCGATATAACGAGACTTTACTGTAGTTAGCAAATAGATGGCTAATAGTGAATAGATCGCCAACAGCTAGCGAATAGATGGCCAACTGCTAGCGAATAGATAGCCAATAGCTAGCCATTAGCTAGTGAATAGATAGCCATCAGCCAGTGAATGGATAGCCATTAGCTAGCGAATAGATAGCTAATAGATAGCCAATAGCTAGCGAATAGCTAGCCATCAGCCAGCGAATAGATAGCTATTAGTACTTGAGATGTGAACCAACCCGACTCACCTGGTGAACCACAAACCGATCAACTGGCCTACCCCTATCCCGTCATTTCCTGTCTACCTTCCGACCAAGCTCCAGACCGAGCATCCGGTCAGAAAAAAACTCACGGAAAACCCCATTTCATGAACTCTGGTTACGGAAAAACACGTTTCCTATTTTTCCGAATACTATTAAAATACAATACATAGTGATTTATATAGCACTTTAACAATCGCTACTCAACCAACATGGCTACTCAAGAAACATGACAAAGACAACCCCCCCCCCCCCCCCCCCGGGCCCAGATCAACAGTCTGTGACCCGCATGCACACTTTCCAAGTCAAATCGGAGCAACCAGCCGCCGAGCCGTCTTGTTTATACCGCAACACAAATGTCTCCAACCCGCCTCAGCAGGTAAAGTCAGCAGCAGGTGAGCATGAAGCCGCCCCCCCCCTCCCCTCCCGTCGCCTGAAATATTCATCACACCCCCCCCAAACCAATTCCTTGTTTCAACATGCCTTGTGAGATTATTTACAACGCTTGACGCCTCCTCTGTAAGTGTTCTCTAAAGTGTTTTTGCTTGTTTTTTTTACGGGGGGTGTTCCTATTTACTGCATTGTGCCAGGCCCTTGAATGCAGCATGAGGGAAAACTTCATGGAATTTGTGTGTGTGTGTGTGTGTGTGTGTGTGTGTGTGTGTGTGTGTGTGTGTGTGTGTGTGTGTGTGTGTGTGTGTGTGTGTGTGTGTGTGTGTGTGTGTGTGTGAATAAATGAAAGGTAGCATTTCAATTTAATTTCTTCCCCTTCTGAAATAATATTTTGATATATTGCGAATCAAAAATATCTTGGTGGAGTACTGAGTATTTTTTTTATCTTCAGATTTCTAATTGACTAACTTATTAAACATCAAATTATGTATATTGTGTAAATATATATATATACATATACACACATATATATATATATATATATATATATATATATATATATATATATATATATATATATATATATATATATATATATATATATAGAGAGAGATAGATAGATAGAGAGAGAGAGAGAGAGAGATAATTTTAATTAATATTTTTTTTAATATACAGAATTTGATGTTTAATAAGTCGGTAAATTAGAAGTAAATTTAGAAGTCTGAAGATGAAAAAAATACTCAGTACTCCACCAAGATATTTTTGATACACAATATTTTTGATTCACAATACTTCAAAATATTATTTCAGAAGGGGAGGAAGTTAGTTATATATTTTTTTACTATATTTCTTTTACTATATATATATATATATATATATATATATATATATATATATATATATACACGGTATATACTACATATCTTTTTTATATGTATATATATTTTGTATATTATATTTTTATTATATCTTTTTTATATATTATACAGGCTATACATATCTTTTTATTTTATTATCTTTTTTTTCTTCATTTCGAAATAAAATACATTTGATTGAAAGATCACAATACTGTCTCCTTGTCCTTCAAAATAAAATGAAAATTATTTTGCCAAAACTAGAGATGCACCAATCAATTTACTTGAAACAAAACCCAATAAAAAATGACTTAAGAATTAAATATTTAAAAACTAAAATAACAATGACTAATTTTTTGAAGTGTTTAAGCCATAGCCAACTTGAAAGTGATTTCAGTTGTTCCGAAAAAACAAATGTCGTAAAAATGTCTGTGAACAAAAGAATGCGTTTCCTGTCCTGGTTGAGCTCATTTATCCGTTTCCCTTCACAATAAAGTTCCAAAGTTCCGTACCAGGCAAACAATTTAATAAGATACGTACATTCAATTTCATTGTGCAACATCGTTTGTCCTGTTGTCGCTGTTCCGGTCCGGTCCGGTCCGGTCCGGCGACAACGGACGTCCGTACGCCAATTGGGAGTCTTTCAGGCTAATTGCACTTCATTCGACGTGCTTGGGATTCTAATAAATAAGAAGAAACACAATGACAAGCTTTTTTTCCCACAAATTGGGGGGGGGGGGGGAGGGGGGACAATTGTCTGTAATGATTCCCAACCAGTGTGTCCTGGCACATCGATGTGAAGAAAAAAAAATCCAAGTTCCTTCATTGCTATAAAAAAATATTATTTTCTCGAAATAATGTGCTTTGTTCAGCTATTTATCCCAGTGATAAATTACACAAATAAATGCGTTTGTAAAACGGGCCAAAAGCGGACACTGGGGGGGCTGGGGGGCGATTTAATTCGGTTTGTGAGATTAATTAGAAAGTGAGAAAAAAATATGTTGGTGCTGGAATCATCTTTGTTTTGCTTCGAGAAAATAATCACTGCAGGATCTTACACGAATCGTTTTCTTTGCGATAAATTCGATGTGACTACTAACTAAAGAACATATTTTGATTTGAGCTCACCTTGTCCACTTGTATTTATAAAACAAAGCACCTTTTAACGTATCCTCAATTTCCTTTCCTATTTTTTTACTTTGTTTGCTTTTGAAAGTCTTTTTTTCTCTCCGCCGAATGTAACGTTTGCTTCAGTGGTTGTCTGATCTGTTTGTTTTCTAAGTCAAGTATTAAGTCAAATATTTGCTCGAAGTTCCTGAGATTTTATTTTTCAACCGTAAAACGTGTGCCTTGGCTCAAAGGTTGGAATCATCGCAGCAATCAACAACAACAACAACAAAATCATATGAAAGTAGAAAATACAATTTAGGAAGTACCCTGAAAGCAACATTTTCCCTCTTCCGGTTTGTTGGAACGTCGATTTAAGGTCTGCGCATGCGCGTGGAAGGCCAATGTCGGTCCACCTGTCGAGGAGTATTCCGAGCTGAGTTCGCCGCCATGTTGGAAGTCCAACAATTACGTGAAAAAATAAAATCCTGTGGTCCTTCATTGAAAAAAAAAACAGTCATTGCGGATGTCTTCGCCGATACGCGGACAACTTTGGCGGCTTGTCGAGTCCGGCGAGCCACCGTCACAGTTGCCACTGACCGGCGGCGGCGGCGGCGGCGGCGGCGGCCGCCATATGTGTACGGTCGCAAAGGCCGACGTGATGACGCTGTACCCCGTGAAGGCTGACGCTCGGGTGGTGGGCCGTCGGGAGGCCCGGATGCTGGCCGCCGTGGCACAACTGCTCGCTGTGGGCAAGCCACTCGGCGTCTGCTCGGTGAGTGACAACAAGAAAGCATCGAAACAAAAGTCACCGTTAAATCCAATGGCATGCCCCAACTGACACAAAATGGCGGCCGCGCTCGTTACGCTAATGTGCGGTTTCACGTTCACACAAAACTTAGCAAAAAAAAAAAAACTCATTCGCTAACATTAAAAAGTACAGACACTTTTTAAAAACTAAAATAAATAAAGGCCCCGATTCAACTCGTGTTCGAACTGGCAACCCTGACTGGAAACACCTGCACTCCCATCATGAGATCCTTGTGAAAAATATGTCAATTTTGACATTTGCCAGCGGTTATTTTTTTTTTTTGTGCTGCCGTCACACCGGCTTAAAACCCCGCCAGGTCGCACGAAGGGGCTGTTTCGAACAATTCGGGATGGAATATAAATCACTAAAATATGATTATTAGACGCGCTTTGAGTGTGATGTAACTGTCAAGCGGGACTGTCGGCGCCATTTTGGGGCAAGGCTGAAGTTTTGACAACAAACGATACAAAGATCAAATACATCAATAGTAATGTTGCTTCTGTTGTTGTACTCCCACCCCTTTTCTTTTGAGTCTCCCTATTTCAAATCAATCATTGAAACAATTAATAACACGATTATGACGTCAACACGGGTTGACTTGTTGTTTACTTCTGTTTAATATTGAAAAACCACACGATTTACAAATTGTCAAACTAGCGACCAGAAAGTGCAAATTAAATATCTGTAAGGTATATTATGAACTTAAATATTCAGAGAACTGTAAAAAATATATATATTTAAAGACAGTTACAAAGTATTTGTACGTAGTTCAGATTTTTTTTTACCGATCTCAAACGTAAAATGCACTTTCGTCACATTTGGGGGTGGGTGCCCTTCTAAATACAAATACATTGTTACGATTCCACAAATGTTATAAATAATGCATTATATTATTCGAATGATACATTTGAATGAGAAATGTTATAAAAAATATCAACATCGACAAATCTTTGTATTTTGACGTCGTCACAAGGCCTAAAATGGCGACCGAATATGCCCGCGAAAAACACTCCAACTTGACGTTGACATCGTCAAGCTTGTTTCCTCATATTTGGGCTGATTTCGAATTTATGTCGTGATTATGAAATATGGTTCTCACACAAGCCCAGATATGTATAGACCTGAAATCTCCCACAATGTAAAATATGACGTAAGTGCGTCGAATAAATGCTAATTCGACTCACAATTTTTGACGTCTGTGATGACGTTTTCGACATTCAAATCAGGCTGCCCGTGAGCCACCAAAATGTGACAACAAATCCCAGCATAGCCTTTCATATTCATTCTTGACATGCATGACAGACACAGACACGTCAACTGAAGGCCAATGTGGCAATCCACACGACGCGGCCATTTTTACATTTGGTTACATGTTGTCCTGTTTTTTTAACAGATTTTTTGCCCCGTTAATTTTAGTGCAGACGCATTTTCAATTTGTCTTTTAGACGTTTTTCATTATTGTTAAAATACAATCCAGTATTGTTTTTTATATATTACTAAATACCTAAATATGGTTACTTCTACTGTTATAATTTATTTGTTTGTTACGCATGCATTGCTGCTTTTTTATTTTAAACCCACATTTTTTAGTCTTTTGTGGTGGTGTTAGGTTAAATAATACATGCAACACACACACACACACACACACACACACACACACACACACACATTTTTCGGCCACATTATTTTTAAAATCAATATTCCAGAAAATTTTAGAAATCATATTTTGCCTCCATCACGTTTACCCAAAAATATATATACATTATATATTATTTAATGAAAAACTGCAGATTATTGTTAAATAAAAATGAAACCGTCTGGAAAACCCTGCACCTGACGTCACCACACACACATCGCGATTGGAGTGTACATGTACACGTTAAAGCTTATTTGTAAAGCGAAAATATTATGGGATGTCGACCGACTGCTGATAACACATGCAGTGGAATATTTAGAACATCATTAATAGTGTGTGTGTGTGTGTGTGTGTGTGTGTGTGTGTGTGTGTGTGTGTGTGTGTGTGTGTGTGTGTGTGTGTGTGTGTGTGTGTGTGTGTGTGTGTGTGTGTGTGTGTGTGCGTTCCAATCACACGATGTCAATCAAAGTTGCATTTTCTAGTGACACTTTGCATGTAGTCAAAATAGTACAAATCAATATTTTTTTGTGTGTAAATGATAATTTTTCAATCTCGTGTTCCAGACCTTCAAAAGTGATTTGGTCACGGGAAAGCAGTTTTTCCTCCTCCACAATTGCCACCGCCAATTTGTGCACCCCAGCGCGGGCGCAGCTGCGCGGCAAGCCGGCGAGAGGAAGCCCCGCAGCGGCCTGACAAGCCTTCCCCTCACCGGCCTCCTCCAAGTAACCACAAAAAATGGAGGGTGGTGGTGGGGGGGGGGTTACGCCAAATCTCACGTTGACACGGAGCATTAGTGTTGATTTACATCGTGTCACGTGACACGTGTTTCCGGGGTAGCGGAGGGCGAACCGTTTGGCTCGGCGTCCCCATTTTACGCAGCCCGCCAAAATGCTAAGCAAAGTGGCGAAATCCCGCCGGAAGGAGAGGAGAAAACGTCTTACTTTGCTGCTCGGTGATGGATCGGATGCCCAGAATATCCGTGACCGAGTGCGACGAGGGCCAGATCCGGTGCATGGCCACGTGCGCCGGGAGCGCGGGCACGCCCGGCGGCGCGGCCACCTTGGAGCCCGGGTACGAGTACAAGTGGTTGTAGGAGAGGGCGGCGGGGGGCTGGGACGGGTGCGGCTGCGGCTGCGGGTGCGGGTGCGGGTGCGCGTGCCCCGGCGCCGACTGCTTGGCCGCCTCGTAGGCGCCCCGCTGGGCCAGCTGGCCGATCTTGTTGCGCAGGATGCGGCTGATGGAGCTGACCGAGGGCAGGTTGAACTTGTCGCACACGCCGTCGGCCAGCAGCCGGTCGCGGATCTCCCAGGCGAAGATGCCCGGGTCGCGCTGCTTGTACGTCCGGATGTGCTTGACCACGGCGGGCGTGGTGACGCGCGGCTTGCTGCCCCCGATGGCGCCGGGCAGGATGGAGCCCGTCTCGTTGTAGCGGGCCAGGATCTTGCTGACGCAGCCGTGCGAGACGCGCAGCTGGCGGCTGATGTCGCACGGACGGATGCCCAGCTGGGCCAGTTCCACGATGCGCAGGCGGATGGCGTTGGGCAGCGGGCGCCCGTTCACGAACACGCCGCCCAGCTGGTTCACCTCGCCGAAGGCCGGTTCTAGCGACGACGACGACAACGAAAACAGGCGAGGGGCGGGGGGGGGGGGGGTCGTCGGAGATAGCCAGTTAGTCCTGCATGGACACTTTTTCTGAAATGCAAAATACTCAACTGCCTTACGGAAGCGTCGGGGGGGGGGGGCAATGCCTCCTGTTATGCTTTAAACTTCGCCTGTGGTTGAGCACATCGACCGCCATTTTTTATTCTTTATATGGGGAACATTCTTTTTCTCATGCATCATCATGCAAAATAATAATAATAATAATAATAATACCCCCCCCCCATAAAAAAACGAGTTCGTACGCCGAATCCCACGCCTATCAAAACGTCATCCCTGGAGTTCGTTTAACGCTTCGGTTCTGCTTCACTGGCGGGCGTCACGCTGAGGTTCACAACCCCCCTCGCCCCCCCCCCAAAAAAAAAGAATAAGAATAAAAATTGAAGGACCGTAGCAATGACATTTTAAAATATAACCTCGAGATCATTAATGTTGACTTCCACATTATGACAGATTGTGCCAAAATTATTTTTTTTTTTAAATCGCAACCCGGCCGGTTGCGATAACGTTGACGTATCGTATATCGATAATATATCAATCGATACCTATCGAATAGAAAGTGAACTTTGCCGACGTCATGCTGAGAGTCACTTCAAGGTCAATATCCCAGAGTCGGCGATGAAAGTCACGTGAGCGTCATTTTTTCTTGAAATTCCTAAATTGATATGGGAAATATTTTGGATTGTAGAAAGCGACTAGACTGGACTGGATGCTTGTCTTGCAACAATCTTGACGCCATTTTTGTCCGTGTAATTTGCTTGCATTAAACGCGCCTGCATGTTTTATGAATTCATTTTGCAGATTTTTTTAATGATATTAATAATTGTTGATTATTTACCGAATGCAAATATTCGAGTGTGCCAAAGTGCACCTTTTTGCATCATGTTGAAATCTGCGTGTGAAAAAATGGCATATCCCAGCTGCATTTTTCCTCCCAATATATAAATATGATTTTATTTTTATTTTTTTTGGGGGGGGGGGGGGTGTTCACGCATGCATCGACTTGCTTTCGATTTGTACTTTTGATGAATTTGACAGGATGATCGTATCCCGAAACAGAATGCTGAGATTGGACTGTTGATGTGCAAATCGTTTGGATCGATGTTCAAGTTCATTTTTTTTTTTTTTTTTTTTGGGGGGGGGGACGTCTTCTAATAATGCTGAAACGCCAGTTCAACACACACAAAAAAGCAAATCCAAAAGTCCCAAAACAACTTGAGTCGTGTTTAGGTTCGCGCGTGGATCTTTTATAGATGTTATGGCGTTCCGATTTTTTAGGGATGTCGTTGTTATTTAACTTTTTTTTCTCTCCTGCATGCGTTTTCTCACATTCTGTGACGTCAAAGAATTCCATGGCACGAAGTTATCTTCAGACAATTTTCCATGCCTAGTGCCCCCCCCCCCCCCAACCACCATTTCCATTTCCTCTCTTTACACGCACTTGGACCCACGCGACACGGGCTTACGATCAACGCTATATATCCGGCGGCGGACCACAGCGAGGGGGCTCCTAAACCCGGAAAGCGGACCCCCCCCCCCACCACCACCACCACCACCACCACCACAAACTTCCCTGGAGCTCGTTGTCGACTCACCCATCGCGTGGAAGCCGCGAAGCAGGAACACGGCGGCGTCCGCTTGCTGCTTCTGCTGCTTCTTCTGCTTCTTCTGCTTCTTCTGCTTCTGCCTGGGCTGCTGCTTGTGCTCCGGCTTTGCGTCCAGCGCGTCCAAAACACAAGGCGGAAAAAAACTCCTCCCACCTCCTCCTCCCCCACGGCCTCCCGCTACCTCCTCCCCCTCCACCCCACCTGCAAGCGGCGACCACCAGGCTGCTTTCCGGGCAAGCGGCGGCGACGACGGCGGCGGAGTTCGACGAGACGGAGCGCCGAGCTTCGGAAGCGTTTGGCGAGCGAATGAAGACGCGAAGTTCCCGAGGAGGTTGTTTTTGCGTCGGCTCCCGACCCCCGATTGGTTGAGAGCGAGCAAGGCGCGCCGCTATTGGTTGGCGGAGTTTGACGTGACGCTTGACCACCGCCCACTTCCGCCTGCCTCTCTCCCACGACCGCCGTGCTCAGAAATCACTCTGACGGCACGTCACCGCCAATGTGTTTGTTATTGAGACAGATGGGACACCAGTGGCCGCATCCACGCGGCGTGCGTGAAGACACGCCCCCCCCCCCCACCCCCACCACCACCCCATTATCTTCGCCTCGAGAAAAAAAAAGATTCCGATGGCAAGTTTACCCGCAAGCGATTGTATTTTTTGGAGTGTGTGTGCATGCATGCAGTACAATACAAGCTGCAACAAAGCGCTTAACGTGGACAGCTATCATAGGATATAAAGCAGTCACAAAGATAGGAAAAAGCACCAGGCAGTAAAAGTAAGACTAAGACTGAATCATGATGAGTTAAATGCCGAAGGGTACTTACGATAAATGGTCGTTTTTTTTGGGGGGGGGAGGCTAAAAACGCCTTACTATACATGGTCATTTTTTTCAGTTAAAAACGCCTTACATGGTGGTTTTTTTTCGGGTCAAAAACACCTTACTATATCTACATACTTGGCAATAAAGATGATTCTGATTCTGATTTTATACATGGTGTATTTTTTCGACCAAAAACGCCTTACTATACATGGTCGGTTTTTAACAGAAAAAAACGCCTTACTATACATGCTCGTTTTTTCGGGTCAAAAACACCTGCTATACCTGATCGTTTTTTTAGAGTCAAAAACACCTTACTGTACATGGTCGTTTTTTGGGTCAAAAACGCCTTACTATATACATAGTCGTTTTTTTCGCCTAAAAACGCCTTACTATACATGGTGGTTTTTTTGCAGAGAAAAAAAACGCCTTACTATACATGGTGGTTTTTTTTCGGGTCAAAAGCACCTTACTAAACACGGTCGGTTTTTTTTTTTCTGAAAAAAACGCCTTACTATACATAATCGTTTTTTTTTTTTCGGGTCAAAAACGCCTTACTATACATGGTCGGTTTTTAACCGAAAAAAACGCCTTACTACACATGGTGTTTTTTTTTCGGCCAAAAACGCCTTACTATACATAGTCGTTTTTTTTTTTCCAGAAAAAAACAACTTACTATACATGGTCGTTTTTTTTCGGTAAAAAAACGCCTTACTATACATGGTCGTTTTTTTGGGTCAAAAACGCCTTACTATACATGGTCATTTTTTTTCGCCTAAAAACGCCTTACTATACATGGTGTTTTTTTTTCAGTTAAAAACGCCTCACTATACATGGTCGTTTTTTTCGGTCAAAAACGCCTTACTATACATGTATGTTTTTTTGGGTCAAAAACGCCTTACTATACATGGTCATTTTTTTCGGTAAAAAAACGCCTTACTATACATGGTTCTTTTTTTCGCCTAAAAATGCCTTACTATACATGGACGTTTTTTTCGCCTAAAACGCCTTACTATACATGGACGTTTTTTTCACCTAAAAACACCTTACTATACATGGTCGTTTTTTTCGAGGCAAAAACGCCTTACTATACATGCTTGTTTTTTTCGGGTCAAAAACGCCTTACGATACATGGTGTTTTTTTCCGGCCAAAAACGCCTTACTATACATGGTCGTTTTTTTGCAGAGAAAAAAAAACGCCTTACTATACATGCTTGTTTTTTTCGGGTCAAAAACGCCTTACGATACATGGTGTTTTTTTTCGGCCAAAAACGCCTTACTATACATGGTCGTTTTTTTGCAGAGAAAAAAAACGGCTTATTATACATGGTGGTTTTTTTCGGGTCAAAAACACCTTACTAAACACGGTCGTTTTTTTTTTTTTTTTTTTTTTTTCAGAAAAAAACGCCTTACTATACATAATCGTTTTTTTTTTTCGGGTCAAAAACGCCTTACTATACATGGTCGGTTTTTAACCGAAAAAACCGCCTTATTACACATGGTGTTTTTTTTCGGCCAAAAACGCCTTACTATACATAGTCATTTTTTTTTTTCCAGAAAAAAACAACTTATTATACATGGTCGTTTTTTTTCGGTAAAAAAACGCCTTACTATACATGGTCGTTTTTTTGGGTCAAAAACGCCTTACTATACATGGTCATTTTTTTTCGCCTAAAAACGCCTTACTATACATGGTGTTTTTTTTTCAGTTAAAAACGCCTCACTATACATGGTCGTTTTTTTTCGGTCAAAAACGCCTTACTATACATGTATGTTTTTTTGGGTCAAAAACACCTTACTATACATGGTCATTTTTTTCGGTAAAAAAACGCCTTACTATACATGGTTCTTTTTTTCGCCTAAAAATGCCTTACTATACATGGACGTTTTTTTCGCCTAAAACGCCTTACTATACATGGACGTTTTTTTCACCTAAAAACACCTTACTATACATGGTCGTTTTTTTCGAGGCAAAAACGCCTTAGTATACATGGTTGTTTTTTTTCCACAAAAAATGCCTTACTATACATGGTCGTTTTTTTCAGTCAAAAATGCCTTACTATACACGGTCATTTTTTTGGCCTAAAAGCGCCTTACTATACATGGTCGTTTTTTTTCGACAAAAAAACGCCATAGTATACATGGTCGTTTTTTTCGACAAAAAACGCCTTAGTATACATGGTCGTTTTTTTTCGACAAAAAACGCCTTAGTATACATGGTCGTTTTTTTCGACAAAAAACGCCTTAGTATACATGGTCGTTTTTTTCGAAAAAAAAAAAAAAAAAACGCCTTACTATACATGGTCGTTTTTTTCGACAAAAAATGCCTTACTATACATGGTTGTTTTTTTCAGTCAAAAATGCCTGACTATACACGGTCATTTTTTTGGCCTAAAAGCGCCTTACTATACATGGTCGTTTTTTTCGACAAAAAAACGCCATAGTATACATGGTCGTTTTTTTCGACAAAAAACGCCTTAGTATACATGGTCGTTTTTTTCGACAAAAAAACGCCTAAGTATACATGGTCGTTTTTTTCGACAAAAAAACGCCTTACTATACATGGTCGTTTTTTTCGACAAAAAATGCCTTACTATACATGGTCGTTTTTTTCAGTCAAAAATGCCTGACTATACACGGTCATTTTTTTGGCCTAAAAGCGCCTTACTATACATGGTCGTTTTTTTCGACAAAAAAACGCCATAGTATACATGGTCGTTTTTTTCGACAAAAAACGCCTTAGTATACATGGTCGTTTTTTTCGACAAAAAACGCCTTATTATACATGGTCGTTTTTTTCGACAAAAAACGCCTTAGTATACATGGTCGTTTTTTTCGACAAAAAACGCCTTACTATACATGGTCGTTTTTTTCGACAAAAAACGCCGTACTATACATGGTCGTTTTTCAATTAGAATATGAACAAGAAAGCCTCACAATGGGGAAATTTACAAAAATCATAAGTGGAGATGCTGGGGATTGAACCCAGGACATCATACATGCAAAGCATGCGCTCTACCACTGAGCTACATCCCCCACTCTTTTTGTACCAAAAACGCCTTACTATACATGGTGGTTTTTTTCAGCTAAGAAAAGCCTTACTATACATGGTCGTTTTTTTCGGTCAAAAACGCCTGACTATACACGGTAATTTTTTTGGCCTAAAAAACGGCTTACTATACATGGTCGTTTTTTTTCAGTCAAAAACGCCTTACTATACATGGTCGTTTTTTGGTGCTAAAAACGACTTACTATACATGGTCGTTTTTTGGTGCTAAAAATGCCTTACTATACATGGCCGTTTTTTTCGCCTAAAAACGCCTTACTATGCATGGACGTTTTTTCGCCTAAAAACGCCTTACTATACATGGACGTTTTTTTCACCTAAAAACGCCTTAGTAAACATGGTCGTTTTTTTCAACCAAAAACGCCTTACTATACATGGTCGTTTTTTTCAAGTCAAAAACGCCTTACTATACATGGTCGTTTTTTTCGCCTAAAAACGCCTTAGTATACATGGTGGTTTTTTTTCAAGTAAAACGCCTGACTATACATGGTCGTTTTTTTCAAGTCAAAAACGCCTTACTATACTTGGTCGTTTTTTTTCCGAGTCAAAAACGCCTTACAATACATGGACGTTTTTTTCGCCTAAAAACGCCTTACTATACATGGTCGTTTTTTTCGCCTAAAAACGCCTTACTATACATGGACGTTTTTTTCGCCTAAAAACGCCTTAGTATACATGGTCGTTTTTTTCGCCTAAAAACGCCTTACTGTACATGGACGTTTTTTTCGTCTAAAAACGCCTTAGTATACATGGTCGTTTTTTCAAGTCAAAAACGCCTTACTATACATGGACGTTTTTTTAAAAAACGCCTTACTATACATGGTCGTTTTTTTTCGGACTAAAAAACGCCTTACTATACATGGTCGTTTTTTTCGGTCAAAAACGCCTTACTATACACGGTATTTTTTTTTGGCCTAAAAAAACGCCTTACTATACATGGTCGTTTTTTTTCAGTCAATAACGTTTTTTTTTTTTTTTTTCAATTAAAAAACGCCTTACTATACATGGGTTCGTTTTTTGGGGTGCCTAAAAACGCCTTAGTATACATGGTCGTTTTTTACGGCTAAAAACGCCTTACTGTACATGGACGTTTTTTTCGCCTAAAAACGCCTTAGTATGCATGGTCGTTTTTTTCAAGTCAAAAACGCCTTACTATACATGGTCGTTTTTTTCCGTCAAAAACGCCTTACTATACATGGTCGTTTTTTTCCAGTCAAAAACGCCTTACTATACATGGACGTTTTTTTCGCCTAAAAACGCCTTAGTATACATGGTCGTTTTTTTCAAGTCAAAAACGCCTGACTATACTTGGTCGTTTTTTTTTCCGAGTCAAAAACGCCTTACAATACATGGACGTTTTTTTCGCCTAAAAACGCCTTACTATACATGGTCGTTTTTTTCAAGTCAAAAACGCCTTACTATACATGGTCGTTTTTTCCGTCAAAAACGCCTTACTATACATGGTCGTTTTTTTCCAGTCAAAAACGCCTTACTATACATGGACTTTTTTTTCGCCTAAAAACGCCTTACTATACATGGTCGTTTTTTTCAAGTCAAAAACGCCTTACTATACATGGTCGTTTTTTTCCGTCAAAAACGCCTTACTATACATGGTCGTTTTTTTCCAGTCAAAAACGCCTTACTATACATGGTAGTTTTTTTCTGACAAAAAACGCCTTACTATACATGGTCGTTTTTTTTGGGTCAAAAACGCCTTACTATACCTGCTCGTTTTTCAATAAGAATAAAAACAAGAAATCCTGACAATGGGGAAATTTGCAAAAATCACAAGTGGAGATCGTGGGGATTGAACCCAGGTCCTCATACATGCAAAGGATGCGCTCTATCACTGAGCTACATCCCACCTTTTGTGCTACAAAAGAATGCCTTACTATACATGACCGTTATTTTCGGGTCAAAAACACCTTACATGCTGTTGTTTTTTTTTCGGTTAAAAACGTCTCACTATACATGGTCGGTTTTTTTTTTTTTCAGAAAAAAAAAGCCTTACTATACATGGTAATTTTTTTGGGTCAAAAACGCCTTACTATACATGGACGTTTTTTGGGGTCAAAAACACCTTACTATACATGATCGTTTTTTTTTCAGAAAAAAATGCCTTACTATACATGGTCGTTTTTTTGGGTCAAAAACACCTTACTACACATCGACGTTTTTTGGGGTCAAAAATACCTTACTATACATGGTGGTTTTTTTTCGGCCAAAAACACCTTACTATACATGGCGGTTTTTTTTCAGGTCAAAAACACCTTACTATACATGGTCGTTTTTTTCGTCTAAAAACGCCTTACTATACAGGTCAAAAACACCTTACTATACATGGTCGTTTTTTTTTTTTTCGGGTCAAAAATACCTTAGTATACATGGTGGTTTTTTTTCGGCCAAAAACACCTTACTATACATGGCGGGTTTTTTTCAGGTCAAAAACACCTTACTATACATGGTCGTTTTTTTCGTCTAAAAACGCCTTACTATACATGGTCGTTTTTTGGTGCTAAAAACGCCTTACTATACATGGCCGTTTTTTTTTTCGGTAAAAAAACGCCTTACTATACATGGCCGTTTTTTTGGGTCAAAAACGCCTTACTGCATGGTCGTTTTTTTTCGGGTCAAAAATACCTTAGTATACATGGTGGTTTTTTTTCGGCCAAAAACACCTTACTATACATGGCGGGTTTTTTTCAGGTCAAAAACACCTTACTATACATGGTCAAAAACGCCTTACCTTAGTATATACATGGCCGGTTTTTTTTTTCGGTAAAAAAATGCCTTACTATACATGGCCGTTTTTTTCGGCCAAAAACGCCTTTCTCTCCATGGTTATATTTGAATTTTTGATTCATAATTTCTTTGTGTTATTATTATTATTAGGAGGATATTAGGATGATGATTATTATCGTAATTATTATTTAAGTTGATTCTCTGTATGTGCTTTCTATTTGTCGTTTTTTTTCTTTTTCTTTAATTTCACACAATTACTTGAAGCACTGGCATTTACCAGTGGAACAATGCAGTGGGGACAAGCGATGACGTCGTTTGATTGCTACAGACCCCGCCCCCTCATGTCTCTACCGAAATGAAACATTTTTGATTGACGTCTTTTCAGATGTTCTCTGTAAATCATAATTAAGTGACACAATATTTCATTTTTATTTACTAGGCATAATAATGTCAAACTGCCAAGTGTGTGTGTGCGTGTTTGTATACGTGTGTATATGTGTGTCGCGGGCGTCTTCACGTGCATGCACTTTTCGGTGCTGATCCACCGAGATACTGCAGCGCCCCCTGGCGGTAAGCGTCAAGTAGGTAACAAGTTGTGAGTGACAGGTGCTGCAGTGCACAAAACTATCCCGGAGAGGGCAGCAAAGACCCACAATTTAAAAGGACGCCAAAACATCAGACTTGCACAAACGTGAGAGAGACACAGAGAGACAGAAAGAAAGAGAAAGAGAGAGAGAGAGAGAGAGAGAGAGAGAGAGATGAGGGGTGGAGTGAGAAAAGCAAGAGAGAGAGAGATGAATGGTCCGATTAAGTACATAAATGAGTGAATAAATAACTAAACGAATGGATGGATAAATAAATAAATAAATAAATAAATAAATAAATAAACAAGCGAGCAAACAAACAAACTGAATAGCTAAATACATAAATGGCCAATCAACAGTAATTAATTTTTTGGAACAGTTGTGGAAAGTACGAAGGCTCCACTTTAGCAAATGCAGGAAGCTTTTGGCTGAAAGAAGAAGAAGAAGAAGAAGAAGAAGAAGAAGAAGAAGAAGAAGAAGAAGAAGAAGAAGAAGAAAAGAAGATGAAAAAAAGAAAAAGAAAAAGTAGAAAGAAAAGAAGAAGAAAAAAGAAGAAGAAAAAGAAGAATAAAAGAAGAAAAAAGAAAAAGAATAAGAAAAAGAAAGAGAAGAATTAAAGAAGAAAAAAAGAAAAAGAAGAAAAAGAAGAAAAAGAAAAAGAAGAAAAGAAGAAGAATTAAAGAAGAAGAAAAAAGAAGAAGAAGTTTTGTTTGGTTTTGTTTGGTTTAGTTTTGCCGGTATTCCTCAACCAATAAATGAGGTTCGCTGATGTGGGCGGAGCCGATGCAAAAAGAGGAATCTGCCCACTTCCGCTATTTGATATGGATATCATGGAGGAAGGCGCGGGCCCAGCCAAACCCTCTTGGGTGGTCGTCCCTGCCTAGTGGGTGGGTGTTGTGTTGTGCTGTGTTGTGTTGTGTTGGGCAGGGGGAAGCTAACAAAAGAGGAAGATGTCGATCATTTGTTCGTGGCTGTCGCCATTTTGCGTTTGATTGACGCCCAACGAGCGGCACAATGTGCGTCACGTTGGCAGGATAAATCCCGCCTTGTTCCGTGTTGTCATGGCTCTCAATGGGGGAGCCCCACAAAGCAAACCCCCCCCCCCCCCCCAAAAAAAGACATTTTTCTTTTCTTTTCTTTTCTTTTCCACGTGTGATGCGATTAGTGTTCAGCACGCCTTCACAAGCTGCTAATTCGAATTCACACTTTCCTTCGTCGTTTCAAACCTGATTTGAAAACATTTGCATTCTTTGAATATTTAGCTTGACCGAGAAGTTACTGCAGGTCATTTTTTTTTGGGGGGGGGGGGGTGAACCGTTTATCAGCTATGTCAATAAAAATAAATAAACATCCATTAAAAAAAGAAATAAAATACAAATATGAATAAAAATAATAAATAGATAAACCGCTATGTCAATAAAAAATAAATAAACAAGTATATAAAAATAAAAATACAAATAAAAACCAAATAAGTAGATAAACAACAATTTAAATACAAATAAATACATATGAATATAAGCAATGAAAATACATTAATAAAAATCTAAATATAAAATAACAAATACATAGATAGATAACTATCTATGTAAATTAAAATATATATAAAAATGCATACATGTATATAAATAAATTAAGAACTAAAAATAAATTGATAAAAATCTAAATAAAAAAATAACAAATACATAAATAGATACGCAAATAAAAAATATAAATTTAAACAAATAAAAACGTTGATTCAGAAACAACAGAAATTCGCCCCAAATTCATCAAATCGGTTGTGTGACGTCCGCATGACGTCACATAAATTCACCCCCCCCCCTCCAAAAAAATAAATAAATATCAACAACCAATCCCAAAAAAAATGCTTTGTCACTATTCTGACGTCATTCACTTCCACAAGTCCCACCAAATCCTCAAATCCCCCCCCCCCCCCCCCTAATTGCATGCTATACCAATTTGTCCAAATTAGTTGCAAGTGGTCGTTAATTACTGACTTTCTATGCAAATTCTTGACACGTTGTTTGGGCTGCGAGAGTGTCGGTGGGGTGTGTGAGGGGCGTGGTCATTGTCTGTGTGTGTGTGTGTGTGTGTGTGTGTGTGTGTGTGTGTGTGTGTGTGTGTGTGTGTGTGTGTGTGTGTGTGTGTGTGTGTGTGTGTGTGTGTATTTTGTTGGTTGTCACTTGCCACCCAAGACGGTGATTGATGGGGCGGGCGCAATTAGCGTGACGTGAAGGGACTAGCGACGCGTCTCTCGAAGACGCGTGACTTTCCCCGCGAGCTCGCCGCTCATTCGTCACCTCCTCCGGCAAACAAAAAACAAAAAAACAAAAGGGGGTGGGACGGGTGGGTGTTATATAAAAGCCTCGATGTGTTTGTGTAAACACTGTTGGAGCAAGCACGTCAAGTGGACTTGCTGGAAAATCCCTTCAAGTGCTTCTTTCCTTTTTCTTAGCCACGCCCCCTTTTCCAACTAATTATTTATTTGCACCGAGCAAACACACAGTGGAGCTGGATTATTATTTTCTTTTTTTTTTTTTTTGGGGGTGGGGGAGGTGCGGGGGGGCGGTGTGCGCGATCATATGGCAGCGCCCACCAGGTTGAGCTTTTCCGTCAGGAGCATTTTGGAGCTACCCGAGCGCCACTCGAAGACGGCGCCGGGGTTCTCGTTACCTTTTTCGGGCACGCGCTCGAATTTGGAGCCCCTCGCCGCCATCTCCGCCATCTCTTCGTCCTCCTCGAGGATGATCGATTCGGACCCAAGTTCCTGCACGGGTGAGTTTTTCATCGTCATCATCACGATGATCGATAAGATCATCTTCATCATCATCATCATCATCAAACACATCATTAGAATTGATGTAGACATTATTTTCCTCCACTAAAGTCAAAAGTAAATGAACACGTTATTTCTGGGCCAAGTCGAGCATTCCAAGGGGTGGGGCTGGGGGGGGGGGGTAGGTGATTGGAGGGGGATATTGATCCATTTTTAACTACAGAAAAAACTAAAACACATTTTTTTTTGGGGGGGGGGGTGAAAAATAACAAAACAAACAAAACGTAGTATTATTATTAATAATAATATTAATCAGAATCAGAGAGCCTTTAATAGTCCCACAATTATGATTCATAATAATAATACGTAATAATAATAACTATAATTAGAATTGTAGTTATTCCTATAATAATTATTATAATTATTATTATTGTTATTATTATTAATATTAATCAGAATCAGAGAGCCTTTAATAGTCCCACAATTATGATGATGATGATAATGATTATTGTTATTATTAATCAGAATCAGAGAACCTTTAATAGTCCCACAATTATGATGATGATTTATAATAATAGTAATAATAATAATAATAACAATAATTATAATTATAGTTATTCCTATTATTATTATTATTGTTATTATTATTAATATTAATAATATTAATCATAATCAGAGAGCCTTTAATAGTCCCACAATTATGATGATGAGGGTAATGATTATTGTTATTATTAATCAGAATCATAGAGCCTTTAATAATCCCACAATTATGATGATGATTTATAATAATAATAATAACAACAATAACAATAATTATAATTATAGTTATTTCTATTATTATTATTGTTATTATTATTAATATTAATAATATTAATCATAATCAGAGAGCCTTTAATAGTCCCACAATTATGATGATGAGGGTAATGATTATTGTTATTATTAATCAGAATCATAGAGCCTTTAATAATCCCACAATTATGATGATGATTTATAATAATAACAACTATAACAATAATTATAATTATAGTTATTCCTATTATGATGATTATGATGAATTGTTATTTATTATCGACACTTGGAGTGAGTCAATTTATTGATGAAAGGTTGACTTGTCCTCCCTCCCTCCTCTCCCCCTCCGTCCCCTTCCTCCCCCTTGGCCCCCTTACCTCAGCCTTGGATGAGAAGAGCAGCCTGGCGGCTTGGCCGGACTCCAGCAAAGCGGACGAGGCGTCGCCGTCGCCGTCGCCGTCAGCGGACGCCGAGCGCGGGTCCCCCCCGGCACCTTCGGCGGCACCTTCGGCGGCACCTTCGGCGGCACCTTCGGCGGCACCTTCGGCGGCACCTTCGGCGGCACCTTCGGCGACGGCGGCCTCCGACGAGCGGCGGAAGGGCAAAAAGCGTCGCGTGTTGTTCTCCAAGGCGCAGACGTCGGCGCTGGAGCGCCGCTTCCGCCGGCAGCGCTACCTGTCGGGCCCCGAGCGCGAGCACCTGGCCGCTATGATCCACTTGACGCCCACCCAGGTGAAAATCTGGTTCCAGAACCACCGCTACAAGAGCAAGAGGGGCCGGGGGGCGGCGGACGAGCCTCGGCCGCCCCCGCCGCTCTTCCGCGGGCTGCTGCTGCCGCTGCCGCTGCCGCTGTTGCCGCTCGGCGACGGGAAGCCCTTCCGGGCCGCCCCGGGCCCGCCGGACCTTCCGGACCGCTCGGGGGCCTCCCCGAGGCCGAGGACGCTCCGCTGGCCTCCGGGGGCCTTCCCGGGGGCCTTCGCGGGGGCCTTCGCGGGCCTTCAGCCGTCCGCGGTCGTGACTCTGCCTCCGCGCCGGCAGCACTTGGAAAGCCCGGCGGGGTCCAAGCTCGCCCGGGGGGACTTGTGGGGCGACCCGCTCCACTTTGCTGCCTTCAAGTGACAAACGCAACTTGTTTTCTGCAGGATGATTTGCACTTTTTTTCCAGCTTTTTATTTTTTTACGGTGGATCTTAAATGTTTTTTTAATTCATGACAGTAGCC
The DNA here is from genome assembly GCF_051943395.1 of Hippocampus bargibanti. Taxonomy (NCBI): domain Eukaryota; kingdom Metazoa; phylum Chordata; class Actinopteri; order Syngnathiformes; family Syngnathidae; genus Hippocampus; species Hippocampus bargibanti. Next base: position 780,388 of record NC_142742.1, on the reverse strand, counting down.
CGTAGAGATCATTTTAAAAAACTATATCAATTGCTAAATGTCTGTTATTTCCTTTGCCGAATCATTATATACGCAGTATTAGCTAGCTAGCTAGCTTTCTATCAACTTGAGTAACTTCCGGGGTGAGTGAACGCTGGCGCGTGTGGCTGCCGCTGCTCACACACATAAAAACTAATCCTGTGACTGTAAAGTGACCTTGAGAGTTTTTGAAAGGCGTTTGGAAATGAAATGTATTATAATTATTATTAATAATATGCGAATTAGATGTCAGTATCGTAGAATGGATGTTTGTTTTCAGGGGAAAAAAGGCCTTTACCGAAGCAAAATGTTCCATTAAGTGAGTTGTATTAAGTTCATCCTGTCGACTTGAGATCTAATTTAAAACGGATTCTTTTCTTACAGACAAGTATGTGTGTTGTACGTGTTCAAATACCTGACACGTTTCGGCGTCTACTTCCGCCTTCGTCAGAGTGTCACGGATGTTGTTGTGACGCGCCTTTTTTTCAGCTGGTGTTGCTATGTTCCATTAAGTATTTAGATTAGATGAGCTTTTATGATGCTATTTTGTTGCCGAATGGGTCGGCTCACCTTCAAATGTTGCTTGAAAGCTACAGAGAACCACGTGACCCGAGAGTTGCAGTTGACCTCCTCTGCTGTTCATCGTCATCGTCTTTCATTCTGCTGCGCCAGACAACACTCAAGAGGCCAATCGGACCACGGATCAATCGAATAAGATCGATTTCGAGTAAAATCGTGCTCGTTTTCTCGAGCGGAGGGCCCGGAGACAGCTTGTCAAAATGTTTCCGGAAAGCCGAAAAGAATTCTGGGAATTTCGCAGTTGAAGTCAAGTGACTTTTCCATCTGAAGTAAAAAGTCTTGTAAGATATCACTCAATGATTAATTGTCATCTTTTTATATTTATACGATTTCGCGTTAAGATTATTTAGATTAGAATATGTTTAATATTTGCCTCAATGTGTTTCTATTGCTCGCGTCCTGATAGACTGAAAGAAAACCGGAAGTGTTTTTATGTCGCCGGAAGAAGCTGCGTTCACGTTCATCCTGTAATGTGTATGTGTTGATCAATAAAAGCTGCGTTCAAAGAAAGTCCATTTCGTTCTATTGACGTTTATTAACGCGAAGCCAACCATTCAGAAACTACAACGGTTTCCATTTCGAGTCTTTTTTTTTTAAGTATTTTCGCGAGAGGACACTTTTAAGGCGCAAAATCGCGCGGGAACCGGAGAAAAACAAGATGGAGAAGGAGCGTATTTTTTAATATCGCGAGACTTTCAAGGAAGGTATCACCGCGTAATGTGAGAGTGTCGAAAGTCATGTGGGCTGGGCGGTGGTGGTGTTCTTTAGGGAGGGTGGGGGTGGACAGGCGAGGGGCAGTCTGGTGGTCTCGTGTTTTCCCGCCCCCCCAACTAATGTTGTTTGCTCGTCCTGTGACCCCCGCAGCCGATCGTCCTTGTCACCTGGTCCTTTGTGGGGCCACCTTGCATCACATATGGAGGTTTGGGGGAGGGGGGGGGGGGGGGGCTTTGCTTTTTGTCCCCCCCCCCCAACTCTGAATGGACCATTGCCCCCCCCCCCCCCCCAACCCCCTTGCATTTTTTTTCTTCCCAAGATGTGTGTGTGTGTGTGGGGGGGGGGGGGGGGTCCACTCGCAAGACAAAATGTTTAGTGTTTCAATTTGCCTGGTGTTTAATCAGCCCCTGCGAGCAATTTATGAGCACAGAGGGCCACAATGCCGTTGTGGGTGTGAGCACGATGAGGCCTTTTAGGGTTAAGGGGCGGGCGGGCGGGCGGACAAAGACCAGCTTTAAGGGGGTTGCCATTGGTGTCTTGAAGTTGCCCCCAAGAATTGACGGCGGACCGCTCATCCCGTCCTGCTTTTGACTTGTTCGTTTCACATCAGCGAGGACGCCGGGAATTAGCGGATGTTGCTAGCCATAGAGAACCGCTGAAGGCTTACATCATACGCAATCATCATCATTCTAATAATAATAATAATAATACATTTCATTTCTAAGCGCCTTTCAAAACTCTCAACATCACTTTACAGTCACGAGATCAGTTTTCCTGCGGGTGAGCAGCGGCAGCCACACACGCCATCGTTCACTCAGCCCCGAATAACTCAAATAGTTAGCTAGTGAGCTAGCTAATATATAACTAATAGATAGCTTATAGATAGAAAATATATAGCTAGCTAGGTTGCCAGCTAGCTAGTGTAGATAAAATAGCAATAGAGCATAAAAGCAATAATCACATATGCGATATTTTATCTACACTAGCTAGCTAATATATAACTAATAGATAGATAGCTTATAGATAGCAAATAGATAGAATATATATATAGCTAGCTAGGTTGCCAGCTAGCTAGCTAATTGATAGAAAATAGATAGCTAGCTAGGTAGCCAGCGAGATCGCTAGCTAGCATGTGACTTTTTGCACGATCTGCATCCATTTGATTGACATTCGGAAACCTTTCAGGCGTTACTGTCACCGTTCGGTAAAATTGAAGATTTATGTATTTTTGGGTGGTGATACGGTTACATCATATATAATTATGATATCATTACTCGTTGAAACGATTCATTAAAATAATCATCATAAATCAACCATGGACGTTAGCTTGCTTCTAGCTTTACCTCATGGTATTCAAGGGCCGATTGTTACGGTTCAAACACCTTGTTAAGAAGTTTAAAAAACAAATCTAAATCGTCAAAAGTGTTCATTTGCTAAATTGAAGCTAGTTTGCTTTATGTTGTGTCACAAAAAAAGGTGACGTGTGTGGTATATTCAGTCGGTTTCAAGCAAGCCAAAGTTTCTTGAAGACGAGCTCAAGCAGTCGTGGTCTAACATCCGGTTAAGACGCTTTCAATATAAAAGCATGACAGCTATTAGCACAACCTGAAAGCTGAAGAGAGCCTGAGACGGTGAGATTAAGTTCTCATATTTTGATGGGCTGGTCAAAAAACAATTTGCGTGGTACTGCAACGAGATGGCCACCAGAGGGCGACCAAGCTCTGCTTTTAACCGGCGCGAAACGTCAGTGACTTGCACTAATAGTTTCCTCCGCGAGAGGGCGTAAGATCACCATCGGGGTTTTTGGGTTGCACACCGGCCTGCGTATGACGTAACGACGTAAATTTGACCTGTTTCAGTCTTGTTGATTCAGGATCGTTATTGAAAAATAGATATATATGAAAAATATAACAATTAAAACGTCATATTTTACCATTTTAATTTCGTGTTTGTAAACAGACAATTGACACCTTTTGAAAGTTTTTTTTCTTCAACATTGAGTCATTTATATAAATATTCAATTCAATTCAAATGGTGTTCTTCTATACAAAGAGAACATGATTTAGATCCAATAAAATACATTTCAGGTTATATATGATAAAAATGTAGTTATAAAAAAATATATTCAGGCTATGTACGATAAAAATGTTTATTACTTTGTTAATTCCGGGTTGAGTGTGACTGCCGCTGCTCACCCGCAGAAAAACCTCTCCTGTGACTGTAAAGTATCATTGAGAGTTTTGAAAGGCGCTTATGAATGAATGAACTGTATTGGATTGGATTGGATTTGCCTTTATTAGTCTCACAGTGGAGAAATTTACATTTATTATTATCATTATTATATAAAATAAAATAAAAGACCTATTCAGGCAATAGACGATAAAAATGTATTTATAAATACAATAAAATCTATTTTTAGGCAATCTACGATAAAAATTTTATTTTATACCTAGACAGATTTTTAAAGTAATTAAGGTGTTATTTGATATCAATTTTAAAATCAAAAATGGAGTTTACACTGTAAGACGATTTTTTTTGTTTTAAATGACAAATCACTACACGTCAGACAAGAACGAAATGACAAAATATGAATTGAGTTTTCAAATTTATCCTATACAATACATCTTGATTTGTAAATGTTTAAAAACAATTATTTGATGTGGTTAAAATAAATTAATAATAAGAATCCATTTCATGTCTAAGCGCCTTTTAAAACTCTCAAGGACACTTTACAGTCACAGGATAAGTTTTCCTGCGGGTGAGAAGCGGCAGCCACACGCGCCAGCGTTCACTCAACCCGGAAGTAACTCAAACAGATAGAAAGCTATTTAGTCAACAAAAAGCATATTCCATGCCAGTGTATTGTTTTTCAAACGTCTACAAAATAACATTTTAGAGTGCACTGAAGCAAAATGGAGTCTGTTGAATGTTATTTTGTCAAGTGTTTGCACCAAACAAAATCATAAAAAAGTCGACTTGAATGAAGTTGAAGCCATTTTAAATGCGCGCGCGCGTGTGTGGTTAACTGTCCACTTGATTTCCCAATTTCTTCGCCGGACAAACAAATAAACACACTCACACACACACGCACGGAGGGCGTACAAGGGCACGAACACTCATGTGAGGGGTTATGGAGGGAGGGGGCGTGGGGGGGTCGTATTGAAAACAAAGCGACTCTCCTCTCGAGTCCCGCCGAAGAACGTCGACGTCGACCGAGCGAGCGGCCGACGCTCATCAAGAGGCCCTCAGCAGTCAGTGCAGTTAATCGAGTGTGCGGTGACGTCACTGCAGACCACGCCCACCTCCAGCCCCCCCCCCCCTTTTCCTCCACCGCCTTAAACGCGTGCTGCGTGGACCCCCCCCCCCCCGCCCCGAGAACCAGCCACGGACGGACAAGCTCCCACGGCAGCCAATTAGCAACAACCAGAAGCACTTGGCTCCACTTTGACAAGTGGCACATTTATTATTATTATTATTATTATTATTATTATTATTATTAAAAGTCAAAAAAAAAAGAGAGGGAGACGAAGAAGACAGCCCCAGGACAAATAATGTCGATGAGCCCCAAGCATACGACCCCCTTTTCCGTGTCCGACATCCTGAGTCCGCTGGAGGAGAGCTACAAGAAAGCGGCCGCCGCCGCCATGGAAGCCGCCGGAGGAGGCGGAGCGGCGGCGGCGGCGGCGGCGGCGGCGACCCCCGGCCACTTGGGCGCCTACCGCCAGCTTCAAGGCTCCCACTCGGCCATGCAGCAGCAGCAGCAACAGCACCAGCAGCACCACCATCAACACCATCCGCAACAGCACCACCACCACCACCACCACCACATGGGAGCCAACGGTGGCGGCGGCGGAGGCGGCAGCGGGAGCTCGGCGGCGACGGCGGCGGCGGCGGCGTCCTACCACATGAGCGCCGCCGCAGTCGGCTCGGTGGGCGGCTACTGCAACGGCAACGTGGCCGGCGAACTGACGCCTTACCAGGACGGCGTCAGGGCGGCCGCCGCCGCCGGATGGTACCCGGCCAACCCCGCCGCGGACCCGCGCTTCTCCACCAGTGAGTGCACGCGCATGCGCGCACGCACAATATTACACTTTAAATAACAAATATATATCAATAGTTGTTTCAATGATTAAAAAGGTAAAAATCAAACATTTTACACACCCTTAAAAATGCTAAGCTTCGTTTTTTAATCATTCTAATTTTTCTTTACCCTATACACCCCTCTTTACAGCAAATGTTTTTTTCCTCAATATATATATATATCTATATTCCGAAATATAATTTCTGAATTATATTTTTTTTTTTAAATAAATGCTTCATTTTTTTTCCATTTAAAAACAGGAAAAACAATCCTTCATATCTATTATGTAATTTAAAACGTAGAAATAGAGGTGTCACATGTTTGACAACGTAAACAACTACATTCAAATTCAAATGCGATTTTTAATGAAAATTATGGAAAATAATATGTATTAAAAACACTCGTTTATACACACAAAACATTTACGAGAGTGTGATTGATTATATGTTAATCATATCAAAAATTAAAGAATAATTAGGTGTACCTTTGACATGCCCCCCCCCAACCTAATAGTGGTCCGTTGATTCTTCTTGCTAGCAATTAATACAAAGGAAGTAAAAATAATTATTTTACATTTGAAAATTTTAAAATATGAATAAAAAATATTTTTTTGTTAATGGTTTTAAGCCATTTCAGCTAGCCACGCCCCCTTGTCATTCTTCATAATGTCGACCCGTTTTACACTCGGGCTTTTATTTATTTACTGTTTGTATAATAAGACTTAGATTGATAAACACTTATTAATAAAGCATTGATAAAATTGAAAAGAAATCAGGGAACATTATTTTTAAATGTGGAATGTCTAAATTGTAAACTGTTGGAAAGTGGAAATTGAGACCTGGCCATTTAAAATGGCAGAAAATCATTTCAAAACTGCAACACCTACCGAAAATATTGATTATCAAAAATAAATAATAGACGATGTATTGTTATTAATAATAAAGCACCGATACGATCATTTTAAGATAAAATCAATACGTTTTTTTAAACTGTGACAATCTATTTGAGGCATCCAAGATCATCACATTTTTCGTTTAACTCATCATCAATATAATTGATTCGTTTCCTTTTATGAATATTGACACTTAATATTTCAAGCAACTTACAAAAAACATTTTCAGTTTTGTTTTAAATTGCAAAGTAGAAAATAAGACCCAAATGATATTGCAATCAGAAAACTTTTATTTTGAAAGAAAACAATTTTGCTCTAAATTCGAACACTCCAAAATAATTTTCTATTTTATTTTGTCTTCTACGAAGTCGAAATAGAAAGTCGTTCATTTAAAGCAGATTCTTTACTTCCAGACAGTTGGTGTTCAAATACCTGACATGTTTCGGCGTCTACTTCCGCCTTCGTCAGAGTGAATATAATAGAAAATAGTTATTTGGCGACAGATTGCCATTGCCCCCCCCCCCCCCCTCCCCTCCAAAGTATCGGTAGTATCATGCCGAGATTGAAAATAATAATAATAACAATGATGAATTATATAAAAAATTATCCATAACTCAAAGCAGAAAACCTGTTTAAATTTAGAGTTTACAGCGACCTAAATGAGAAATAGGAATATGAAAAAAAACAATTGTAAATAGAATATAAGAAATGTCTTATTTATACTAAGTCGGCCATAGGTTATCAATGCAATCGAAAAGCAGTTTCAACTCAATCTCAAAATGAACCAGAGTGGGCGGGGCTGACCGATATACAGCTGACGTCACATTTATTTCCAAATGGCAAAGATAGTAAATAGTTTTTTGCAACTCATATTATAGTTGGAGGGTGAGGGGTTAAAAGTCCCCTTTCCACCCGTCTCAAGCTTTCTAGGAACCAGTTTTTGGGCTACAAATGTCCAGTTTCGATTGAAGATTTTGTTTTTCTTCTAGTGTATATGCTTCGAAGTACCACGTGAATGCACTTTTTAAGAATATCTTTTCCCCTCATGGAATATATTGAATACACACGTTACAGTTTGGCACAAAATGTAGAGTAAGGAAGAGTAACTTCTAGTGATTAAATCGTCGATGTTTTTTTTATTCTTAAACCGATGTAAAAAATAAATACATAAATTCATGACACGATATAGTGTCCACGTAAATGTAGTTTTGTAACGCTACCAATGTATCCCCCCCCCCTTCCTAAAACACATTTGGCAATTTGCATTTCCATTGAGAAGCAAATGAACTTACAATTAAAAAAGAGAGGCAATTGGATGCATAGTTTCTACACATTATTGTGCTTTTTTTAAGTAGAATTTGTAGGTTGAATAATAGTAGTTTATTGAGTGTATTCTATTTGTGATTGTATTTTATTGATGATAGCACCTCTGCTTGTCTGTGACTGTCAAGTGTCCTTGAGAGCTTTGAAATGCGCTTATAAATTAAATGTATCAGAATCAGAAAACCTTTATTAGTCCCACAATGCGGACATTTGCATTATTATTATTATTTATTATAATTATTATTATTATTATTATGTATTTTTCTTATTAGTATTATTATTATTAATGTTATTATTATTTATTTTGTATTATTATTATTATTATTATTTTGTATTATTATTATATATTTTATTATTATTATTATTTATTATTATTATTATTATTATTATTTTGTATTATTATTAAATATTATCTTGAATTTATATATAAAAAAAGAAAAATATGAACATTGAACGCCTGTAATCACATTTGTGTGTGTGTGTGTGTGTGTGTGTGTGTGTGTGTGTTTACCTGGGCCGGCAGTCTCCCGCTTCATGCACGGCTCGTCGTCGGCCATGAACATGGGCGCCATGGGCGCCATGGGCGGCCTGGGCGGGCTGGGCGGCCTGGGCTCGTTGGCGGAGGCCCACGCCAAGGGGGCGGTTCACGGCTCGCTGGGCTCCCTGGGCTCGCTGGGCTCGGCGGCGGCGCCTCGCCGCAAGCGACGGGTCCTCTTCTCCCAGGCTCAAGTGTACGAGCTGGAGCGTCGCTTCAAGCAGCAAAAGTACCTGTCGGCCCCCGAGCGCGAGCACCTGGCCAGCATGATCCACTTGACCCCCACCCAGGTGAAAATCTGGTTCCAGAACCACCGCTACAAGATGAAGAGGCAAGCCAAGGATAAGGTGTCGCAGCAGCAGCAGCAGCAGATGCACCGGCAGGAAGGGGGCTCCGCGTCCGCCTGCCAGCAGCAACAACAACAACAACAACAACAATCGCCCCGCAGGGTGGCGGTTCCGGTTCTGGTTAAGGACGGAAAGCCGTGTCAGGGAAGCGGACCGGCGGCGACTCACCAGCACCAGCAGCAACACCACCAGCAGCACCAACATGGCCACCACCCACCGTCGGCACAGCAGCAACAACAACAACAACAACAACAACAACAAGCCGCTAACGCGATGCTAATGTCCGGCCAGCAGCAGGTGGGAAGCGCCGGACAGTCCCCGGAGCTTTTAGGCGGCGGAGGGGCTCCGCTGTCGCCCGCTTGCCCTCAAGTCGGCGGCCTTTCGCACCTCAACTCGCCCGCCGCCGAATACGGAAGTGCCTTGCAGTGTTCGGCGCTCTTGTACGGCAGGACGTGGTGACCAAAAAGGGGCCAAAAGGCGCCAACTTTCCCGCCACAAACAAACGGTACAAAAAAAAAAAGCGCGAGTGTGGCGCGAACGCGAACTTTCGCCACAAAAAACAATATTAAAAAAGACTACTTTTTTTTTGAAGGGGGATGATTTTTGTTTTGGACTCGGGTTTTCTACAGCAACTTGTGAGATTTATTTATGTAAATTATATCTCTTCTGACATCCATTTTCGTTATATTTTTTTTTGCCCAACCTCGCCCATGTAAAAAATATCTCACGATTGTTGTACAGTTTCTTTACTGTTACTGTCGTTTGCTTTTGGTATTTGTATTATTTGTAACTTATCATCGATAGTTAACTTACCACACACACACACACACACACACACATACAAGTACAAGTCTTATTAATAAATTATCGAAAGCCGAGAAACGTCCCACACCCAAATTTGTGGAATGTGCTGACAAAATGCCCCATGAAACATTTCTTTAACAAAATAAAATAAACAAGTCATGCTACGATTATAAAAATAAACACAATGAGGTAATGCTTAGAAAACCAAACTCAAACAAATAGTATCTTCCTTTACAAAAAAATTAAACGTTGATTTATTTGCACTTTATTTGAACTTCCCCGAAAGTCTTTGACTGAAACCTGGAAAAAAGTCATGTTTACATTTCGCATTAATAAACATATGTGCGATTAATACACATTTTTGGGGAGTGAATTGATAAGCAGTAAAAAAAAAAAATGTGTTTTTCTTACCCCTTATTATTTCATCTATTTTTTGTGCGTATGCTAGCAAGAAGAATGACCGTATGAACAAAGTGAAACATAATGAAATGAAAGTGTTCAACTAATATACATCTGTCGTGTTATTCGTCATCCTCTTTTTGCTGATTATTTAACCCGCCCCCTTTACTTTTCCCTTTTACTCTGAAGTCCTTTGGTTTTGTTTTCTCTCGCCTCGGGCTGTGTCTTTCTCTGTTGTCCGTATTGACCGCCACGTTACTCGAACGTGCTCGATCACAAGTGAGCAAACAGGGAGTCCATTTTTCGGGCCGGCCGCGTTTGCAAGTGTCAACCGAAGCTTTTTGTTGCCTTTGTCTTTTTGGTTGAGGGAAGTCAGCCCACCTCAAACTGCGGCTTATCTTATCTCGGCCAAACGCCATCTTATCGTTGATCGCCAATCAATCAATGAAGCCGACTGGTCATTAGGAGGGGCGATTACAAATACTTCTTTTTATTTCTTTTTGTGGGAACTTTCAAATCAGGCTGTCTCTTTTTCTGATTTTCATTTCAGGGCGTTTGGGTGGGGGGGGGGCAAAAAACTGTGCTAATCACGAAGGGCAAGGGGATTGGGTTGTAGGGGTGGAGTGGGGGGGGGGGGTCATCCATTCTCCCGCCACCTAACAATGTGGTTGCTTAGCAACGGGGCTCAGTGCAGGTCGTCTAATTTCAGGGTGGAAATAGCTTTTCAATTCCGTGTTGACACATACAATCGTTTCAAAATCATTCGGCCAACGCGCGAGCCTAATGTTAAACCTGTACGGGTGATATTATATGCCAAAAAAACTCATTTATATATATATATATATATATATATATATATATATGAAATGTATTATTATTATTATTATTATTATTTGCTAGCTATTTGCTATCTATTAGCTATCTGGCTGGCTAGCTACCTATCTAGCTAGGTATCTTTTGGCTAACAATTGGTTACAATCTTTTTGAGTTACTTCCGGCTTGAGTGAACACTAGCACGTGTGGCTGTCGCTGCTCACCCGCAGAAAAACCGATCCTGTGACTGTTAAGTGACCTTGAAAGGCACTTCAAAATGAATTGTATTATTATTATTACTATCCCTGCTCAAACGTGTGTTTTTAAACTTCATGTCATGCCTTTGTTGACTCCAAGGAAGGCAAATTGCTGCAGGCGCGGCGGCGCCCAAGTCAATAACGGTAGAAGAAGAAGAAGCGCGTGGAATCAAGAAGCTTTTTCTCCTGCTGGGTCAATGCCGGCGGCGGCCTTTTGTCCAACCTTGGCAAATATGTAAATTGCTCAAGCTGGAAAAAAAAAGGGGTCGTCGTCAAAGATTGGCTGTAGAAAAGTCTCGGCTTTGCAAGGACGTCGGTCGTCGAGGGCGCTTTGTTTAATTATTTTTTTTTGTCCTTTAGCGCCTTTTGACATGAATCGTGTGGGTAAAAACGCACGTCAATTTTGTTTGGAGTACAAACCTAGCGTGGCTTTCATTCAGCTTTGAAATGTGGCACGTTTGCCACACGTCATTGCAGAAAAAAAAGAAAATGGCTGAAAATCCAATCAAAGTATTGAAGGCGACCATATTGGATTTTGGGAATTTCACTTCAACGCAGCATAACAGCGAAATGCGGCTTCACCGTGTTTATTTTGAAACCAGGTTGGTATTAAATGAACTCGTAGACCTCATACCACTTTTAGTTCACATTTTTTTTTAACTAATGCGATTTTAGAATCACCATTCAAATGATTCTCTTGTCGCCATTTTATCCTGATCTGATTGGCTCAGTTAATTAATCTCCTCTGCTTCATCATTTGGTCGAGATAAACAAACGCAACAAAGATAGATTTTACACACGATAACTCATTGACTGCAAAAATGTGTCTGTCCACTCCAGTGCCAGGATTTTTGTCATTGTCATTCAAATTCCAAGACTCACAGAATATTGAGTTTTAGAAAGACGTAAGCATTCAATGCAGCGTAAGAAACCGAAGACTCTCTTCTTTCATCAAAAAATAAGAGTTAATTCCTAAGTTAAATGGCTTTGGAATTATATGAGCTTGAAATGGGGGCAGATGTACAAAATATCCACATAGATTTACAGTAAAGTCTCGTTATATCGATATTCAAGGGAGTCTGAAAAAATATCGATATAACCGGGACTATCGATATATCCCATATCAATATAACGAGATTTACTGTATATAGCGCTTTAACAACAGCTGAAGCTGTAACAAAGTGCTAACATGGAAGGGAAAAAACATTGCCAGATGTCTGACCAGTGCTTTATCACCACCCCCGCAAGAAAATGTTCAATTTCCGAATACATTTGGGGGTGGTAGTGAATGAGTTAATCATTTATTTTCAAAGCATATGTTTCAAGGGACAAAAATGGACGTTATGAGGAAAGGTCAGGTCACTGCGTTGAAGCCGCCGCCTTCATGTCGCACTTTGGAGGTGATGTGTGCTGACTTTCACTTTTCCAATGCTAACATCTGTCCATGTTTGTTTTAATAGATCTCCAAAGCGTTTATCTGGAAAAACACTTTTAAGCGCTTTTCTAATTTCCCACAAAACGTCCCACATTTCAGACTACTCAAGATGAGAAGGAGTTGGCACGCTAACGTGCTAAATGCTAATTTGTAACCACTAACGTAACCTAATGGCTAGCTCAGACAAGTGAATTGCTGTTTAGGCGCCTTGGCCCCTTGAAAAATGTCAAATAATTGGAATCCTACATAGCAGTGTTGGTGGCGGTGATGATAGGAGGGGGTCGGGGGGCGGGGGGGCATTTATTCCTGGCGAATCGAGGCTGTAGGCTGCAGGGCCCGCTCCCCCAAGCCGACAATGGTGAGTGTTGACTGCGTTGTGTTCCATTATTGGTTTCATTGTCAAAGCGGGCCGTCCAGATTGCCCTCCCTCTCATCCAAATGCACAAGTGTACCCTCCAAATTCCACCAGGGCTCAACGCGCATTTGCATCCCATCAGCCTACAACCCTTCATTCGGCTCAATGGCGCCTGCTTTTCATGGGGAATGCCTTCCACCGCCGTGTGCGGCTTTTATTCGGAGAAACAGGGGCCGAAAGGAGGTGGACACACATTTTCTGCGAGGAAGGCAGGGAAGGAAATGAAAGGAAGGAAGGTTAGAACACACACTTTGGTCCCCACAAGGTTGGAAAACACACTTTGGTCCACACAAACCTGGAAAACACATGCTGGGAATGAGCATCATGGGCACTTTGGTCCCCACAAGGTTGGAACACACACGATAGGAACGAGAATCATGGACAGTTTGTTCCCCACAAGACTGGAAAACATGTTAGGAACAATCATCATGGACACTTTGGTCCCCACAAGGCTGGAAAGCACACGATAGGCACGACCATCATGGACAATTCGGTCCCCACAAGGATGGAAAACCGCTTTGGACCGAGCATCGTGGACACTTTGGTCCCCACAAGGTTGTAAGGAGGACATTTCCCAAGCGGATGCCACAAGTGTCCGTTCTGCTGAAATGTGCCAGCGAACGGCACGCAGGCAAGCATGTGCCATCCCCACCCCGGCCCACCCCGGCCGGCTCTGTGTACAGTGTCAGTCGGGGGTCCATTGGGGGCCAACGAGGCATGACTAAGCGGGTTAAGGCCACACTTTCTCTGTCGGCGTCCCGCCGAGATAACTGCAGATTGAATGAGCCCCCTCACCCCCTCAATGTCCTTGTGGGGGGGAGGGGGGTGTCAATGTGAAGAGCCTCATCAATCCGTGGTGGTAAAAGCCCCCCCCCCCCAAAAAAAAAAATGGGGCGTCGACGATGGCCATTCCAAACTTGACCTGAACAAAATCTGAGGTACGGCTTCAAATTTTCAACCGACAAAATAATAAATAATAACAACAACAACAATAATATTAATAATAATAATAATAATACATTTCATTTACAAGCGCCTTTCAAAACTCTCAAGGTCACTTTACAGCGACAGGATCAGTTTTTCTATGGGTGTGCAACGGCAGCCACACGCGCCAGCGTTAACTCAACCCGGAAGTAAGTCAAATAGATAGAAAGCTAGCTAGCCAATCATTAGCCAAAAGATACCTAGCTAGATAGCCAGCCAGCTAGACAGTGAATAGATAGCTAGCTAGCCAGCCAGATAGCTGATAGATAGCAAATAGCTAGCAAATAATAATAAAATAATAATAATAATAATAATAAATTTCATTTCTAAGTGCCTTTCAAAACTCTCAAGGTCACTTTACATTTTTTTATTTTGGGAGGGGTTGGAAATTTGAGGATTTTGCTTTCTTTATCGGTGACATAGAGGAAGAGAGGATGAATGTTCAGGATATTTTTTATTTTGGGAAATGAAATGTATTATTATTATTATTAATTATTATGTAATTTTTGTGGACAAGAAGTCTTTTATCCCAAATTTTTGAATATGCTCTTCTTTTTATTCTTTTTTTTTAATACATAAATGATACATATTAGGAGATTTAATAATTAATTGTTTTGTAACAGTTGCTTGAGCTGGTATGTTTATAAAAATTGGTTTCCCCTAAGATACACGTATACACTCACAAAAGACTCACGCTGAATATTCCGGAAGTCTTGTTTTCGACTTGATGACGATCCCTGACGTGACATCACGTCAGGAACGCCCCTGACCGAGAAAGCAACACACAATGCATTTTGGGTACTTTCTTCGTCTGAAAACACCAAGGGGATGCCGAAATTAGATGGGAAAACGATATAAATAACGGGACGGAGAATCGTTGCGTGTCGCAGCCAATGGCGGTAAGCCGCATAAAGAAGGTGTAAGTTGACACAAATTCCCAGAGAACAAATCAGCCCATTTCCAACGGAGCTTGTGCGCCATCTTGTGCATTTTCTCGGCGCTACATTGGAGTCCAGACGGCTCCAATTGATATGGAAGGACTTCTTTTAATTGATTGCAAACATTTATGCTTTCCTCTTCGGAACTATTTCAATCATATTCAGAACTGGATGAGTCACAAGAAAGCATCTTTTCCGAATCTGAACTCTGAAGACATTGTTTTGATTCTGGAGCAAGGCAGTGTGACGTCACGAACAAGGGGGCAGGACTTTCCGAATCTGCCCAGTCCCGAGCTCATTTTGTGGCAGTTTTGGGACACTTTAAGTTATTTTTATTGCTGTTATGCATTTAACTAAAAATATCAACCTGCGTGTTTTGGCTATTTTAGATGCTATAAAACGTTTTTCTGATGTGAGTTAGGAAAAAAATGGTGTCGGTTGTCGTTTAAAAAAAAAACAACATTTGGAGAAGACCAGTTCCCATTCCAATCATCTTCTTGGGGGGGGGGGGGGCCTGCGGCTTCCATGTTGCTAAGAAATGATAGCTTTCCGGTGTTGAACGTTGCGAGACAATCCGCAATCAAGCCCCCCTCCCCCCAAAAAAACCCATGACAGCTTAATCGAGCCTCGAAAAGACACAAACGTCCATTTAACCCCCTAACCAGGACCCCCCCCCCTAACACCCCGCGCCCCCAAAGTTCCAACTAAATAGGGTCTCTGCCACATTAGGACCTGTTGAGACTTAACATATTTTCTCTCTCTCCCGGCGGATTAGCCGACCGGGGGTGGGCGGCGGAGCTGATATTTGCCCCCCACCCAAACCCCCTTCGCCTTTCTTAATAAAATATGTCATTAGGAGGAATTCATGTGACACAAAAGGGGCGACAGTCAAAAAAAAAAAAAGCTTGGCTAATTATATAGTTTGCGCTGGCTGGCAGAGGCTGCAGGCAGGCAGGTGGCTGGTCCATCATGCAAATGGCGGAGTCGGCGCAATTAGGCGCCTCAATTAACAATTAGCTAACATGCAATTGTGGCCCCGCGCCGCCTCCGCCGTCTGCCTTTTTGGCTCCATTGTCGCCGTGTCGTTTTCAATTGCTCTGTCGGAGACGCACTTTTTTTTGAACGTGGTCAATTTACAGGCTGGGGGAGAGAACGGAAGTCGGGGGGGGGGTTCTCTTGAAAAAAGGGGAAGTTTGTATTTCAGAGGCTCGCGCAATCTACTGGATGAGAGCTTGGAAGGGAATGCTAAATGCTAAATGCTAAAGGTCAAACAAAAATGACAAAATAGGGGCGATAAATGTTTTTCAATAATAATAGTAATAATAATAGTAATTAATATTATCACAATATCTAGCTAATTTTTTTATTAGTAATAATAATAACTAACAACAACATGTAATTTTTGTATTAATAACACTAACAACCCTACTAATAATAAAAAATACAAATATTAATAACAATATTAAATGTTATTACTATAAATTAAAAGTTTATTTTAATTCAAAATAATGATATAATTAGTAAAAATAAAAAATATATGTTAGTTGAATAAAAAAAAGAAAAAAAGAAATAATAATAATAATAATAGTAATTAATATTATTACAATATTTAGCTATTTTTATGAATAATAATAATAATAATAATAATAATAAGTAACAACAACATGTAATTTTTTGTATTAATAATAACATGAACGATACTACTAATAATAAAAAATAAATATTAATAACAATAATAAATGTTTATTACTATAAAATAAAAGTTCATTTTAATTTAAAATAATATTAGTAAAAATAAAAATATATTTTAGATTAATACTAAAAAAATAATTAAATAATAATAATAATAATAATAAGTAACATGTAATTTTTTTCTATTAATAATAACATGAACAATACTACTAATAATAAAAAATACAAATATTAATAACAATAATAAATGTTATTACTATAAAATAAAAGTTAATTTTTAATTCAAAATAATGATATTAGTAAAAATAAACATATGTTAGATTAATAATAAAAAAATAATAAAAAATAAAATAAAATAATAATAATAATAATAATAATTCAAAAGATGAAATGTGTATGCAAGGATTTCAGGTCTTAATCTTTAGCTTTTCGAAGCCCTTCGCAGGACCATAGCCTCCTCGGTTGCGCCGCCGCCCACACCCGGCCCACCCACACGCTCTCATTATCCCCGCTGGCCTCCGACATGACACGGGAACAAAGTAGACATTAAGCGACATTAAAGCCGGGGAGGGGGGGGGGGGGTAATCAGGAAGCCGTTATCTCTTAATGAAGCCAAACTCATGCGCGGCGATCTACACAGATGCTAATCAATAGAATGGACCCGCCAGCCCACCCCCATTCGCCCGGACAAAGAGAGAGGCGGTTCGGGGTCGCTTTCTGCGACCCCTCCCACAAATCAATTAGAAGACTTGTTTGCTTTGACAGTCTATTTCCATCAATGACGTCTTCATTAAAAGTAATTTGGCAAGACAACACGAAGACGACCTGTCATGTCAGGAGGGGAGATTAGAGGGGGGGGGGGGGGGGGGAGGACACCCCAACATTTACAAATGGGAGTAAGAAATGTGGACGTGGTTTTTATTCGGGAGTCTTCTTGTCAATAGCAAAAATAGTTTGGGTTTTTCAGGATATGTTTTATTTTGGGAGGGATTGGAAATTTGAGGATTTTTTTTTTTTATCGGTGACATCGAAGATTAGAGGATGAATGTAGTTATTTTCAGGATATTTTTGGGGGGGAGGGGTTGGAAATTTGAGGATTTTGCTTTTTTTTTTTTTTTTTTTTTTTAATCGGTGACAGAGGATTAGAGGATGAATATTTTCATGACATTTCTATTTGCGATCTATTTGCTATTTGTTAGCTGTCTAACTAGCTAGCTATCTATTAGTTATCTATTAGCTAGCTAGCTCACTCAATCTACTTGCTGGCTACCTAGCTAGCTATTTATTTGCTATCTATTAGCTAGCTAGCTTGCTTTCTATTAGTTATCTATTAGTTAGCTAGCTAACTGAATCTATTTGAATGATTCCCGGTTGAACGGGGTCACTGTTGCTGGCTACCTGGCTAGCTATCTATTTGCTATCTATTTGCTGTCTAACTAGATAGCTAGTTAGCTAGCTATTAGTTATCTATTAGCTAGCCAGCTAACTAGATCTTTTTGACAAGTTTCAACGCGAGGACTCCATTCATCACATCTGTACCTTGGGGTGTGCACACTTATGCAACTTTTTTTGCCCGTTTCGAATATGTATATATTTTTAGTATCAATAGGTAAAATTAATAATGAAAAAGAATATTTCCACAGCGATTTAACCTTTTTTTTTTTTTGGGGGGGGGGGGTGTCTACACACCCTTCGGCAAAGGTGTGTAGACTTTTGAAATCCCACCACCGGAATATTTTCTTGTGAAATGAAAGAACTCGAGGACTTTTTGGCAAAGGTGCAAAACGGTTTGACAGCACCAAACTCTGCCACCCCCCCCCCCCTTGTTGGTTGCTATAGCATTCTCAAGCACCACTCTGCCAAATCCTGCCCACCCCCACACTGACCTGCTTTGCACACTTGTCATAAATTATCCTCAAGTGAAGTGAGAGAATGAAATATATCGCTTAAAAAATAAAAAATGAATAAATAAATAAAAAAGGGATGAATTGCGATCCCGCTGGGCCTTTTTTTTTAGTTTGTATTTTATTTTGAAGGGTTCCATTGTGTTGTGGTCCTCTATTACGCAATGTTTCGCGCCATCCATCTTTAGGATGCGCCTCATGCCGAGCGTCAAGTGCAAACACATGCGAAGGAGGGCTGACGAGGAGGAAGCGATTTGTTGATTCATTAAAGATGGCTCCTCCAAATGATACCCCCCCCCCATTCCCATCCTTAACCCCCCCCCCCCCAGCAAGTTTCCCGGCAGTGTGAATCCATCGCACTCGTCGTCGCTGTCATCTTTGGCAAATTGAATGCAGATTGAAAATATCTTTTCGGCTCTTGACTGAGGGGGGGGGGGGGGCTATTCACAGCCCGTTGAATCGACGATGTGTCAATAAAAGCCCCCCACGCCCACCCCAAATACTCCGTCACAAACACACTCCCCCACCCGTTTTGGGAGCTTGGAGTGATTGCCAGTGTGCACTTTGAGGAATTCTGCGCCAAATGGTTGAGCGAGCACAACTTTCAATATTTTCTGCCCCTCCCCCCTTCCGGCTTTTCAATGGAGGGAGTCGGGCTGTTTGGCAACCAACAATGGTGTATATATGTACTTATATATATATACATGACAAAAAGTGTGTATTCCAAACATTAATTTCCCATAGGAAACCATTAAAATGAGAATAATCTGTTCCCAGGTCCCCATAAAACATCATTTTCAACTAAATAAGCCTAAAAACGACACAAAATAGACCTTAATTTTTGTATAATAAATGTGCTATTGTATTGTAATTAAAGAAATAAACTGTACGGTAAAATGAAGTTGTTTTATTGTCCTTTGAGATGGTCGTTGATGGCTTGATGGAATGGATAGCTTTTTGCATAAAGTATCTCAAGGAGCTCTGGTACAGCAAGTGCTGAAGAATGAATGACTATCTGTGTCTTTGTGTTGTCGTATTATTTGTTATTTAGTTTTTTTTGTTTCCTTTACTCTTCCATTTGTAACTTTGCTGCTGTGTTACTTCCCGTGAACGCTGGCGCGAATGGCTGCCGCTGCTCACCCGCACACAAAAAAAAAAAAAAAATCCTGTGACTGTAAACTGTCCCTGATAGTTTTAAAAGGTGCTTAGAAATTAAATTTATTCTTATCATTATTATGATTATTCCGAGCATGTGTTTTCCAGCCTTGTGGGGACCAAAGTGTCCATCATCCATGTTCCTATCGAGTGTTTTCCATTTTTATTTTATTGTATTGTATTTTACTTTACTTTACTTTATTTGTATTTTATTTTATTTTTATTATTATTATTATTATTATAAGGCTCCACTTAATGAAAACTTGGAAGGAATTTGAAAGTATCGGTTTGAAAAGGAACTCAGGTAACCCCCCCGCCCCCCACTAAAAGGTTGAAAACAAAGCATAGATCGACATTAACGGTTTAGGGGGTGGAGCTCCCAGCACCACCCGGGATTGGTCGCCTGCTGCGTTTCTGGCAAGAAATCAATAGCGATGGGGGATGAAAGGGGTGAGGTGGGCGGGGGGGGTCCTAATCATCTGTACATTTACCATCACAATCAACAATCAAAGCCAGGACGTTCACCTTTCTTTTTTGGGGTGGGGGTGGGGGGGGGGGGGCAACAATTTCCCATCTGACTGAAAAAGGCGTCGTCAAATTAGAAGGCTCGGCTCCCGTGAGCGGCGCCTAATGGCTCTGATTTGTGAACCGCTAAATGAGGTTATGTAAATGAGGCTGAATAGAGGCAGCGGGGACCCCAGGTGACAGGTGCAGGGGCTTCAAAAAATATATATGGGGGGGGGGGGGGCGGCAAATCAAAGAGCAGCTAAATGTGATCTGAGAGAAAAGCGAAAAGTGCGCGAAACATTGTCGGATTTTTTTCCTCACCGTTATCTGCTTTGTCCATGGACCACAAAATTGGGGGAGGGGCTTCAAAAGGACCCTAAAAAGAATACAAAAACAATGAGAAACAACACAAAAAAAATTCCTGTTGAATAAAATAAAGATGGACAATATTGGGGCGGTCGTTGTAGTTCTGAATTAAAATTGTTTGGACATTTTTTTTTTTAAATTTCATATATAATTGTAATAAAAAAAAAACGAAAAGACAATAACATTTTGGATCTTTTGCCGCCATTTTTGTATCCACAGCACAAGCCACCACGCCAATAATCAATAACTACAATGCAAATGCTTTTCAATTATTAATTCAATTTGTGTGTTAAAATAAGACATCAGAATCACTTTAGATAAGTTAATGAAATCAAATGCGCCTTATTTTTGTGTTCTTATTTCATAACTTCTCGCATCGTAAGTATCGGCTGCGACTGTTTAACCGTGTCAAGCGTTCTAGTTCCTTCCGCTCCCGTTTTTCAGGTGGGGGGTTTGGAATCCAGACAAATGAAACCAAGGAACTTGTCTTCAGACCCCCTTTTTTCCTAAAATGATTAACCCATCGAGAGAGCTTATATGAGGCGCGTGAGTGGCACGGCTCTTTCTGGTTTGCCAGCAACTGTCATTTTCCCTGTTGTTGTCCTCATCCGTCGCTCTCTCTCTCTCTCTCTCTCTCTCTCGATCTCTTTGGCTATTATGTGCAAAATGAATAGAGGAGGGAGCTTTTCCCACAGTCACTCAGCACACACAAAAATCACCATTGTGGCCTGCAATGGCCCTGCTGCACAGGCTGCTCTGCACTTAACAACAATGTTCTCATTCGAGGATGACGGCGCTTGATTGTCAGATATCAAGTGCAATGTTAACTGTTGAGCATGTCAGTTTTCAACCGGTTTTATAAGCCAGAAGCACACTATAGTGTGATTCTCGCCCTCCCCCCAAAACCCGGATTGCCATTTTACAGCAGTTGCACTAATGAATGAACTAACACATGCTTTATGTATTGAGGGTGATTGAAAGCACGATTCAGAATGTGAATAATTACATACCGGAATTAACTACAAGCACCCAGTAAAGTGCTTACGAAATAAAATATTTTAAAAAATAATAATTGAGTAAATTAGGATGTCAATAAACACCGTAAAAATGTATACTCGTTGGCTCCGCCCTCATTGTGACGATTGCTCCTATCACATTTCGTGTTTCGAGGAAAATGAGAATTACACGGGCGTAAATGGTCGAAAATTGGAAAATAAAGCAGTGACGATTGGTTAATTAAAAATATCAGAACAAATTACTCACGTACGTGACACAGCAAGCGTGAATGAGCGCGTTTTCTTGGCTCAATTCACACACAGAAGGACGCCCGTGTTTCCGCCATCATTTCCTGCCTTCCAACCAATCAGCGAGCTGCATGTATCCTCTCGACGTTTTGAAGCCACAAGAGCGGAAACAATGAAACCGATCGGGGAGAGTTTTTCTCTCTGCTAAGGAGTCACCCAGTGCCAAATTGTCCAGCTACTCGGGCTGCATGAGTCTCCTGCTAAGGCTCCTGTCCGACTTCGTGGGGGAGGTTAGTTCGGTGTTTGTTTCCGTTGCGTTACAAGCGCGGAAACCGGCCAAGTTAGTGTTGTTTGTTTGCTCACATGCTAACGCTCGTAGCTTCTGTACGACATCGGTCGCATCAGATGGCTTTAGCTAACAGAAAGATAATCATTTAATAGAATTTCCCGCTAATAGTTATCGTGAGTTTCATAATGTTTCGGAGTAAATATGTTGAGCCGACGTCCTGGCAGAAGTAACAGGGTCTGTGTTGCCGTGGACATATGTAGATGGCTCGCTCAGCCTACCGGCCCCTCTGATACGTCAGCCTGTCAGCCATATTGGATGGGGCGGATACTTTATGATCATATACTAACACAAATACATAGACTGAACTTTATAAAGATGTAAAATGCAAAGTTTGAATCACTTAAATTATTTGAGATATATCTTTACTTTTTTTTGAAACATTCAGTTTGATGCAGTTCGTTTTTAATTGTTTTTGTGCCTCAGCTTAAATTAGGGGACGCCGTTTTGAAGATGGACATCAACATGGACGCATTAAATCCTCAGTCGCCGGACGCCGCTCACACTTACGACTGTTTACAGCGGCACATTGCGAAGTTACAGGTGATCTTATCTGCCCTTTAACCATCCATTGGAATTTTTGGCACGTGTGTATGTATTTATTTTTTATTTAAAGTACTTTAGTGATGACGTATTTTACCGCAGGCCATGTGCGAAAGCCTCAAAGCGCTGTCGGAAACTCCCGAGACCGAGAAGGAAACGCCGCGTGACGCCACGCCGCATGACGTCACGCCGCCGCCCGCTCTCCCCGGCGTTTCGCACGCCGCCGATGACGTCTTGGTGCAAATCCGCGCTGGCAAGTCAGAGGTCGGTTACGCTTATGAATAACCATCGCGCCATTTAAGTGCTCGTCACACCATTGGGAGCGGGGGGCAGGATGTCGGGTTTACAGGGGAAGAGGCGGGATGGGGGGGCGGGAACGCTCTGGGTCCTTCGGCGGCAAGAGCCCGCGCCGGTTGGAAAGCTTTGAGAGCGAGGGGCCTGGTCCTTGATGGATTATGAAGTGGATGCTCATTACGCTCAGATTGGATGTGGATGGAGGACAAGAGACCCCCCCCCCCGCCCCACCACCACCACACATTCTGTTGTGCATGTATTTTGCTAGCCAAACAAACAGTATTCATATTCCATCACGCCACGCGGGCCAGCCTGTGTGGCGTGATGCCTACCTGGAATTGCAATTTGTCATCATGTCAGTTGCAACACACACACGCATACGAAAAGCCACCTCGTTACATTGTCATCACCGCAAACAGCAGCACTTAATGCTCGTCGGGTGTCTCCCCCCCCCCCCACCCTTATTTTTTGATGGCCGATCAATCCATCTGCCGTCATTACGCCTTCGGTCCCTCCAGATCGAGCGCAGGATATCTGCATTTATGGAGCGCAAGCAGATGGAGATCAATGAAAACAACGTACGCGAGTTCTGCAACGTGATCGACTGCAATCAGGGTGAGCGAGCGAGCGAGGCAGCCGTTTCGGGGGGGGGATTGAATGTGTCGCGGCGTGGAGTGGGAGCCTGCGCACAGATTGCCAATGTTTGGGAGAGAGCTGATTTCAAGCGGGCGAGAGGTCAGGATCAACCGAGCTGGAGTAGCTAACGGCCTCCATTTTGATGTTGCCGTGTTATTTATTTATTTATTTATTTTTATTCATGTCGTTTTTATTTGTTTCTCCTTCAGCAGAGGACAGCTGCGCCAGAACCGATGCCGTGTTCACGCCGTACCCCGGGTTCAGAAGCCACGTGAAAGGTGGGACCGTAACCGCCAATCACGGCGAAAAAGTTGCGCGCAATCACCGCCGCCATTTTTTTCTCCCCCCCATCAAAATGACAAGCCACTCTAGTTCAGATCAAGTCAATCCAAAACTAGATTTGACTCCTTTTTTTGTTCTTTTCGGTCACAGTGACGCGAGTGGTAAACACACACGGTCCTCAGACCCGCATCGGAGGTCAAGGAGAAGCTGGAGATCAGGTGCGATCGGGTTTGGTCGCGCAAGATTGCGGCAACTCGGCCATTGAGGAGCGACTCGACAACATGGAGACTCACCTAAGACTCCCGACAGGTAACTAGAAGGAAGACCTTGCGTTAAAACAAGGGTGTCAAAGTCTTTTTTTTTTTTTTTTTTTTTTTGGCCGCGGGCCACGTTTTAGTTACGGTTTCCTCTCTAGTGGGTCGTCATGAATCTGGGGAAGCCATTAGAATGTTTCGTCCCCTCCATATATTACATCTAGAACGCACAATAAATTAACAAATAACTAGTTTTCAAATTTGATGTTGACAATAATGACTTATTGTGGTTTACTTACGACAATTTTACATTTTGGTTGGGGCTTTAGCGAGCATCCTGGAATTTCATAAATTTGATTTGCTTTCACGGGCCGAATAAAACGCTGCCGCGGGCCAGATTTGGCCCCCGGGCCGTGACTTGGACACCGATGCCTTAAAATGAACCCCAACGCCTATTTCCGCAACGTGCAAATAAAATATGATATTTTTTGCCTTAAACATATTCAATCTGAGCGCTAAAAAGGAATTATTTTTTTGGCTGATTTTTTTTTTTTTTTTTTTTTTTTTTTTTGCAGCGGGCCCGGTTCCAGTTAGCGTCTACCAGAGGTTAAAAAAACTGGAAGACCGCATCCTGCAGTTGGAGGGACTCTCGCCGGAGTATTTCCAGTCAACGGTAAGGACACGCGCACCGCTTTATTTTACCAGAAGCTAAATGTGGCTAATTGAAGCCGCTAGGTCACTGGTGTCAAGTTCAAGGCCCGGGGGCCAAATCTGGCCCGCCGCATCATTTTTTTTCAGCCTGTGAAAGCAAATCCAACTTGTGATATTTATACAAATAATACATTTCATTTCTAAGGACCTTTCAAAACTCTCAAGGTCACTTTACAGTCACAGGATGAGTTTTTCTGTGGGCGAGCAGCGGCAGCTACACGCGCCAGCAGTCACTCAACCCGGAAGTAACTCTAATAGATAGGAAGCTAGCTAGCTTGCCAATCGTTGGCCAACAGATACCTAGCGAGATAGCCAGCCAGCTAGATAGTGAATAGATAGCTAGCTAGATAGCTATAGTGCGAAACAAATTTCAAATTACTGTATGTAAACCACAATAAGTCGTTTTCTTTTTTTACTTTAAATTTGAAAAATAGCTATTGATTGATTTGTTGTTGCCCTCTATATGAAATATGTGGAGTGGATGAAACATTGTAATGGCCTCCCTATATTCATAACGGCCCCCCGAAGAGGAAACCGGAACGACAGCCTTGCGCTAGCATGTCGCGCATCCGCCGTTAGCGGCAAATTCACCCCTTAGGAAAGCGTTAGCCGGCCGTGGTTTAACAAAAAACTCTGCGAGACAATATTTTCAGGACTTCACGTCATTCAAAGCGCACGAGCAAAATACGTCGCGGCTCGGCGGAAGATCTCAAAAGCGTGCTCGAGATGAGCCGCGCTATCGCTCAGCGGGCCGCCGCGCTCTTCAGCCGCTTTTGACTCGCCCGCCTGTTTGTGCGAGATCGCATGTCGAGTGTTTCTGAATAAACCAACGTGGTCTTTTCTACTCAGAGTACCACTTTTTTGAGGGGGGGGGGGTTACTCAAGCAGTTGCACAAGTGCTCACTCAACCCGGAAGTAACGTAAATCGATAGAAAGCTAGCTAGCTAGCCAATCGATAGCCAACAGATACCTAGCTAGATAGCTAACCAGCTACATAGCTAATAGACAGCAACCTAGATAGCAACCCAGATAGCTAATACATAGCAAATAGCTAGCAAATGGTAATAATAATAATAATAATAATACATTTATTTTCTAGGCACCCTTCAAAACTCACAAGGTCACTTTACAGTCACAGGATCGGTTTTTCTGTGGGTGAGAAGCGGCAGCCACATGTGCCAGCGTTCACTCAACCCGGAAATAACTCAAATAGATAGAAAGCTGTCCAGCTAGCTAACAGCTAGCCAATAGATAACCAGCCAGACAGCTAGCCAACTAGCTAGATAGCCATATATCTCATAAATAACCAGCTACATAGCTACATGTGCTAATAGATAGCAAATAGATAGCCAGCTGGGTAGCTAGCTTATAGATAGCAAAAAGATAGAACTCCAGCTAAGCGGCGCGGTCCAATTGGCCTTTCCTGATCCTGGAAAGACACCAAAGTCCTTTTCTGGGTCTTGGGTTTGCATTGGAGGCGTCAAAAAGTATGTAAAAAAAAATGACAAAAATAGAGTTCAGGTTGATCGTGTCGCGTGTACTCAGAGTTCGGTGAGTGTGGCAGTGGGAAGGGGGTGGGGGGGGCAGGGCTGGGAGGGAGTTGAACGTGTACTAAATCACGAAAGTTTGTGTACTTTCTCGTAGAACCTCGCACACAAGAGACCCAAGATGTTACCTGCTCAGGTACAATCGCTAATTTTCATTTTAGTTCAATCTTGTTCTTTTTGTGTCGTTACCGCGAGAACTGACTTGCCCCCCCCCCCCCCCTTACCCTCCATTAACCCCGCTCCCCTCCCCACACCTCAGGCCTGCAGTCTAACCGAGTTGGATGAGAAAATTAGCGCCGTCAAAGCAGCCCTCCTGAAGAAGGCCGACCAATTTGGTCGCCCCTACGGACCCGAGTATTCGCTTTGACGCCATTTGGCTAAATTGGAACGTCAAACGCGGAGATGCGTCAAGTCGAAATTTTGGACCACCTGTTTTCGGGACAAATAATTTTTGCTAAAAATTATTTGGTGGGCCAATTTTTCCCATGTAACGTGCCCCTTGTGTGAATAAAAGTGAATTTCGCGCTTGAAACGTCTTGTGGTTCATTGAAGAACGGCTTCATTAAGCTTCTCTGATCATGTGAGCATCACTTCCGCCGATGTAAAAGGAAGTACGATTTCCAGTTGTAGATAATCACATTTAATTTTTGTTTATTTTTAGATGAAGGAATGCTACATGCTATATACGTTAGCATCTTGCTATGTGGATTTCATTTTTATTTTTCTCATTTCCATGCTTAGGTATTGTACCCATGCTAAACACATTAGCATTAGCACATTTATGTTGTGGTAAGTTTCACTTCCGGGTCAAATTTGTTGATATTTTTGCGCATCTTGAGTCATTCGTTTCACATCTGCTAGCTAAACGCTATATGTATACATTAGCATCTTGCTATGTGGATTTCATTTCATTTTTTTCTCATTTCCATGCTTAGAATAAGTACCCGTGCTAAACACATTTGCATTAGCACGTTTATGTTGTGGTAAATTTCACTTCCAGGTCAAATTTGTTGATATTTTTGTGCATCATTTGTTTTTGCTAGCTCATTTCCATGCTTAGAATAAGTACCCGTGCTAAACACATTTGCATTAGCACGTTTATGTTGTGGTAAATTTCACTTCCAGGTCAAATTTGTTGATATTTTTGTGCATCATTTGTTTTGCAACTGCTAGCTAAACGCTATGTATTTACGTTAGCATCTGCTTTGCTAAATGCTATCTATTTACATTAGTATTTGCTTTGCTAAATCCTATATTTACATTAGTATCTGTTTTCCTAAACGCTATCTATTTACATTAGCATCTGCTTTGCTAAACGCTATCTATTTACGGTAGCATCTGCTTTGCTAAACGCTATCTATTTATGTTAGCATCTGCTTTGCTAAACGCTATCTATTTACATTACCATCTGGTTTGCTAAACGCTATCTACGTTCGCATCTGCTTTGCTAAATGCTATCTTTTTACGTTAGCATTTGTTTTACTCCACGCTATCTATTTACGTTAGCATCTACTCGGTAAGACGAAACTTTTTGACGTTGTTTCCAACTTCAATTTTGAGACCCCCCGCCCCCCCCAAAAAAAGCTTGAAATCAGTGTTGCCATTTGTCTAATAGAGCCGCCGACAAATCAAACAAGCAAGCCGCTCGCCGCGAGAGTGCGCACGTGGCTGCGCCTGCCGCGCGGCGTAATTGGGAGGAAGCTGAGCGAGGACACCTGATTTCTTTGCCCGACTGCTGCGTCGCTGATGATCCGCGCTAATGCTTGTCATTATGACAAATGACCTGATTATGGCAACTCTTGTTTGCCAAACATCTCGCGCACCCAACAAAGCTCTGCCGCCGCCGCCACGCTTTGACGCCGCCGCCATCGGCGTCGTCTTCGAAAATGACTAAAGCGACAATTAACTTTTTTTTTTTTTAAAGCGTTTTCAGTCAAGCAGGCTTGTTTTTGTGTTAGTGCCGTCCAATTTCATCATACTTGCACTTAAACGGCGGCTGAATGCGGGAACGTTAAAGCCGACGGTTATTCCAGATTCGTTACAGCCGCCTGGTTGTAAGAAACAAAAATACGTTAGTTGTGGTTTTAAACTTTCCAAAGACGCGCAAAAACAAACTTTTTATGCGGCAATCCGATTTATTTATTTTTTATCTTCTCGCATCACGTCACAAAATGGCCGCCTTCAAATTCTGCCATCTCGTTTTGAACTTCTCAGATGTACAAAAACAAACTATAAACGGCATTATGATTTTTTTTAAATCTTCACGCAAAGATGTATTTTCTCGCAAAATGGCCACCTTCAAATTCTTCCATCTCTTCCATTCTCCCAGATTAAAAAATGTACAAAACACACTTTTTAAGGGGTATTCCGATTTTTTTTCCTAATTTTCACACAGACATATTTTCTCACAAAATGGCCGCCTTCAAATTCTTCCATCTTCTTTTAAACTTCCCAGACGTAACAATGTACAAAAGCAAACTTTTTACAGGGCATTCCATTTTTTTTTTATCTTAGCGCAGACATATTTTCTCACAAAATGGCCGCCTTCAAATTCTTCCATCTTGTTTTAAACTTCTCAGATAATAATAATCATAATTATACATTGTATTTATAAGCACCTTTCAAATCTCTAAAGTACATAGCTAACAGACACTAGCTATTAGCTACATAACTAGGTAGTAACAATGTACAAAAACAAACTTTATGGGGCATTCCGATTTTTTTTTAAATCTTTGCGTGGACACATATCTTCTCACAAAATGGCCGCCTTCCAATTCGTCCATCTTTGCGCCACTTTGATTCTCCTGAGATGTTCTTTGTGCGTCACGTCACTACTTTTTCGTTTTGATTGATGGAGTGACCTTCGTACAATAGAACGTGCATTTTTTTTAAAAATCCTGTTTCTTTAGGTGATCCTTGTTCTTTTTTTTGGGGGAAGTGGGTGTTCAGGGGGGTATCCGGGTCCTTGTGTGGATGTTACACAGAAAAAAGGGGTCCGAAATGTGCAGGGACCACTTGAGCTGCTGCAACGTTGACAAATGGATTTGGGGGTTTTGGGGAAGGAGGAGGGGGGGGGGGGTCTGTTCTCTGGAGCCTTTTTTTTGTTTATTGTTCCCCTGGAGCTTTTTGTCTCCGATGCGCGGTTCCCTCACGAGGGTTAATGAGGACAAATTGCTGGGAGGCTAACAAATGGATTATGTGCGGGCACAAAAGGTTGTATGCGACGGGCCCAGATCCGCCCATCACGCGCCCATTCAGCCCGCCGTCCTCCTCAAGTGGCCGTGCCAAATATCTCATTATCTTCATCCTGCCTGATTTTTTGTCCAGTCCGCGCCGAGGCTTGCCGACCCCCGCCGGGAACTTTGTCCAAAACCGGCACAGAAACGGCAACGTAGCCCCCCCCCCCACCCCCAATAATAAATGGGCGCAAAAAGGGTCGAAGCTAGCAATGGAGAGCTCTGATTTTAGTGCTTGTACAATAAGATCATTTTTAAAAAAAATATATTTTCATGTTACTTGAGAAATTTGCCATTTTTTAGAACAATAATTTTAGTAAGGGGGGTTTAATCATCATCATAATTCACTCAACCCGGAAGTAACTGAAATAGATAGAAAGCTAGCTAGCTAAGAGATAGCTAATAATATTAATAATAAGAAGAAGAATCATCATCATAATAATCATAATAATCATAATAATAATACATTTCATTTATAAGCGCCTTATAGATAGAGAGCGAACTAGCTAAGATATAGCTAATAATAATAATAATAATAATAATTTAATTTATAAGCGCCATTCAAAACTCAAGGTCACTTTACAGTCAGAGGATCATTTTTTTTCTGTGGGTGAGCAGCAGCAGCCACACGCGCCAGCGTTCACTCAACCCGGAGGTAACTCAAATAGATGGAAAGTTAGCTAGCTAGCTAATAGATAACTCATAATAATAATAATAATAATAATATCGCTGAAAAGGTTTCTTCAGCCGTCATCTGTACTTCTTTAAAGGTGTCGGACGTTTCACCTCTTATCCAAGAAGCTTCGTCAGTGAACTAAAGTCTGCTATGATTGGTCCCTGCTGTCAGGTTGGGGGGAGCAGAGGACTAACCCCGCGGCTCCACCGATTGCTTCTATTGTACTGACTGACAACTGGCCTGCCCGATTGCCCAATTTGCCCTGGTATCACCTCATCAGCATGACTAATCCTATGTTGCCTGAGAAGTCGTTTGTAGGAACGATCCAAATGGAACCTCACCCCACCATGGCGATTTAGTGAAGGGATTTGCTGTTTTATGAAAATAGCTTCTTTTACTCCCCTTTCAAACCATCTGTTTTCTTCTTCTTCTTCTTCTTCTTATTATTATTATTATTATTATTATGATTATGATTATGATGATTATTATGAAAAACAAATTCGGGAATAGCGCTTCATGTCATATTTTCAATTCCCGAATCAATTGGTGAATGGCAATGAATGAGTTCATAGAAATAAATCATCTTGTCATAATTATATATATTTTTTTTTTGTTTTCCGTCCCATAACTCGGATGTGAGCGCCTCATTTAATTGATGAATTACCTGCTTGCCTTTGTAAACAACTTTTTTTTTCTCTTCCCCTTTGGATTTGCGTTAGTTAGCGTAGCTTGTCCTTTTCACGCTAACAAAGCTTCCACTTCCGCATTGACTCGCGACTCATTCCTGCCTGTCAATCAACCCCGACGTCTCATACAGTCTTTTTTTTTGGGGGGGGGGTTGTCAACCCCCTTCGTCTTTTTGGATTTGACGTGATATTTTTTTGCTGCCCCCCCCCCCCCCCCCCCCCCCCCCAAGAGAGGATTCCTATCTATTGATAGGTGGGCAAGTCCTAATGGCCCCTCCAGAAAGGAAGCTTCTTTCTTCTTTTCCTGTGACGAGTCAGCTTCAGTCTTTCTTCAACCGGTGGGCTCCGTGTCAAAAAAAAAAAACGGAACTGTTGCTCGTTTGAGCCCCCCGAACAATGACGAACAAGGCTCGAGGGGGGCGGGGGGAGGAGGATAGTGGAGGAGGGGGGACAAAGGACAAAAAACAGGCTTTTCACTCGGGAGAACATTAGATTCTAACACTTTTTTTTTTGCTATGGTGCTTTTTTAGCTACCAGCAGTAGCAGCAGAAGTAGTCGCAACCCCCCCCCCCCGCCCCCCATCTTTTTTTTTTGCCTTCCCATCATCCTGAGTGCTATGGCTCTGCCTCCCCCCCCTACCCCCCTATTTTTGGGGGTAGAGACCACCTGCTGGCAACAAGCCCATTCTTCATTACAGGCGGAGCCATTATCGCGGGGGTGACGAGCGCCGCAGGCTAACTTTTTTAGCTTAACCTTGCAGAGGGTTTTCTTTCTGTTGCTGCTGGAAAATCAGTTTTTTAACACCCCCCCCCCCCTCCCACTCCAACTCCCACCGCGTGGGTAATTTTCGGTTTCTTTTGTTGCCGGGAGAGGAAGTGATTCATTTGTGCCCTTGTCGCTCGTAATATGACACCAAAAAAAGGATGGTTACAGAGCCGGAACGCTGATAAGTAGCGAGCAGGTTCATTAAAATGACATCGGTGAGAAGGATGAGGGGGGGGGGGGGGGGATTTTACCCACCAAAATGTTGTCATATTAAAATAGATTTGGAATTTGCTGTTGAAAAAAAAATCTTATATTAAAAAATATACACTATTGTGAATCCGCCCTGTATGCTAATTATAGTTGCACTTTTGTTTGAAATAACGTCTGCCCGGAGGCCCGGGTCCATGCAACTTTGACGTCGGGCGTACAACTGTCAAAAATTCTCGGGCCGGATGGCCGACAACTTCTTCAATTCAATAAAGCTTCTTTTATTCAATAAAGCAAAAGCTACAAGCAAAGCGCTTGGACTCCTCTTTCTAAGCGCCTTTCAAAACTTTCAAGTACACTTTACAGTCACGGATAGTCCGAAGCACAAAACAGGCTTCTGATTGGCTGCCGTGCCGAGTATGCAAATTGCCAAATGGAAGTTTGTTTAGCAATTTGCAAATGAAAGTGGCTTTTAGCAGACAACGCAACGCAAATATTGCATTGTGCACTATATATATATATATTTTTTTTTTTTTTAAAGCAAAATGTATTTGAAATAGGGAGCCGTGGCAAAAATAAGTGGTCAAATGTTCCAATTTTCTCGTAACGTTGGGACGACTGGCGGCTGTCATGCCGTCACCGCGGAAACATAAACGGGCAGGAAGTTGTTGCGATGCACCTGCGCTCCCCGCGAATGAAGGGGAGCGTCCCCCCCGCCCGCCCGCCCCGACCCCCACCGGGAGCCCTCGGCCCCCTCAACAAAGTCAGCCGCTCGGATCTAAATGTGGCAGCGGGAGTGGAATTCAGGCAATTACAATCAAGTCGGGGTCTCGTTCCAACGCGGCTGCACCTGAGCTGGATGCTTGATGAGACCGAGCCCCTAGACCCCCCCCCCCCCCCACTCCCACCCGTCCTGCCCCCTCCACCGGCGGAGCGCAAATACCTCTCAACTGTATACTTTATTACAGAGCATTTCTCACGCGTCCGCTATTTATCGTTTGATTCTATTTATTGATCTATCTATTTGAAAAGGTTTCTTCGGCCGTCATCTGGACTTTTTTGAAGGTGTTCGAAATCGTCAGCATTCGTCAGCAAACTCAAGTCTTACTGGTAGTTTCTATCATAGGCTCTATAATAAAAAAAGGTATCGGGTCGAAACTACCAGTAAGACTTTAGTTGGCTGACGAAGCCTCTTGGATAAGAAGCGAAACGTCCGACACCTTCAAAAAAGTCCAGATGAGGGCTGAAGAAACCTTTTCATCGATGGACCACTCCTCTATGACTGACTGAG
Source organism: Hippocampus bargibanti (assembly GCF_051943395.1). Taxonomy (NCBI): domain Eukaryota; kingdom Metazoa; phylum Chordata; class Actinopteri; order Syngnathiformes; family Syngnathidae; genus Hippocampus; species Hippocampus bargibanti. The sequence goes on along the minus strand of NC_142742.1, from coordinate 747,512 downwards.
AGCTTACACAGATGTATCTATCCATTTATTTATTTATTCATATATTATTTATTATTTTTTTAATGTAGACTTATTCATTTCAGTATCTAGCATTATTTATTTATTTATCTATCATGGGTTATTTAATTACGTCTTTATTTATTTGTTGTTATTTATTTATTTATCATTGTGTATGTATTTATGTATCTCTCATTGTTTATTTATTTATTTACCGATTTAGTTATGTATTTATTTATTTATTTATCATGGGTTATTTAATCATGTCTTAATTTATTTGTTGTGATTTATTGATCATTGTGTATGTATTTATGTATCTCTCATTGTTTATTTATTTACCGATGTATTTACTTATTCGTATATTTATTTATTTACTTATTTGTTTTTAATTATTTATCATTGCTTATTTATTTATTAATTTATTCATTTATTTAATGCGATATGGACGACGACGATAATAATAATAATAATAATAATAATAATAATTCATTTATAAGCGCCATTCAAACTCAAGGTCATTTTACAGTCACAGGATCAGTTTTTTTGTTCTGTGGGTGAGCAGCGGCAGCCACACGCGCCAGCGTTCACTCAACCCGGAAGTAATTCAAATAGATAGAAATCTATCTAGCTAATAGATAGTTAATAGCTAGGTAGCTAGCTATTAGCTCGATTTGTACAATGATGGTTTTTGATTTGCCTCCCTGGGTGGGATTTTTTTAGTAGCTGAACGTAGCATGTTAGCGGGACAGTGGGTGGAGTGTTTTTGCTGCTACCCGAAGTCGGGGAGGAGGGTTGGCGGGGGTCACCAAACCACCTCCCCCTGCAGTTTTTGCGCAACTACCACGGTTGTCTTTTGATTCTCTAGCGGGGCAGACATCTTGGGGAGCAGCGGGATGGTCTCTTTCAAATGATTCCATTTTGCCCCAGAAAAAAAAAATTGTACTGATGCTGTTTTGTTCCCGAAGGGGGACAAGGAGGGTGGGGGTGGTGGTGGGGGGGTGTTGTATTATCCCAGGCTGACATCGGTGGCAAAGAGGCAATCACAGTGGCCCCCGGTTGGCGACAAAAACACTCCATCTGCGAGGAGAGCAGGAAATCACACCACAATGACGGCTGAGTGAACGCAGGCGCCTGTGGCTGCCGCTGCTCACCCACTGAAAAACATATCCTGTGACTTTAAAGTGACCTTGAGAGTTTTGAAAGGCGCTTATAAAATGAAATGGCTAATAATAATAAAACATTTCATTCACGCACCCCGGAATAACTCAAATAGATAGAAAGTTAGCTAGCTAGCTAATAAATATCTAACTAGTGAGCTAGCTATCTATTAGTTACCTAATAGATAGCAAATAGCTAGCTAGCTAGGAAGCCAGTTTGATAGCTAGCTATGTAGCTAAATAGCCAGCTCGATAGCTAGCTGGGTAGCCAGCTAGAGAACTAGCTAGATAGCCAGATAGATAGCTCACAACGCAAGGAAAATATATATTGTGAATTAAGTTTTAAACTATGATTAGCGCTTGTATTGATAGCTAATAGCTAGCTAGCGAGATAACTCGTTAGCTAAATAGCTAATAGATAGTAAGCTAGGTGGCCAGCTAGAGAACTAGCTAGATATTAGGCACTGACAAGCTACAAAATAAATAAATAAACCCAATTCTATGTTGCTAAGCGTTTGCTGCCAAAACAAGCGCCATTACAACGTTGACTTTGTTACAACGTCTTAGTATTCAACGGCGTCACCTCTTCCGTGCGCCCTACCTGGGGAACGTGACCCCCGACCCCCCCAAACCGCCACCACCCCCGCTATTAGCAAACAGACGAGAGCCCAGCTGACACCGCTCTCGAGATGTGCCGTGTAGGCGGAGGACTGTGATTACAGAGCAATCCTGAGGAGAACTCCGCCTCACACACACACACACACACACACACACACACACACACACACACACACACACGCACGCACGCCTCAAAGCACAAACTCAGCTACCGCTGAAAAAGATGTTAATCTCCCCCCCCCCCCTGGGCTACTTTTGCCCGCCACGACCATGAATAATCAATAGGCGGCCATTTTGTTCAGCACAACAGGTCATTTTTGAAGAGGACGTTTCTTGCAGATGACAAGGCCCAGAGTTGGAATTTCATCTTTTTTTCAGTGCGTACAGGAAAGTCCCAAATTGCATGTGGGTATTGTCGACACAAAAAAAAGGCATTTTGGTGGGTTTTCCCAGATTTGAAAACACCATGTTTTGATTGCAGGGTCCAGGTTTTTTGGGTGGGGCCTTCAAAAGACAAATTAATCATTTCTATCCCAACTGCAGCCACAAAAAATTATTGTCGCGACGCAGGAAATGTTGCCATTTTTTTAACGCAGCCATTTGATCAAGAGTAGACCCACCAAACAAAAGTCTCAATTTCTGCTATTTGTGCAATGTCAGCGACCCTCACCAATAACATAAAGAAACAGAGACACCCCCCCCCCCAAGTAACGTGACAACCATGTTAATTAACCAAGTGGCGACCCCACCCCCATTTAAAGGACAACCGACGTCTCCGGACAAGTTGTGTCCATAATTTGTAAAATGGCTTCAAATGACTTCTACTGAGCGTATTTGACAAAGATTCCACCGCATGTAGCTATATTTTACCTTTTAAGACTCGCGCTGAATATTCCGGAAGTCTTGTTTTTGAGTTGGTGACGAGTCCGTACGCGACGTCACTGAAGGAACGCCCCTGACCGAAAAAAGGACACATTGTAGCAGCCCTTCCATCACGTCAATGCATTTTGCTGTACTTGTTTGGTCTGAAAACGTTGTGTAGGACCAAAAAGAGCCAGAAGAGGGCGACAAAGCTCCATGTAAGGAATTTGTGGAAACGGGCTGATAAATTCCTTACACGGCTATGTCGCCATTTTCTGCCTTTTTTTGGGTGAGACATTTCCCACCCCTGATGCCTCAAAATGACACGGAATAAATTCTTTAATCGATTGCAAACATGTATGCTTTCTTCTTCAGAACTATTTGAATCGTATTCATAACTGGATGAGTCACAAGAAAGCATCTTCTCCCAATCTGAAGCCATTGTTTTGATTCTCCAGCAAGGCAAGACGTCTTGGCGTGACACCACGAACAAGGGGGCGGGACCTTCTGAAACCGGCCACTTCCGGGTTCAAATTGAAGTACTTTTTCGACACTTGAAGTCATTTTTCTTGGTGTTTTGCAATTGACTAAAACTATCACAGTGCGTGTTTTGGCTATTTTAGATGCTATCAAACGTTTTTCTGATGTCAGTTAGGAAATGAAAAAGTGACGTCGGTTGTCGTACGGCATTAGTTTCAGATGAGACGTGTACACCGCACAGTTACATTTGTTTTGAATATCCAGGCCTGCAAGCGACGCTAGCGCACCCTCATCCACGCACGGCAAGAAAGGTCCCAGTTTGATCCCTGACCCCCCCCCCCCCCCCCCCCGACCCCGCAAATCAATCCGCCGTGTCTTCAGTTAAGCCGCGATGGCTCTCCGCAGATCCTGACACTAATAAGATATCGAGCAGGTGAGGCCGGAGGCCTGCCATCTTTGGAGAGTGGCGGGGGCGACGGGGGGGTTGGCACGGCTGGTTTTGGGCTTCGCTGGCACAAATCCAGTGCAATTACGCTCGAGAGAGAAGACGAAGAAGAAGTAGCGGCGATGCGGGAGAAAGCCGAGGGGGGGGCGGGGGGGTCGATCCCATCTGGGGTGTGATGGTTAATTAAAGCAACTCTCGAGCTCGGGACTGACGATGAGAGGCTTGGCCAGGCCGAGGGGGGGTACACGCTCTGATTACTACCGCAGAATGGAAGGAGGGGGGTGGCGGCGATGCTGGAAGGGAGTGTGGGGTGGAAAAGGGGGAGGGACATAAAGGGAGGGGGCGGGGTTACAGCCTCACTTGCCCCACCCGCACTTGAACGAACGTACGTCGGAAGGGGAGCGCAAACATTGAGGGGGAACGCTAATCAATTGTCACGTGGAGTTTTACCACAAGATGAACTTAAAGGAGATAAGCAGCAGGCAAAAAGGGGCCGAGGGGGGCCATCTTGACACTTTATTCGCTACACTTGGACGATGGGAGACAAGAGCCTTTTCAATGGCGGCGCTTCAACAAGAGCGGCGACAAAAACAAATTGGCGCCGCCATTTGGTCAACGACGGGATTTTACGCTGACGCTAACAAATGCTAACAAAAAAAACAACAACATTTTGTCGTTTTTTTTTGCGTAACATTACATGCCTTGATTTTTATGGCGCCGTTGACTGGCGACGAAAGAACAGGGGCCGCGAGTTGACAATTTTTTTTTGCACACCAATGGTGAAAAATCGAGTAAAAATTCAACCTGACAAAAAAAATACAACAAGGGTAGATTCGGAATCGGCCGAAAAGCAACAAAAAGACCAAAAAAAAACAACATAAAATCTGAACATCTGAAGGTTGACTTCTCTCAGACGGCAAAAATAATAATAATAATAAAAATAAAAAAATAAAAATGTGTTGAGGAAAATAAATAAATAAATAAATAAATATTTCTGAAAGTTAACTTTTTTTCTCTGACATTTTTTTCTAAAATCACATTGACAAACTAAATAAATATATACATAAAAATAACTAAAATGTCGGAAAGTTAACTTTTGAGTTGGACGATTTTTTTGTAAAACTGCATTGACAAAATAAATAAGTGAATAAATAAAAATAAAAATAAAAATAAAAATAAGAAAAAAAAATAAAAATCAAAATAAAAATCGTCTGAAAGTAAACTTTTTTCTTGGATGATTTTTTTTGTAAAATCATATTGACAAAATACATAAATAAATAAATAAATACATAAAAATAAATAAAATGTCTGAAAGTTAACTTTCACGTTGGATGATTTTTTTTGTAAAATTGCATTGACCAAATAAATAAATAAATAAATAAATAAATAAATACGTCTGACAGTAAACTTTTTTCTTGGCCGATTTTTTTTTGGTAAAATCACATTGACAAAATAAATAAATAAATACAGTAAAGTCTCGTTATATCGGTTATATCGATAGTACTGCTTATTACGATACAATTTCTATGAACGCAAGGAGAAAATTACATGCCGCAGGATTGGATATATCGATAGTCCGGTTATATTGATATTTTTTCCCACTCCAGAGAATATCGATATCACGAGACTTTACGGTCAATAAAAATAAAAATAAAAATAAAAATAAAAATAAAAATAAAAATAAAAATAAAAATAAAAATAAAAATCGTCTGAAAGTAAACTTTTTTCTTGGATGATTTTTTTTGTAAAATCATATTGAGAAAATAAATAAATAAATACATAAAAATAAGTAAAATGTCTGAAAGGTTACTTTTACGTTGGACAATCTCGGACAAACAAAATGTCGTAAAGTTGCATTGACAAAAACAGTAAATAAAAGAAAGAAAGAAAGAAAAATGGGAATGTCGTTGGTAAGTCCAGCAAATACGTCTCGCTGACTTACATCTGCTTGTATATTCCGCCTGGGCGGCGTTATGAATTATGTATCGGCTGGCGATGATTGGGCGCGGGCGAACCCGTGAAGTTGTCAAAATGTTGAGGTGCGACGCGCGCGTGCGATGGCGGGTCAACGCCCGCCGCTAATTGGGGCCGGGCTAAAACGCTCGACGCCTTAATGAGGAAATGACACGCTTTCACGCAACGCCGCCGCCGCCGCCGCCGCCATCATCAGACGCGCTTGTCGTCCGCCCGTCTGGCTCATTTGCGGGAAAGAAGGAAGAAGGCGTCGACTTTTCAAGGGGGTGCACTCCGATAACGCCCCTCCCCCTCCCCGCCACCCAACCTGCTTACTCGTTACGGATCGCCCTAGACTGCCCTCTTGCTGTCAAACTTGGAACTGAACTACGCTTTAGATCAGCATTTGTTTGGAGTTAGCCCACTCATGTTCTCCGTGGCAGAAATGCGAAATTATTTAATTAATTAGACAATTAATTAAAAAAAGATGGGGGGTTATTAGTTGATGCAAAAAACATATGTACAGTGACACCTGGGTTTACGAACCCCTTGGCTTACAAACTTTTCGGTTTACGAACGTTAAATTGATGAAAATTTTACCTTGGCATACAAACTATTTTTCGAAATACACACGGAGCGCCATAATGAGTGATGTGTCGTTCACGAACGAGCCCCTTCTCTTAACAAGAACATGGCAGCCGACTTGTTTTTCTGCTCTATTCCCCGCCCACAGTCTTCGGTTAAAGCCACGTGATTGGTCAGGAACGCAGCAGTGAGAGGGGAGGTGGTTTAAACATTAAAGAGAAAGGCAGGCACACGACAGAGAGTGAGAAAATGGATAGAAAACAGTGAAATTTGGGCTTGTTTCAACTTTGTTAGTTCAAATGCGTTCAAATGAGTGTAGACTGCAAGGTTAAAATATCCCATCAATCAGGCTCCACAAATAACCCGCACAAGCCATCTGTACACTTGATGCAAAAACCCAGTTAAACAGAACACAATTGATGAGGAACAAGATAAAATTACGGCAGAGAAAGCACCTCCAAGGGATCATTCCTCAAGACGGTGAAAGAAGAAGGCTACGTTCCTCATCAAGTGTTTCATGCTGATGAAAGCGGCCACTCCATTCCATCAAGCCATCAACGACCATCACAAAGGTCAATAAAACCACTTTATTATACGGTACAGTTTATTTCTTTCATTATAATACCAGAGCACATTTATTATACATACAATAAGGTATATTTTGTGTAGTTTTAAGGCTTATTTAGTTGAAAATGATGTTTTATGGGGACCTGGGAACGGATTATTCTCATTTTAATGGTTTCCTATGGGAAATTAATGTTTGGAATACACACTTTTCACCTTACACACTCTGTCTGGGAACCAATTAAGTTCATAAGTTAAGGTATCAGCGTCTATAATTTTAAGTCCTGGTGGAAAATCACAGTGGCCTTTGTAGTAAAAGTGATGACGTCATGTTTTGGTACCTGGCGAGTGGGCGTGAGCTTGTGAATGATTGACAGGCAAACACGCGGGCGCATTCCTCCGGTTGTGGGCCACGCCCGACACAAACGCAAACTAGGCCCACACTGACTCAGTCTTGTGTTTGCGCACGGAAAGCGGCCGCCGTTCGCTCTGCGGGTTTCCTTTGTGTTGCTATCACTTGTTTTTTTTTTTTTGGGGGGGTGTATTTGCGGTGCGCTAGGCTCCGCCCACGTGGGGGACCGCCAGCAAAAAATGTGAAATCATGACTTGCGAATGGATTTTCTTCCTCTTATCTGAGGTCGGGTCGGAGAGCAGAGTCTTGAGCAAAGAAGTCCGCTTTTTACTCTCTCCCGAGCCACTTCGTTCTCTGCTTCCGGCGGGATCAAGAGTTGTTCCCCGGATTAGCCCGGAGACAACGTCTGACCGTGTCCTGGTCGCCGGGAATAATGCTCGCAACACCTGCATAAGGAGGTACGCTAGTGAGCTGCCCCATCCGCCTCATCCGGCTCTTCTCAATGGGGACGAAAAGTGGCTAGACTCTGAGTCCACCTCGGGAAACTAATTTTCTGGTGCTTGTAGAGGCGGTTCAGGAAGGACCAACCCAGCTTTTCTAAGACACATTTAGCGGCGCTGATTTTCACCCCAACCGCTTCAGTTCTTGTTCTTTTGGTAACCATCCACTGCCTGTAGATGCAGTTCGGGCAGGACATCAGAGAGGTCGCACCACCCCATTCTCTAACAGATTTAGCGGCGCTGATTTTCACCCCAACCGCTTCAGTGCTTGTTCTTTTGGTAACGATCCACTGCTTGTAGAGGTGGTTCGGGAAGGACCAACCCAGCTTTTCTAAGACAGATTTAGCGGCGCTGCTTTTCATCCCAACCGCTTCAGTTCTTGTTCTTTTGGTAACCATCCACAGCTCGTAGAGGCGGTTCGGGCAGGATTTTGGTTAGGTGGCACCAGCGTCTTTTCTGACAGATTTAGCGGCGCTGATTTTCACCCCAACCGCTTCGCACTCGGCGGCAAAGCGCTCCAATGAGAGTTGCAGCTGGTGGGCCGGCGCACTCCCGAGTCCCCTCGTCTTGGCCGTGTCTTGGTTCAAAGCCCCCTAAAGACGGCAGCAACACAAAAGGCACGCTTGCACTTTGCGCCGTTGCGGCGGTCTAAGAATAGGATCAGTGAAAAAGGAGGGCAAAATGGGGGCACCCCGCCGCCCGCCCCCTCGCCACCTCTCCCGCCGCGCTAAGTAAATACGCTCCTAATGGCCTGTGATGAATTGCGCTCGGCTCTCGTCGTCCGGGAAAAGGCCGCGTAATGACCCGCACGCGTCTCCTTCTCCGCCGCCGCCGTCTTTCTCGGCGTCTCGCCCTCATTTGCTCCTTTGGCGCTTTTGATTAGCAAATGAGAAAAGGGACGGCAAATGGCGGCCGCTTGATTGCCACATTTGATTAAGAAATGTCACGGTGGATGTTGAGCTTTTGGGGAGATAAATATATCTTTCTGGAGCTTGGCCGTTAGCCGGCGGCAAGGCACACAATGGCTGCCAACGACGTGAAACTAAGCTAATCAAACTCATTCTTCGTCTGTAGGAGACCCCCCCCCCCCCCCCCCCCCAACCCTCCTCTGACGCTTGTATTTGCCATAAACTTCTTTCAGGGACACCTTTTTTTTCACGTTACAATTAGACGGCATTCGATCCTGCTATTTCGATTTGGCTTTTATTTTATTTTTTTAATCTTTTTCCTCTTGGAATTTCATTGTACTGAATAGTTTTTATGTTGCTTTCATGTAGTTATTATTATTATTATTATTATTAGTAGTAGTAGTGGTCGTAGTAGTATTTTTACTATTATTTTTTTTATAAACATTTATGATTTATTATGTGACTGTAAAGTGTCCTTGAGAGTTTTGAAAGGTGCTTATAAATTCAATGTATTATTATTATTATTATGTCATTTTTTAAAATATATGTTTTAAATATTTTTTTATGATTGTATTATTGTTTTTCCTCTTGTAATTTAATTGTATTGAATAGTTTTTATGTTGCTTTCATTTAGTTATTATTAATATTATTATTAGTAGTAGTATTAGTAGTAGTAGTAGCAGCAGTAGTAATATTTTTACTATTATTTTTTATAATTTTTTAATTATGATGTATTTTTTTGTTTTATATATATATTAATTATTGTATTTTTTATTATTTTCACTATTAATATCATTATTACTATTATGATTATTATTGACTTATATATAATTAGCACCACTCCCTAACTTGTGTTTTTAATTCTCCATAGTTTCCACCTTGCTCCGACTCGCCATTTTTAAATGTTATTTTCACATTTCTATATTTCTATTTATTTGTGTGTGTTTCATTTTCCACTATTTTATTGAATTATTAGCCTCAACAAGTGCACATTTAGCCCCCCCCCCCCAAGGGCTCCTCTTTTTTGGCCGCATTCAAGGGTACTCCATAGTCTCCTTTTTGCTGCAGAGCTATTTTTTTTCTCCTTCATGTCTACTGATTTGCATAAAGTTTTCAATACTTTATTTTTTGGGAAGCTCCTCAAGATGAATGTGTGCGTGTAAGTGTGTGTGTGTGTGTGTGTGTGTGTGTGTGTGTGTGAGAGACAATGGTCGGTGTCCATCAGCACACACTTAATGCTTGCCACAGGGTCAACTCGCATGCTTACAAAGGCGAAATGATTCTTTTGAGGAAGTGGGGGTCGGAATCCCATCAAGGACAGTTTTTCCCGAGATGGCGGCATGCGGGAGAGAAAATAGAGCCAAATGTGTTTGGATGAAAAGGTGGCGAGGGGGGGGGGTTGGAACAAGGTCACCTCCCCACCTCCTTCCTTTGCTCGCCATCCTTTTGTGGTCCTCCCGAATGTCCATCTGTTGCACTGCAAGGAAGCAGGCGGCAATGTGGCCTCCTGGCCTGCAGGGGGCGACAGATTGACGGCCTCAAATTTGTATGGGGTTATAAACGTGTTTTTTTGGGGGGGAGTGGAGGGGGGGGGTAATGATTCTTTTTTCATGTTTGTTGTATTATTTATGATTTAATCAAGATAGAGGAAGTCTCACCAAAAAAGTTATAAAAGAATATTTCATTTAATTTGAGTCATTTTCCTTTTTATTTCATTATCTATAATTATAATCAAGTTTTTTTTTTGACAAAATACAAAGTATTTTATTTTGGAAAATACAGTGATATCTCATTTTACAAACTTAATTGGTTCCCAGAAAGTGTGAGTAAGGCGAAAAATGTGTCTGTCGGACATTTATTTCCCATAAGAAACCATTAAAAATGAAAATAATCCGTTTTCAGGTCCCCATAAAACATAATTGTCTACTAAATAAGCCTTAAAACTACACAAAATATACCTTATTTTATGTATAATAAATGTGCTATTGTATTGTAAGTAAATAAACTGTATAATAAAGTGGTTTTATTGACCTTTGTGATGGTCATTGATACCCTCACTCGCGCTGTCCCCTGCTAGCTGCTTTTCATAAATCCAAATCAACAGAAGTTTTTCAACCCCTTCTATTGCCCGAGACCGTTGCTTAGACAACACAGAAACACCTTTAGCCACACGTAGCAAAGGTCGACTTAGCATACTGCTACTTAGACGCTAAGTCACACAAACGCACACCTCGTTGGTGTTTTTCGATGATCTCCTTCTTCTGCTCGACTCTAATTTTCTTTCTTTTCTTCTTAGGCTTAACACTAGCTGGTGGTGGGGGTCTTTTTCTGTCCCATAATAGCAAAAGTACTACACACGATAACAAACCACGTCTGCACTCAAACAAAGGGGGTGTGGAAAGCTAGTCCGCCAGCCACCGTGGCGCTGTCCGACCATGTGGTTCGGTGTTCATTCGCCAAAAACTAGTTCGTATGAAAAATTATATTCTCGCGAATTAAATCTTCGTAAGGCGAAAAGTTCGTCAACTAATCACGGTATGTAAAAAACATAAAATTCATAGAATTGAAAATGATTTATTCGGTCCACTCATTTTATTTTGAAATAGAAAAATCCTTCATTCAACTTTGGATCATCTTTGATTATTGTCATTTTTCATGTTTGAATTCAAGATCATGGATGAGCCAATTGAATGACGTCCGGACGGATCTGGCAACCCCCCCCGCCCCCCCCCCCCCCCTTCCCTGCTTAGCGTAGCCATAAACAAAATCAGGAGGTACAGTAAGTAAGGCTTCTAATCAAAGCAATCAGAGCTGTTTTCAGAGGTGTCGCCGCGACGGTCTCATCTCCGTGTCTGCTTTAATTACTTGATGGGGGGGGGGGGGGTGGAAGGGGCTTTTTTTGGGGGGGGGGCATCATGGCTGGTGATTGTGCCTTATCACCTATCTGCTGGAATAAAAGACGAGCCAATTACTTTGTTTGGATGTTAATGATTGCGTTTCATTAGCGTCCGCCCGCAGACGCCCCCCCCCCCCAGATGAATATGCCATCATTCCAATTATTTAGAATTATGAAAATTGCTTTAGCTAAAGGGGGGGTGGCGGGTATCATCAGCGGCGCCATAACGCCGTTTTCATTCCGAGGATGCTTTTAATTGTCGGCGATGCGTATTAATCATTTAATTGTATTGCCGTGGCGATGCGTGAAAACACACACACGCGCATACATCGTCGAGCGCTTGCGTCGCCGCACAGCCGATTATTATTTGGAACTTCGAACAAGTTAACACACCGGTGTCAAAGTCCAGGCCCGGGGGCCAAATCTGGCCCGCCACATCAGTTTATTCGGCCCGCAAAAGAAAATCAAACTTGTTTGCAAAGGTCCGAACCAAACTTTCAAATTGTCCGTAAAAATACAAAAACGCTCTTTTTTTATTTTAAATTTGAAAATAGTTATTCATGAACTCGTTGACTGCCAGCCAATGTGCCAAAATGTGTCCAGTCAAGTGCCAGGGTTTTTGTCATTGCCACTCAAATTCCAGGACCCGCAGAATATTGACTTTCCGGACTACATAAACATTCAACGCAGCGTAAAAAAAACCCTTAAAGTCTCTTCTTTTCGTCAGAGAAAAATACTAAATGATATGGGTCTGGAGTTATATGAGCTTGAAATGAGGGCAGATGTCCAAATGCAATATATACATATCGGTTTAGAGAGCGCTTTAACAACAGCTGAAGCTAGCACAAAGCGCTAACGTCAACAAAAGGCAAAGGCTGCGCCTGTGTGGATGCGAAAAAAAAAAACATTAGCCAGCGCTTTATCGGCACCCAAGCATAAAAACCAAAACCCAAACAAATTCGGGAACGTCGTCTTTTCAAATCCCGAATACATTCGGGAATGGCAGTGAATGAGTTAACTGCATCCCCATTATTTAGTCTTATTTTTTTCCAATTATGTTCTCTCTTATGAGTGTTTTTTGCCTGCCGCTTTGTAAAGAACCGACCGATCCAAGGATGCTTTGCTTTCAACAATCCTCTGAGAGAAAAAATATCCAAGGTAAATATCGTCATGGTGAGCGATGGTTTTCTCCACATTGACGGGAAACTATCTGGACGAATGACAAGGAGGTCGCATGGACAGATTCTATCGATCGACACGCACACACAAAACCGATAGGTGTCCTTGTTAGCCAATGGGATGCGAGGAAGATGCTCACTAATAGCTAATGGTGACGTCATTATAAGTTTGTTGCGGGCAGGAAACAAGCCCTACCGTAGTTTTGATTTTGTTTTGTAACTACTTTTCCGGTTGGAGTAATTCGTAACTTGATTTTTTTTTTTTTAATCAACAGACATTTGTAAGTAAAGTGATACCTTGGCTTACGAACTTTTCGGTTTACGAACGTTAAATGCCATGAAAATGTAACCGTGGCATACAAACTAGCGTCAAAATGAGTGATGCGTCGTTGGCGAACGAGCCCGTTCTCCTAACAAGAAAATGGCAGCCGACTCATTTTTGTCCTCTATGCCCCGCCCCCGGTCTTCGGTTAAAGCCACGTTTGACGTGATTCAACATTAATCGAATCAAAACCGTATCGCGATACCGGACGCAATGCTAATCAAATCTGAATCGAATGACTGGAATTGGATTGGATTGGATTTGCCTTTATTAGTCTCGCAGTGGAGAAATTTACATTTCACAGCAGCAAAGTGATGACAGAAATCTGAATCAAATGACTCGAATCTGAATCAAATGACTCGAATCTGAATCAAATGACTCGAATCTGAATCAAATGACTCCTTGTGATTCCGAAGTTGTTCCCTGCGACTCGGCGAATGTTGCTTTTTACTTTTTGTTTTTTTTCAATATGGCAACCAGCAAAAGGGGGATTGTTGACGCCATATTGTAAAGCGAGAGAGAGAAAAAGACGTTCAGAGTAGACTCGGCGGACAAAAGCCTTTGCGCCCTTGGTAACTTTCAATCTCTACATTCTAGCTCGATGGCGACATTTTTTTCCCTTCATTGAAATGATGGAGGCCGTGACATTTTGGCAACTTATCAAAAGTGTCTCGGGGGTCAACGGGGTCAAGCAGCACAACAAAGATGGAGGCGGATGAGGGACAAGCCCCCCCCCCCCCCACTCTGTGAGCAATGAAAGGCCAGGCGGTGAGGACCAGCGCCGACACAATTGTGCCACCTTCTGGAATAAATGGGACGAAGCGTCTCCGTCAAGGCCGCGTCAAAGCGAAGCATCGTCAAGTGGCGGCGCAAACGAAGCGAACCTTCAAATGTGGAGCGGCATTCTTTTTCAGCTCCGTTCCGAAGGATGGCGCGGACGAGGCAAGACGATGGTTGTTCTCGTTTTATCCGCTTGAAAAAAAAAAAATTCTTTTTCATAGCGGCGTTTCAGTAAAAAAAAAAACATGAATTTTAAAAGCTATTTTTTCTAAAAGCTTTATTTGAAACACAAACCTTGGTTTGAAACTCTCCGCATTGTTTAAATTCACATTTTGAAACCTGAGCTACAGTGATACCTTGGCTTACAAACTTAATTGGGTCCCAGACTGAGTGTGTAAGGTGAAAAGTGTGTATCCCAAAAAAATAATTCCCCATTGGAAACCATTCAAATGAGAATAATCCGTTCGCAAACTACACAAAATATACCTTCTTTTATGTATAATAAATGTGCTATGGTATTATAATGAAAGAAATAAACTGTACAGTATAATAAAGTGGTTTTATTGACCTTTGTGTTGGTCGTTGATGGCTTGATGGAATGGAGTCATCAGCATGAAAGACGTGATGAGGAACGAACGTAGGCTTCTTCTTTCACCATCTTGAGGAATGATCCCTTGGAGGTGCTTTCTCTGCCATCATTTTAACTAGTTCCTCAGCAATTGTGTTCCGTTTAGCTGCGTTGATCGCTTTTTGCATCAAGTGTACAGATAGCTTGTGCAGGTTATTTGTGGAGCCTGATTGATGGGATATTTTAACCTTGCAGTCTACACTCTGCCTTAGAACTATCAATAAAGTTAAAACGAGTCCAAATTTCACTGTTTTCTATTCATTTCATCACTCTGTCGTCTGCCTGTCTCTTTAATGTTTAACCCTCCCACCCCCACTGCTGCGTTCTTGACCAATCACATGGTTTTAACCGAAGACTGGGGGCGGGGAAGAGAGGACAAAAACAGTCGGCTGCCATTTTTCTTGTTAGGAAACGGGCTCGTTGGCGAACGACACATCACTCATTGTGGCGCTCCGTGTGTATCCCGAAAAATAGTTTGTATGCCAAGGTAAAATTTTTCAGCAATTTAACGTTGCTAAAACGAATATTTTGTGAGCCAAAGGGTTCGTAAACCGAGGTATCATGTACCTCGTTTGAAGCCCTAATTGGATTTCCTATCCCTCACGATGGAGACAAAGTTTAGTCCACTTTATTGGGCGGCTGTAAACCAGGCTTGAAACCCGCCCAAAACGTCCTTCATTGTTTTGTTTAGTTGATGATTTTCCCGCCCTCCCCGTTCGCAGGCAGGCGGGCAAACAAAAACTTGAATACGGCGACGTCTTTTTCCACGCTCACCGGTTACGTCTCGGTTGCCGCTCTTTTCACGCAAGCGGCGGCGGCGGCGGCTCTCAAGGACCGAGCCAGCAAGGTCGAACTCGCTGCCGCGTTGGGGACAATGGGCCACCTATTTATTTATTATTATTATTATAATAAGAATAAGAATAATACATTTAATTTTCAAGCGTCTTTCAAAACACGCACGGTCACTTTACAGTCACAGGTTAAATTTTTCTGCGGGTGAGCAGCGGCAGCCACACGTGCCAGCGTTCACTCAACCCAGAAGCAACTCATATAGATAGTTAGCTAGCTAGCTAGCTAATAGATAGATTAGATAGATAGATAGATAGATAGATAGATAGATAGATAGATAGATAGATAGATAGATAGATAGATAGATAGATAGATAGATAGATAGATAGATAGATAGATAGATAGATAGATAGATAGATAGATAGATAGACAGGCAGCTAAGTCAGTCAAAATGGTCGTAAGTCGAAATCCATTCAAAATGTTGAATAGAGATTCGTCGGATACAAAGACTCGCAAACTCCTCCCCCCGCCTCTGGTGCCATCACATGGTCGATTGCTGCGCAAGAGTGACATGCTGGCTGGCTGGCTGGCCAAATTTGTTGTACGCATTGCCGGCCCGCTAGCGCGTTGCGGTGCCAGGCGTACAATTAAAACGTATAAAATAGGGTCTGGAAGTCGTGGTAAGTACGGGTGGTCGTAAGTCGGATGTTACCTATATATGCTAGCATTAGCATTGATCCAGCCGACTTCCTCCGAGCTCATCCTTCACTTTTACAGCCCTCGCTCAAATTCTTGCACTCTGCCGAGGATGCCCAGTCAATTAAGAAGACGTGGTCGCCGCCCACCCCCACTCCGAGATGCCGAATGAGGGGCCACCCAGGAGCACCACCGCCATCACCCGCCCTTCTTCTTCTCTAAAGACTCTTCACTGGTGGCCCCCGGGAATGCCAATCGCTTTTGGGTGGTTGCAAAGGTGGGGGGAGGGGGGGGGGGGTGTTATGGTGAGTCAGCTCGATTAGTCCAACAAAAGGAAATGCTTAAAGGACAAGCGACACCATTTTTTTTTGTTTCCTAACTCACATCAGAAAAAACGTTTGATAGCATCTAAAATAGCCAAAATACGCAGGCTGGTATTTTTAGTCAAGTACAAAACACCAAGAAAAATGACTTCAAGTGTCTAAAACAGTCATGGGCAAACTACGGCCCGCGGGCCGCATACGGCCCGTCAGGCTTTTCAATCCGGCCCGCCGAACTTGCCCAAATTATAGTACAAACAGTGTCTAAAACTCATGACAAAAAGCTAGCGAACAACAGGGCAGAAAACTGAAAAGTTGCCGGCCCCATTTTTCCCAACTTGAAGCAAAATGAGAGCAATCCCATTAAGAAACATTGTCACAAAGTATAAAGTTTTTTTTTTTAAATCAAGAATGCACCAACTACAAATGCTACTTTGCTTAATTTACGGCAAATGCGCATGGCTGCAAATTTTGCTACAGTAGTCGATTGTCATTGTGGTGCACAATGCAACGTTTGCATTGATTCCTACGAGCCACTAAGCCCCTTTCATAAGTCTCACGTACACTTTACAGTGACGGTTTAATGTAAATTTACGTTTTGTAGCGTCACATATGTTGTTAGCTTCTTTTGAATCTTTTTTCTGGGCTGAGGTTCTGTGCATCTATTTTGGAAAATGACATGCAATTGCACAACTTTATAACGCTTGCGAAAGTCCGGAAGAAAGAAGCAGGCTTCTGATTGGCTGCCGTGCCGAGTATGCAAATTTCAACTGCAGGTAGCCTGTCAGTGTGCTCGGCGACGGTACACGTGTATTGTTTGCGCGTGACGGCGACGGCGTCAATGGAGAGTTTGTTGAGCGCGCGGTCAGGACAAACCATCTATGATTTGGCGGAATTCAACACAAGTAGGTATTATTGAGCTTGAATATTTCGTTGTGTAATATGTTTTGAATGTTGAAAGTGATTCCATTTTTCAATAAATGTTGATTTCTTTAACTTTGCCCCTTCAATGAAAACTTATTAAAAACAGACGCAATCTTGATAAATCAGAATCAGAATCAGAATACCTTTATTCGTCCCGCAATGGGGAAATCACAGTGCATATGTTATTTTAATCTATTTCCATTTCCTCCTCCAAGTATCTGCGAAATAGTATGTAAACGCCATATTCCTTGAGACAAATTTATTAACGGATCAGGGATATTTTTCACATTTGAAAGACAGTTAATAAATTGGGTTGTAGTGTTCGTACTGTGCTATGAGGTTTGTACACACTGCATTTAAAGGACAACCGGCACCATTTTTTTGTTTCCCACTGACATCAGAAAAACGTTTTATAGCATCTAAAATACCCAAATCAGGCAGGCTGATATTTTTAGTTAAATGAGAATCACAAATAAAAATGACTTCAAAATGAATCCAGAAATGGCCAGTTTCAGAAGGTCCCACCCCCTTGTTCGTGACGTCATGCCAAGACGACTTGCCTTGCTCGAGAATCAAAACAATGGCTTCAGATTCGGAGAAGATGTTTTCTTGTTACTCATCCAGTTATGAATATGACTCAAATAGTTCTGAAGAGGAAAGCATAAATGTTTGCAATTGATTCAAGGAGTCCTCCCATATCAATTCGAGCCGTCAATGACAGCAATGTAGCACCCAGAAAATGCAGAAGATTGCGCCCAAGCTCCGTTGGAAATGGGCTGATTTGTCAGCTGGGAATTTGTGTCAGCGAATATCAAATAGTTGTCTTGGTGCAACACACAACGATTCACCATTGCGTTATTTATGCGTTTTCCTTCTAATTTTGCCATCAACACGGATCAACACGAAGATTTCAGACCAAACAAAGTACCCAAAATGCATTGTGTGTCGCTTTCTCGGTCAGGGGCGATCCATCGTCATCAACTCGAAAACAAGACTTCATGAATATTCAGCGCAAGTCTTAAAACGTAAATTATAGATATATGCTGTGGAATCTTTGTAAAATACACTCAGTCGAAGTCATTTGAAGTGATTTTATAAATGATGGACATAACTTGTCGGAAGGCGTCGGTTGTCCTATAATGCTTTAGGTTTAGTATTTCCGGCCCAAACACTCCCTCCAAATGCTCCTGGCCCGGCCCCTCTGTCAAATTTTAGAACCCGATGCGGCCCGCGAGTCAAAAAGTTTGCCCACCCCTGGTCTAAAAAGTACTTCAAATTGAACCCGGAAGTGGCCGGTTTCAGAAGATCCCGCCCCCTTGTTCGTGGTGTCACCCCAAGACACTCTTGCCTTGCTGGAGAATCAAAACTATGGCTTCAGATTGGGAGAAGATGCTTTCTTGTTACTCATCCAGTGATGAATATGATTCAAATAGTTCTGAAGAGGAAAGCATACATGTTTGCAATCGATTAAAGAATTTATTCAGTGCCATTTTGAGGCAACATTGGGGGGAAATGGATCACCCAAAAAGAGGCAGATAATGGCGTCCAAGCTCCTGTGAGAAATTTCCACAGGCTGATAACTTCCTTCCATGGAGCTTGGTCACCCTCTTCTGGTGGCTTTTTGGTGCAACACGAGGTTTTCAGACCAAACAAGTACAGCAAAATGCATTGACGTGATGGAAGGACTGCTACAATGTGTCCCTTTTTCGGTCAGGGGCGTTCCTTCAGTGACGTCACTTATGGACCCGTCACCAACTCAAAAACAAGAATTCCGGAATATTCAGCGCGAGTCTTAAAAGGTAAAATCTAGCTACATGCGCTGGAATCTTTGTCAAATACGCTCAGTAGAAGTCATTTGAAGACATTTCACAAATTATGGACACAACCTGTCCGGAGACGTCGGTTGTCCTTTAACTTCTACAGACACATTGTCTTTGGGAAATGGTGGCAAGTGACAAAAAAATAACTAAAATACAGATGCAGCTAAGTCGTCCTATTTTACGAAAAGCAAACATTTGAAACAGCTCGCCGGATTCCGCTGGTCAGATTAGCGGATAGCGTTTGGAGTGACTTGACCGCATGAATGGAAGCCGTACGGGAAGAGTGTGCTGAAATGAGTCGCGCGCAACTCAATTAGCGTAGACGCTCGTGGAAGCGCACCAAATACACACAACTGAAAATACGTGGTTGGACAACATAGAATCACTTTTCAAATAATTCAATAAATGGCAGCGAATTTCAAAACAAAACGCTACTTCAAGCACCATTCAAGTAGGCCTGCCATTTATCCGGTTAAAATGTTACGCAGAAGAGGAAAATGATGTGTAACTACATCCTACTACAGAAAATAGGATATCAAATGTCGGCAAACAAACGCAGAGAGGCATTGATTTTGTCATCCCTCGAAGGTCAGAAATGGGGATGTTTAGCCTGCGGGTGTAGTTACTGTAGCTACCGCTAGAGGGACCACAAGGACGTTTTCGTAACGCGTAAAAATGCTTCAGCTTTCTCAACTCAATTGTGTTTCTCGACTACAAATTGCATAATTCACACAACAACAAAGAATAATAAAAAATATAGTTATTAGAAAGCAAAAAAACGATAGAACAAATACTCAAATCACATACTGAGTCAAACGCCAACGAATGAAAGTGAAAAGGGAACGTGAGGAGCCGGGATTATAGTCGACACAAAATTCGTTATTTTATCTATAACATTCTCAAGACACGGCCAGTAATGTTTCTTGAGATAACAGGGACGCGGTAAAAACACAAAATGAAGAAAAGACCACGGAAAAACGGTTGCCACTTACTTTGATTGACGACCGCTTCTTCTCTAAACAGGAAATGAGTTAATGTTGAAGTCACGTGATTTTACGACGGCACTCCAGCAAAATGGACGACGTAGCCACATTATGAAAATCACATTGTAGGATCTAGTTAAATGTAATGTAAAGAAAATAAATGTGTATATTTGTATAGGGTTATCAAAAAATATTTTAATAAACTATTTGTTAATTTAAAATGTAAAAAAATGTCTTGTACATATTGCATTTCCGGGTTCGGTGTATGACGTCATTTTATAGCGCTATGCAATTGACATTCGTACTGTAATTCCGTTCTGATTGAAGTTGTTTTGGTTAAAGTACGCCCTCTTAAGTCCATTTTGAGTTTTACAGAACTATCGCGCGAACATACGCTTTCAATGTGTAGTAGTATTATCTATGTTGCATGACAACGAGATGTTCTTTTTTTAATGTAAAAGTTACCACGTTTCATTAGTCATCTTTATGTGATACTGGGTCGAATATTTTTGCTTATGTTTGTTTTAGTAAATGTTAAATAAAATGGGAAAAAATTATCTCAGGTATTTGTCTTCTTTCATAAATACGATTTATTTGTTAAACGATTCAATCGATCAATCAATTGTACAAAACTCATCAGTCCGAATTTCTTCTGTTTTTCTTTCCTCTGACAAGACAACAATTTAATCCGTACGAAATTGATTTTAAAAAAACGACGTACAATACAAGTTAGTAAACACGAAAGAACATTTTATTGTGACGTAACAAATAGTTCCCTGGACCTTAAAGGTCTAAAATAAATATAAATATATTTTCACATCAAACTAATGGTCATGGCGGGAAGAAAACAACTGCAGACAACGAACTGATCAGCCAACAATTATTACAGTAGTTTAGTCACGTTCTTTTCTCTTTCTTTTTTTTAACAAATACTTTTGAGACATTTCCACGTGTGCTTTGGTGCCATCTGGCGGCTGTTTGCTAGAACAACACCTCATGGCACCTTTTTTTTTTAAAGCAGGTTATGTACAACAACAAACAAACAAACAAACAAAAACAAATTGACTAAATGATGCAAACAAACATACACTTGCGTTCTTGAGAAGATAAGAACGTGATGATTTACTTCCCACTAGGCTAAAGGCCTCAAAAGATTCACAGTGGACCACAAATCCAATAAAAAAAAAAGGAAAACACGTTTATGGAGATTCATTTTGATGCAAATGAAAGTCAAACGTGACAGATAATCGATTTAAAAATGAAAAGAAAAATCATCAGAGTGCAAAATGTCGCATCTCAAAGGGATTTACTGCTACAGTACATTTTCTTGACATTGAGGAGGTGGAAAAGCAAAAAAAAAAAAAAAAGGGGACAAACGGAGCAACCGCGAGTCTCAGTCATGTTAAGCTTTTGGGTACTAAAAGGTTGTTTTTTTTTTGGCAGATATTTGCAAAAATCGTTTTCAGTTTTGTCTTGATATTAAAATAGGTCAATTTCCAGTGGGAATAAAATACAGTGGAACCGCTTAAAGGACAACCGACGCCTCCGGAGTGACAATGACAAAAACCCTGGCACTGGACTGGACATATTTTTTTGCACATGGTCTGGCAGTGAAGGAGTTAATATAAGCCATTGAGCACAACAAATCCAGCTTCCACCCCCTTGTGTTAATAATAATAATAATAAATGTCATTTTAAGCGCCTTTCAAAACTCTCAGGGTCACTTTCCAGTCAGAGGATCAGTTTTTCTGTGGGTGAGCAGCGGCAGCCGCACGCGCCAGGGTTCACTCAACCCGGAAGTAACTCAAATAGATAGAAAGCTAGCTCGATAGCCAATAGATAGCTAATAGCTAGCCAGCTAGATAGCTAGCCAGCCAGATAGCGTGTTTTTCTCTTACGAGACTCTTTCTCCTTTGTCCAACTTTTCTTTTTGAACTCCTTTCGTGGATGTCTACAATATAGACAATGGGTCCTTCCCGGTTTGATTGTTGACACCGTGTTGTTCACTTGAGCTATCTAGCTAGCTGGCTATTTGCTATATATTAACTAGCTAGCTATCTATTAGTTATCTATTAGCTAGCTAACTTTCTATCTCTTCGAGTTATTCCAGGTTGATTGAACGCTGGCGCATGTGGCTGCCACTGCTCACCCACAGAAAAACGGATCCTGTGACTGTAAAGTGACCTTGAATGTTTTGAAATGCACTTATAAATGAAATGATTATTATTATTACTAATAATGAATAGGTAGCTAGATAGCCGGCCAGGGAGCGAGATACAGTAGCAAATAAATAGCAAAGAGCTAGCTAGCAAGATAGCCAACTAGATAGCTCGATAAATAAATCAAGAAATATCCATGTTGTCTTTACCTATAAATAAACACGATTAATTATGAATCATAGCGGCCCGCTAATGGCGCGAGGGTACGCGGGCGCGGATGGATAAAGGTGGGATCACGGTCAACGAGTTGATGGAGACGCGGCGCTGGATGGACGGACGTAAAGATGGAAGGAGGCTTGTGTTTTCTTTGGAAACAACATAAGTGGCGTACATGGGCTAATAGTGCCCGGGGGGGAGAGGGGCGCTTTCCATGGAGGACACTCTCTTCTGCTTTGCTCCACTTCAGCTATTTATACAGCCAAACAAAAGAAGAAGAAGAAGAAGAAGAAGAAGAAGAAGGAGGGTTGGCGGGTGGATGTGGTGATTTTTTCAAGGAGAGCTTTGTAGGATTCCACTTTTTTTTGCATTCCGTTATGGATGAAGGAAGCGGTCAAAGTGTTGGCGAGGACCCCCCCCCCCCCCAAAAAAAAAAGGGTCACAAAATGGGGGCTGCATAGTTGAAAGCAAAAAAACAAAAGGGGGAAATGATGAGCGCAGTGGCATAAAAACAAAAAAAGGGTTTTGCATAAATCACGTGAAAGAGAAATGAGAGAGGACGGAAGCGGCGACTCCAAGTCGAGGTTATTAGCGCTTTGGTTTTGCGGCTGAGTGCATCCAAATGAAAGACGGCAGGGCGATTCCCCCCCCCCAAAAAAAAATAAAATAAAAACTAAAGTAAACCCCAGGCGACGCAAGCGGACAGATGACGGACGCGAAGGGCCCCGGGGAGGGCGGGGTTTGGCATGCATAGTTTTTTGAAATTCTACAAGGCGGGCGGACCTTAAAAATTGCCGTGCTGCGCAGTCGGTCGTTATGCTAAGCTAACCCGCTAAAGGCGGCGGCATTCGGTGGGAAAATGTTGGGGTGCTACCTATGTTCAACTCGTAGGTCACACGTTAAAATTAATATTAGCGTTGTCCCCGCGTTGTGATGACGAATGCCTGATATGCTACACTTTTAGCGCATTTAGAAGTTAACTAATTCACTGCCATTCACAAATTTATTCGGGATTTGAAACTATAACATCGAGCGGCATTTTCAAATTTGTTGGGGCTTTGGGTTTTCATGCATGGGTGCCGATAAAGCGCTGGCCAGACCTCTGATGATCTTTCTTTTTCCTTCCGCGAGGAGGCAGCATTTGCCTTTTGTCCACGTTAGCGCTTCGTTATAGCTTCAGCTGTTGTTAAAGCGCTAGATCAATCAATATGCATTGTATTTTGTACATCTGCCCCCATTTCAAGCTCAGATAACTCCAGACCCATATCACTTAGGAATTAACTCGTTTTTTTTCTGATGAAAGAAAAGAGTCTAAGGTTTCTAACCCTGTATCGTATGTTTATGTAGTCCGAAAACTCAATATTCTGCAGGTCCTGCAATTTGAGGGACAATGACAAAAACCCTGGCACTGCGGTGGACACGTTTTTTTTTTTTGCACATTGTCTGGCAGTGAATGAGTTAAAGATAATTATGATTATTTTTGTCTTTATGTTTGGATGATTAAAGCTTCAGGTGTACACCAGACAAAAATATGGTAGATTTTAAGTGCAGCGTTTTCAATCAGGCTACACTGCTTGGACTCTTAAGCTAGTGACGCTAACCTAACTAGCCACTTACGTCTCTCTCCATAAAAATCAATCAATAAAAGCACCCTGGACTATCATCTACTCATTGGAAGCTTTGATGCTCACATGATGCAGAAAGATTCAGCATATTGACACGTTTTCGCTTCCGGGTGCTCAATAAGTTCACCATAAATCATCATCTGTGGTCACGATTTAAAAATGGCGGCGAAATACCCGTGCAGAAGTGGCCCCGCGATGCAACCTAGCGTTCGTATTCTCCTCCCTTGTGGAGCGGACTTTTTTTTTTTACATTTGGACATTTCGGGGGGGGGGCAAGACCGGGGAGGGCAGCCCTTGCGTTGTTTTGTTTGTTTCTTTTTGCTTTGTCACAGCTCCTTCCCCGTCCTGTACTTGATTGACACAGTGCCAGTGTGTTACTGTGTTGTTGTGCGAGTGTGTGTGTGTGTGTGCGTGGTTTGCATCAAGGTGTGTTTGTGTCATTACTCATGTTTCTGTGTCTGTTAATGTGTTCCAGTGTAGTTGTGTGGGGGTGTGCGCGTTTGTGAAAGTGCACATTTGTGTGAGTGTGTGTGTGTGTTGGGTGCATTTGTGTGTTAGTGTGTGTGGGTGTGTGTGTGCATGTGAAAGTGCGCGTTTGTGTGAGTGTGCGTATGTTGGCGTGTGCGTGTCTGTTTGTGTACTTGTGTCTTTTAGTGTCGGTGTGTGTGTTTGATTGTGTGTTAGTGTGTGTGTTTTTTGTGTTGGTGTGTGTGTTTGATTGTGTGTGCATTGTGTGTGTGTGTGTGTGCGCATGTGTTTGTGTCATTGTGTGTTTGTTTGTGTGTGTGTGTGTGTGTGTGTGTGTGTGTGTGTGTGTGTGTAGGCCAAGGATCAAGATTGGGACGAGCTATTGCTGGAGGAGGTTTTCTTGCTATTGAGGTTGCCGCTCCTTTTTGCATGCTTGTCGTGCCAAAATTAAATACATCAATAAATAATTTCAAAACATCATAAAAGTGTGTGTGTGTGTTGGGTCACTTCCCTTCGGAAAAGTGAAAGGCGGGAGGCGCCGGCTGCTCCTCCTGGTCCTGCCGCCCCGAGTCCGCGGCGGTGGGCGTGGCGCCGGGCGTGTCGTCGCCCGGCGCGCCCTCGGCGGGCGCCCGCCCCCCGTCGCCAAAGTTCTTCTCCTGCGACGAGGACGACGACGAGTGGCCGCTTTCGCCCGAGCTGCTTCGCGTGTCCGTGCTGGTGCTGGTTTTCTTCATCTTGCGCCGCTTGGCCAGCGGCGCCTTGTCCACCGTTTGCAGGCGGAAGCCTTCGCGCTTGCATTTGTTGAAGGCCTGCACGCACCAACGCCAACATGGGAACAAAAGTGTCTTTCGCTCTGCTTGGGTTTTTTCCACGTGTCTTTCGGGGGTTTTCCCTGTGCCTTTTTGTGTTTGTGTGTTGGTGTGCTGGAGTGTGTGTTTGTGTTTTGCTGTGTTGCCGTGTGTCTTTGTGTTGGTGTGTGTTTTTGTGTGTGTTTCTATGCGTTTGTGTGTTTCCATGTGTTTGTGTTTTGGTGTGTGTTTTTGTGCGTTTTTGTGTTGGTGTGTGTTTATAAGTTTGTGTGTTTGTGTGTGTTTCTGTGTGTTGGTGTGCGTTTTTGTGTTTGCGTGTTGGTGTTTTTGTTTGGGCGTGTCTTTGTTTTTGTGTGGTGAAAGGCGGGCATCTTACGTGAAAGGTGGCTTTGACGCAGGTGCGCACGGAGGCGGTGGACGAGGCCAGGACGTCGGGTGTCACGAGCGGGTCGGAAGACAGCCGGCCGTCGTCCTGCAGCCAAGCGTTGCGGCGCAGGCCGCACATCTTGATCCGCTTGCCGGGGTCCACCGTCAGCAGCTCTGCGGGGGGGAACCGCCGACGCGTTTGACGCCGACCCAACTCCCGTCGGCGTGCAAAATGGCCGCCCGGTCCTCACCTCGGATGAGATCTTTGGCCCGCTCGGACACGTTCCTCCAGGCGTCGCCGTGGAAGGAGAAGTGGCCCTGTTTGATTTTCTTCATGATCTCCTCGGCGCCGGCGTGGCTCAGGCTCGGTTCCTGGCATTGGAAAGGCACCTGGCCCGACAGCATGGTGTACTGCGGACCACGCCGTCACATTCAATGGCTTCCGCTACGCTAAGCGGCGCCATCGGGATCGCCGTCGTCATCCCTCCCGCAACCTCTTCGGAGACTGCGGAGTCTCCGAGCCGAGACCGGCAAGCTCAAGGACACTTTCTGCCACCGGCCAGTCAGTAAACTCAAGTCCCTCCCAGCCCAGCCCTGCCCGCCCTGCCCCTTCCCACTGCCACACTCACGGAACGCGGAGTACGCGCTACATGCTGTATTATCATCCTGAACTCTATTTTTTATGTCTTCTTTCTGCAAGACCTCACTTCAACCTTTTTTTGTTTTGTTTTTGCATTACTACACTTGGTCACTTTACGTACGTCGCTACCTCACCTGACATTCGCAAATGACACGTATTGTCTGTTGTCAATTGTCTGTCTTTTTTAGCCACATTTTTGGTGCCTTTCACGCTGGGTCCGAGAGGACATTCATTTCATCTGTGCTGTTTGTCATATTAGCATATTAGACAATAAAGCTGACTTTGACCTTTGACCTTTGACTAAGCGGCCGCTCGGCTTGTGGTTTTTGCGCTCACCAGAATGACGCCGAGGCTCCACAGGTCGCAGGATTCGTCGTAGCCGTCGTATTTGAGGATCTCGGGCGCGGCGTACTGCAGCGTGAAGCAGGGCGTCTTCAGGAGTTGGTTGTCCGGCGGTTTGAGTCGGGCGAAGCCAAAGTCGATGATTTTGATCTCGGAGCTCTCGCTCTCGTCCGTGAATAACAGGTTCTAACAAGCCGTTACACGTACACGCACACGCAGGAGGCCTTCATTCATTCATTCATTCATTCATTCATTCATTCACCTGTCTGTCTACTTATGTATTTATTTATTTGTTTGTTTATTTTTTGGTATTTATTTAGTTTTTTTGTTGTTTACCTTTCTGTCTGTTTATTAATTTAGTTCTGTATGTATTTATGGATTTGTTTATTACTTTATTTGGTTATATATTTAGGTATTTATTTGGTTATTTCTTTATCTGTATAATTATTTGAGCATTAATTTCTTAATTTATTTATTTGTAGTTATTTAGTTGTTTATTTTTTAGCTGTTAATTCATTGATGAATTGATGTATTAATTTGTTTGGTTATTTATTTATTTATTTATACATATAATTATTCAACTATTAATTTCTTAATTTGCTCATTTATTAAGCGTAGTTATTTATTTAGTTTATTTTTTTTAGTTATTTACCTATCTATCGGTCTGTTTGTTAATTTAGTTCTTGATGTATTTATGTATTAATTTTTGGGTTATTTATTTTGTTTATTTATCTGTATAATTATTTATGTATTACTTTCTTAATTTGCTTATTTGTAGTTATTTATTTCGTTTTTTATTTTTTTTAGTTATTTACCTAACTGTCTGTTTATTAATATAGTTATTGTAGTTTTTGATGTATTATTTTATTACGTTATTTATTTATGTATGTATGTATATATTAATCTGTGTGCTGGTTTATTTATTTGTTATTTATATATTTATTCATATATACCTATTTGTCTATTCATTTATTCATGTCTTTCATCACTTTGCTACTGTGAGACTAATAAAGGCAAATCCAATCCAATATATGTATCTATGTATTTATTGATTCATTTAATTAACTGGGTGTTTATTTATTTATATATCTGTGTATTTATTTACTTGTCCATTTGCCGATTATCTATTTGTGTATTCATTTATGAGTTAGTCTTTTGCTGGATTCTGAGTTGCTACAAGTCACAGAGGCCGAGCGAGCGCGCCGACTACCTCCGGTTTGAGATCGCGGTGCACCACGCCGACGTCGTGCATGTGGCTGACGGCCGACACCAACTTGCGCATGATCCGACTGGCTTCCGTCTCGCTGAAGTGCCGCTTGCGGCGGATGCGCTCCAGCAGTTCCCCTCCGCCCAGCAGCTCCAGGACCAGATAGGTGTGGATCTGCCGCCAGGAAAAGTGCAAGTCAACAACGGATCGACTGCTAACGGCTAGCCGCTAAAGATAACGTCAAACAAGTGCTTGTTTGCAATGTATAATGGTAACAAAGTACATAAAGGAGGCCAGGAAAAGCCTACCAGAACAGCTGGGTGCTAGTTGTAGTTTATCAGAGGTATCCAGAAGCGTCGCAAACATTTTCACTCAAATATCTAAAAACTGTTTGCGACCATTAACTGAT
Source organism: Hippocampus bargibanti (assembly GCF_051943395.1). NCBI lineage: Eukaryota > Metazoa > Chordata > Actinopteri > Syngnathiformes > Syngnathidae > Hippocampus > Hippocampus bargibanti. The sequence goes on along the minus strand of NC_142742.1, from coordinate 719,515 downwards.
TCACTGCCAGATGTGTGCAAAAATGTGTGCACTGCAGTGCCAGGGTTTTTGTCATTGTCATTAGAATTCCAAGACCCACAGAATATTGTGTTTTAGGACGACATAAACATTCAATGCAGCGTTAAAAACTCTCTCCTTCCATCAGAAAAAAAGGAGTTAATTCCTAAGTTATGTGGGTCTGGAGTTATTTGAGATTGAAATGGGGGCGGATGTCCAAAATACAATAATAATAATCACACACTGCAACACATACATATAGCGCTTTAACAACAGCTGAAGCTAACATGGAAAAAAGGGAAATGCTGCCCGCCGTCGTCATCCCTCCCGCAACCTCTTCGGAGACTGCGGAGTCTCCGAGCCGAGACCGGCAAGCTCAAGGACACTTTCTGCCACCGGCCAGTCAGTAAACTCAAGTCCCTCCCAGCCCAGCCCTGCCCGCCCTGCCCCTTCCCACTGCCACACTCACGGAACGCGGAGTACGCGCTACATGCTGAACTCTATTTTTTATGTCTTCTTTCTGCAAGACCTCACTTCAACCTTTTTTTGTTTTGTTTTTGCATTACTACACTTGGTCACTTTACGTACGTCGCTACCTCACCTGACATTCGCAAATGACACGTATTGTCTGTCTTTTTTAGCCACATTTTTGGTGCCTTTCACGCTGGGTCCGAGAGGACATTCATTTCATCTGTGCTGTTTGTCATATTAGCATATTAGACAATAAAGCTGACTTTGACCTTTGACTAAGCGGCCGCTCGGCTTGTGGTTTTTGCGCTCACCAGAATGACGCCGAGGCTCCACAGGTCGCAGGATTCGTCGTAGCCGTCGTATTTGAGGATCTCGGGCGCGGCGTACTGCAGCGTGAAGCAGGGCGTCTTCAGGAGTTGGTTGTCCGGCGGTTTGAGTCGGGCGAAGCCAAAGTCGATGATTTTGATCTCGGAGCTCTCGCTCTCGTCCGTGAATAACAGGTTCTAACAAGCCGTTACACGTACACGCACACGCAGGAGGCCTTCATTCATTCATTCATTCATTCATTCACCTGTCTGTCTACTTATGTATTTATTTATTTGTTTGTATATTTTTTGGTATTTATTTAGTTTTTTACCTTTCTGTCTGTTTATTAATTTAGTTCTGTATGTATTTATGGATTTGTTTATTACTTTATTTGGTTATATATTTAGGTATTTATTTTGTTATTTCTTTATCTGTATAATTATTTGAGCATTAATTTCTTAATTTATTTATTTGTAGTTATTTAGTTGTTTATTTTTTTAGCTGTTAATTCATTGATGAATTGATGTATTAATTTGTTTGGTTATTTATTTGTTTATTTATTTATAATAATTATTTATAATAATTATTCAACTATTAATTTCTTAATTTGCTCATTTATTAAGCGTAGTTATTTATTTAGTTTATTTTTTTTAGTTATTTACCTATCTATCGGTCTGTTTGTTAATTTAGTTCTTGATGTATTTATGTATTAATTTTTGGGTTATTTATTTTGTTTATTTATCTGTATAATTATTTATGTATTACTTTCTTAATTTGCTTATTTGTAGTTATTTATTTCGTTGTTTATTTGTTTTTAGTTATTTACCTAACTGTCTGTTTATTAATATAGTTATTGTAGTTATTGATGTATTATTTTATTACGTTATTTATTTATGTATGTATGTATGTATTAATCTGTGTGCTGGTTTATTTATTTGTTATTTATATATTTATTCATATATACCTATTTGTCTATTCATTTATTCATGTCTTTCATCACTTTGCTACTGTGAGACTAATAAAGGCAAATCCAATCCAATATATGTATCTATGTATTTATTGATTTATTTAATTAACTGGGTGTTTATTTATGTATCTGTTTATTTATTTATATATCTGTGTATTTATTTACTTGTCCATTTGCCGATTATCTATTTGTGTATTCATTTATGAGTTAGTCTTTTGCTGGATTCTGAGTTGCTACAAGTCACAGAGGCCGAGCGAGCGCGCCGACTACCTCCGGTTTGAGATCGCGGTGCACCACGCCGACGTCGTGCATGTGGCTGACGGCCGACACCAACTTGCGCATGATCCGACTGGCTTCCGTCTCGCTGAAGTGCCGCTTGCGGCGGATGCGCTCCAGCAGTTCCCCTCCGCCCAGCAACTCCAGGACCAGATAGGTGTGGATCTGCCGCCAGGAAAAGTGGAAGTCAACAACGGATCGACTGCTAACGGCTAGCCGCTAAAGATAACGTCAAACAAGTGCTTGTTTGCAATGTATAATGGTAACAAAGTACATAAAGGAGGCCAGGAAAAGCCTACCAGAACAGCTGGGTGCTAGTTGTAGTTTATCAGAGGTATCCAGAAGCGTCGCAAACATTTTCACTCAAATATCTAAAAACTGTTTGCGACCATTAACTGATTCACTGCCAGATGTGTGCAAAAATGTGTGCACTGCAGTGCCAGGGTTTTTGTCATTGTCATTAGAATTCCAAGACCCACAGAATATTGTGTTTTAGGACGACATAAACATTCAATGCAGCGTTAAAAACTCTCTCCTTTCATCAGAAAAAAAGGAGTTAATTCCTAAGTTATGTGGGTCTGGAGTTATTTGAGATTGAAATGGGGGCGGATGTCCAAAATACAATAATAATAATCACACACTGCAACACATACATATAGCGCTTTAACAACAGCTGAAGCTAACATGGAAAAAAGGGAAATGCTGCCCCCTCGTGGGAAAAAAAAACATTGCCAGAGGTCTGACCGGCGCTTTATCGGCACCCAAGCATGAAAAAACAAAACCTGAACAAATTCAGAAATGTCGCTCCACGTCATGCTTTTTCAATTCCCGAATAAATTTGGGAATCGCAGTAAGTGAGTTAAAAATCGAGGTGAGTGAAAGCGGAAAGGGGGACGCGCCTGGTCGTGGTAAATTTCGTGCATCTTGACGATGTTCGGGTGTCCGTCACAGAGCTTCAGAGCGGCGATTTCCCGTTGAGTCTGCGCCTCCATCCTGGAAGGAAAAGAAACAGAAAAACAACATCCATCCGTTCCATTGTTTTTTTTTTCCCCTTTTGTGAAATTTGTACCGCTTGCTGACGATCTTGACGGCGTATTTCTGCCCGCTTTTCTTGTGCGTGCAACGCCTGCAGATGGAGAAGCTCCCCTCGCCCAAAGCGCTGTCCTTCAGGTCCATCTCGTAGCTCATGTAGAAAGGAGAATCCTGCCGCAGGCCAGAACCAAAACAATATACAAACAAAGACAATCCATGCAAAAAAGAAGAAACAAAGCCGTCGCGAATAAGCCGATGGCACTGTCGTCGTGTTCATTCATACCTTCATCATGGCGCTACGGGCAACCGCGACCGATCCGGGTCGCTCGGAACCACTGCCCAACTGAACTGGGTCGTCCATCACTACGTTTCTCTTGAACAAAATGGAGGGGGACATGAAAGAGTAGCCCTAAAAAAAAGACAAGATTAAATTTGAAATTTTGGTTTGGACTTTAGCAAGAATCGCAGAATTTCACAAGTTTGATTTGCTTTCGCGGGCCGAATAAAACGATGTGACGGGCAAGATTTGGCCCCCGGGCCTTGACTTTGATACCGGTGGGTTAGATTAAATTTTTATTAGTCTCACATTGGAGAGATTCACAATTAATAGCAGCAACATTATTAAATTACCTCTCGATATTGCAAATGTCACTGTTATGGCGCAGCTGGAGAATGGCATGTGGACAACGGACTGCAGTCAATAAATCAGCTGGTTCATCCAGTCAGCTAGATAAATAGCTAGCTCGAAAGTGAGATAGATAGCTATCTATCTCGCTAGCAAGATAGCTAGATAACTAGATGAGCTCCCATGTAAAGTTTTGTTTTGACTTTTGTCCAATTTCTAGAGACGGTAGCTTTTTGGTCGGTCTACAATTTTGCAGCGTATGTTTCAGGAAGTGTCGTTTTGGGACATCTTTCCCCGGAGACATAATCACCAGTCTAATAATCATCCCAATTTGATGCGTAAATTGTCCAGCTGTCCCCCCCCCCCCCCACCACCAACTTTTCTTCCCCTTTTTGGTGTGTTGTTGCTGTACCAACGCCGGCTATGAAGAGCCGACGGCTTAATTCCAACGGCGGGGGAATTCCGGAGCCTTCATTCTACGCACCGCCGCCTCCCCACAGCTGCGACGCACGCGATTGACGGCGTCGGACGGACGGAAGCGTCAATGAGATGCCCCAAATTGCCATCCTTGAAAACGTGATTGTTGTCAAAATGGCCGCCTGGCGCCGTTAATACGGTTTGGGAGGAGGGCGGGAAAAAACGTGCAATCAAAGACGGGAGGCGTCACGGCGGCAGACGCGGCGACGAGTGTCGCCTTTTATTCCATCGGAGAAGGCGAGCTAATGCGTCTATTGATCGGCGCCCGGCTGGAGCATCCAGAAGGCAATCGAGAGTTGAAATTGCAACGGCCGTTACGTCAGTTGGCGACGGGGGGGGTTCAAACCCTCCAAAATAGTCATTGGCATCTGCCACTTCAATGGGGCAGACGGCAGGCGGCTGCAATTAGCGTGTGTTGACTTACAGCAAAGCTTTTGAGGACGTTCACAACTCGACACTCCAACGGGATCGCGGCGCAGGGCGTCAAATATAGTCGCCAAAAAAAAAGAGGCAAGGCAGGAATCAACATTGCGACCGTGACCGACTTTCCGTGACACGCATTTCTCCCGTTCGTCTTCTCGAGCGTGTTTTTTTACACTAAATAATAATAATAATACGTAATACATTTCAGTTCTAAGCGCCTATCAAAACTCTCAAGGTCACTCTACAGTCACAGTTTGAGTTTTTTCTGTGGGTGAGTCAACAATCAGTGGGGCCACAGGGAGGGGTCCTCTGCCCCCCCTCAACCTGAGAGTAGGGACCTATCATAGCTGTGTCCGGCGCCACCATGTCTGGACATTAGGGATATATAAATGGGGCCGATACGACCAGTCAGACTTTAGTTCGCTGACGAAGCCTCTTGGATAGGAGGCGAAACGTCCGAAACCTTCAAATTTGTACAGATGACGGCTGAAGAAACCTTCTCATCGATGGACCACTCCTGTACGACTGAGAGCTTACACAGACGAATCAACCCCGAAGTAACTCAAATAGATAGCAAGCTAGCTAGCTAGCTGGCGAATAGATAACCAACAGCTATCCATTCGCTAGCTAATAGCCATCTATTCGCCAGCAAATAGCTATCTACTCGCCAGCCGATAGCCAGCGAATAGACAGCCACTAGCTAGCAAATAGATAGCTATTAGCTAGTGAATCGATAGCTATTCACTAGCGCTGATGCTAAAGGCATCTGGCGTTGTATCGCCAGGCAGAATTGTTGGCGTCCCACCTGGAAGATGCGGTCACAGTTTTGCGGCAGAGCGGCGGGCGAGTAGGTGGGGTCCATCTCCGTGAATTCCTCGGCGAAGTTGCTGACGTCCAACTCGTCGCGGATGACCGGTTTGAAGGGGGCGGGCACCTTTTTGGCCGACAGGTCGTCCCAGTTGATCTTCTGCAGGGGGAAATTCGACGTGAGATAAGAGAGTCAGCGCAGAGCGCCGATGCGGACGTGGAACTGTCGCGGCTTGGAATTGAAGCGGATTTACGTGGGCCAGGAGATGTGAGATTATCTCTTACGTCAATGGATCCTACAGTCTCGTGTTTACTTTCAACATTGTTTCGGTTTCTCATGTATTTGTCATATAGGTAACAATAATGATACATTTCATTTATGAGCGCTTTTCAAAACTCTCGCGGTCACTTTTTAATCACAGGATACGTTTTTCTGTGGGTGAGCAGCGGCAGCCACACGCGCCAGCGTTGACTCAACCCACAAGTAACTCAAAGAGATAGAAAGATAGCTAGCTAGCTAATAGATAGCTAATAGATGGCTAGCAAGACATCTAGCTAGATGGCTATATAACTAGTAGATAGCCAGCTAGATAGCTAGCGAGTCAGCCAAATAGCTAATAGATAGCAAATTGATATCTAATAGACAGCAAATAGATAGCCAACGAGGTAGCTAGCTAGAGCGCCAGCTAGGTAACTACAGTTGAAGGGATTGAAGGACTCAAAGAAAAAAATATGCAAATATGTGTCATTCTTTTTGCTGTTTGTTTCATGTTATTCTCTTTTTTAACTTCTTAAAGTACGCCGAGCGGGGGGAAGAATCACTTCGTGTCAACGCGCTACCCTGAGAGCAACACGGTGCATTCAGGGTACTTTGAAAACGCGGGAATTGGCAAATATGCACGTCACTGAAGGCAACGCAGACCTGGTAAAAGGGATGCTTCTTCAGGCCCTCCGCCCCATTTGGACCAGAGCCGAGTCTCTTTTCGGGGTCTTTGGTGAGCAGGCGCCGGATGATGTCTTTGGCCAGCGGCGCCATGTCTTTGGGGAAAGGAGGATCTTTTTTTAGAATCCTCCTGGGGCAGACGGAGCCACATAGATGTTTCAGTGGACGATACGCGAAAGGGGGGCGGAGGGAAAAACCGGCTCATCCGAGAAGTGCGCTCTCACCTGGCGATGTCGGCGTGGGAGTTGTCGTCGCCGTCCACGGTGAAGGGAGAGCCTCCGGTCAGAAGTTCGTACATCAAAACGCCCAGACTCCACCAGTCCACCGCCTGTCATGGATTGCATACACACACACACACACGCACACGCACACGCACGCTAGCGCTGTTGGCGTGGACAAGCATCCGTTAGCATAAATGACGGCAGTCAAAGTCACCTTGTCATGTCCGGATTCGCCTCCTTCCACAATCTCGGGAGCCATGTACTCGATCGTGCCGCACACAGAAAAAGCTCGATCCGCCTGTTTCACGGGGAACAATACACACCCAGCGTTACTTTTTGTAAAAAGCCTGTTTTGTTTTATTTGATTTGATTGTATTTTATTTGATTTTATTGTATTGTGTTGTGTTTGATTTCATTTCATTTATTATATTGTATTTTATTTATTTTATTGCGTTGTATTTCACTTAATTTATTTTATTGTATTTATTTTGTTTATTTTATTTAATGCCATTTATTTATTTGTTGCCATGTATTTATTTATGTATTGATGTATCGATTTATGTATTGATTTATTGATTGGTTTATTTATTTTTATTTACTTATTCACATATTTATTTACTTATATACTTAGCTATTTTCTTTATTCATTTATTTATATGTACATATATTTTTGTCTATTGACTTGTGGATTTAGTTATTTAACTATTTTTCTACTTATCTATTAATTTTATGTATTATATTTATTTAGTCATTCATCTATTTATTTATCCATCTAGCTATCTACTTAATTACTTATTTACTTCTGTATTTATGAATTTATTTATGTATTTATTTAGCTTAGCTTATTAGCTTAGCTTATTAACTTAGCTTTTTATATACTTTGCTATTTTATGTATTCATTCATTTATTTATATATACATATATTTTTGTCTATTGACTTGTGGATTTAGTTATCGATTTTTCTACTTATCTATTAATTTTATGTATTACACTTATTTATTTATTTATTCATTCATCTATTCATTCATCAATCTAACTATCTACTTATTTATTTATCTATTTATGTATCTATTTACCTACTTATTTACCTACCTATTTATTTATTTATTTATTGTTGGTTTTGTCATGGAGGAAATTTGGCAAGCTGTGCATGAAACAAGGAAGCGGTTATTGAGAGTGATTGCATCATCAGTGATTTCCGTTGTCTTTATTTAATTATTTATATATCTATTTATTTATTTATGTGGCTGCATGATTATTCATGTATTTTTTTTTATTTATTGGTCGATTTATTTATGTATCTATCTTTGTCACCATGAAAAAAATAAAGTTGACTCCGTTTCCTTCCTCTGATGTGAGTGACAGAATGAAAGCGAACCTGGTCAAATTCTTTGCTGAGGCCAAAGTCTGTGAGGACGATGTGACCGTTGGAATCCAGCAAAATGTTTTCCAGCTTCAAATCGCGGTACAGGATGCCGAGCTGCAACAAAAGGAAGAGAAAGAGAGAGCTGTCAGTCGTGACTGGAAGCGGCGCCGGCGCCGTCGCCGTCACCGTCACCTGATGGAGATGCTCCAGCGCCAGCACGATCTCGCCGCTGTAAATCGCCACTTCCCGCTCCTTGAAGCGCACCCGCTGCACCAGGTGCGTGAAGAGCTCGCCGCCGTTGACGTAATCTGCGGAAATGATCATCACGCCTTGGATCCAGAGGGGCCTTTTTTTGGTGGGCTCACTCACCGAGAATGAGGTGCAGCTTGGTGTCGGTCTGGAAGGCGTAGTGGAGCGTGACGAGGTAGGGCGATTGGCGGATGTGCTCCAGCACCTGACGCTCGCTGCGCGTGTGCTCCGCCGTCTTGGCCTTTTGCACGATGGTGGCTTTCTTCAGGACTTTCATGGCGTACAGCTTGCCCGCGTCGTGGCCGCTCACCTTCCTCACCAGGAACACCTTGCCGTATGCTAACGGGGCAGAATAATAATCATCATCATAATAATGAGAATAATACTAACAACAATCATAATCGTCATAATAATCTATTAGCTATCTGGCTGGCTATCTATCTATCTATCTATCTAGCTAGCTAGCTAGCTAGCTAGCTATCTAGCTCTATTAGGTATCTAGCTGGCTATCTAGCTAGGTATCCATTGGCTATCGATTGGGTAGCTAGCTAGCTTTCTATCTATTGGAGTTACTACCGGGTTGAGTGAACGCTGGCGCGTGTGGCTGCTGCTGCTCACCCACATATATAGGCACCTGTAAATTATTATTATTAGTAGTATTAGTATTATTATTATTATTATCATTAGTAGTAGTAGTAGTAGATAGTAGTAGTAGTTGATTATTATTATCATCATTACTATCATTATCATCATTATAATAATAATTATTATTATTATCATTAATATTATGGTCATTATTATCATTATTATTATTCTTATTATATTATAATTATTATTATTATGGTCATGATTAGCATTATTATTTTTATTATCATTATCATTACTTTTAGAGATGATGTTGATTATTATTATTATTTTTATTATTATTATAAACAGAGATATTATCATCAACAATTGTGGACTTACCTCCGGTGCCGAGCACTTTTAGCAGCTCAAAGTTTTCTATTCCCACCCGCTCGAGGTGTCCCGTCAGGTTGGCTGCGAGCCACATAAACACACACAAACGCAACATCTTAGTAACAAAGACGGACATTATGATCATATTAACTCCTTCGCTGCCAGATGATGTGCAAAAATATGTCCACTGCAGTGCCAGGGTTTTTGTCACTGTCACTCAAATTGCAGCACCCACAGAATATTGAGTTTTGGGACTACATAAACATTCAATGCAGCATTAGAAATTTAGGCTATCTTCTTTCAATAAAAAAAAAAAAAAAATATATGGGTCTGGAGTTATCTGAGCGTGAAATGGGGGCGGTACAAAATACACTCCAATGCATCCATATTGATTTACTGTATTTAGCGCTGTAACAAGAGCTGAAGCTGTAACATAGTGCTAACATGAAAAAGGAAAATGCTGCCCCCTCATGGAAGGGGAAAAAACACTACCAGGGGTAGTGTTTTTTTTTTACATTAGCATAACTAAGCCTACGTTGCCTAAGAAGTCGGTTGTAGGAACGATCCAAATTGAACCTCACCCCACCATGGCGATTCAGTGAAGGGTTTTACTGTTTTCTGAAAATCGCTTCTTTTACTCCCCTTTCAAACAGTCTATTTTCTTTCGCTGAGATTTTCAACCTCATTGTCGTCAAATGAGTGCTTGCGAGCTTTTAGGTGCATATGGACTGCCGATTGAGGCCCACGAGTGTTATCTCTGCGATGTTGATAAAGTCTTTTTTGACAATTTGTTGAGTGTCCCCAATGTATTGCTCTTTACAATGTTCATTTTTACAATGTATGGAATAAACGACATGACCTTGTTTTTCATTTGGCAGCCTATCTTTTGGATGCACTCATTTTTTGCCTTGGAGTGTTTATCGGTTTGAAATAAGTAGGAATTTTGTGTTGCCAAACAAAACAAAACAAAACATGTTCCATAAATAGCACGCTTGTTCTTGACACCCACTGGAAATATACACGAGAGGAGGAAGACGCCACATTAAACAAGACGGGGGAGGTGGGGGGGGTCATTAGCATCCATCTGTGAGGCCTTCAGTGAGATGTCGCCGCACAGTCGGAAGATCGCGTTCGGCGTACATATCGTCGTGAACGCCTCACGAGAGCAATTTGAGCGCCTCCAACTCGACGTGGCAAGGGAGGGCACACAACGGCAAACGCCCCCCCCCCCCCACCCCCCCACTACCCAACCGACTGGCGGGTCAGGAGTGTGCATTGCATAACGCCGTTGTCGTGCTCGCCCAGTTTGATCTCGCCGTTTATTAATAGACCCGCAGTGGAGGTGCAACTCGCTCGGCTCCTCAAAAACAAGGGCTCGGCCGACTGGAGTCGTTTATGCCGATGATGATGATGATGATGATTCCCAAACTGTATTTTATTTATTGTATTCTATTTGTGATTGTATTTTATTTATTATAGTACCTCTGCTTGTCTGTGACTGTAAAGTGTCCTTGAGAGCTTTGAAAGGCGCTTAAAATTAAATGTATTATTATTATTACAGTTTTTCAGGTTCGGTGATACCTCGGTTTACGAACGCTTTAGCTAACGAACTTTTCGCTTTACGAACATTAAATTCGCGAGAATATAATCTTGGCATGCAAACTAGGTTTCGCAAAACAGGTAGCGTCACAATGGCTGGTGGACTAGTTTTCCCTGAGTGCAGACATGGTTTGTTATCAAGTGGAGTACTTCTGCTATTATGGGACTGAAAAAAACCCCACCACACAGGCAGGTGTTAAGCCAAAGAAGACATTAAAGAAAATGACGGTCGAGCAGAAGAAGGTGTGACTTAGCGTCCCAGTACCAGTACACTAAGTCGACCATTGCTACGTGTGGCTAAGGGTGTTTCTGTGTTGTCTAAGCAACGGTCTCAGGCAATTGAAGAGGTTGAAAAACGTCGTTGTGTTGATTTGGATGAACAAAAAGCAGCTAGCAGGGGACAGTGTGAGTGAGGGTGTTATTGCCGAGAAAGCACGGCAACTTCACTCTGATATCATCAAGAGGCAACGACATCAATGACCATCACAAAGGTAAATAAAACGACTTTATTATGTGGTACAGATTATTTCTTTAATTACAATTAAATAGCACATTTATTATCCATAAAATAAGGTATATTTTGTTTAATTTTAAGGCTTATTTAGTGGAAATGTATGTTTTATGGGGACCTGGCAACGGATTACTATCGTTTTAATTGTTTCCTATGGGAAATTAATGTTTGGAAGACACACTTTTTGCCTTACACACACTTTCTGGGAACCAATTAAGTTTGTAAGCTGAGGTATCACTGTAATAATTGGAAATTCAATGTTATATTCAACAGTTTGTAACCGTTTTTTTTAACAGTTGCGCCATCCTTCTTCTGTCGCATCAACTGGCCGTCGGCAAAGTACCTCCAAAAACATATTTCTTTTCACCTGAATGAAACCAATCTGAACGGATGTTGTGAATTTGTGATGTTCGCTACCGAACGACAACAAAGAAGGGTGCCAAGTGACCATACTTGTATGTATGTTTATTGAAAAACATAAACACAAGTACCACTGTAAAATATAGTCAGAAAATCTCTGAAAAATTCGGACTCTGTAACGCTGAAAGGTAAACGGCCGGATTCCAAACCGCGAGTATCCGGGGGTTCACTGCACACGTGTTATTTGTTTCCTCTACGTTTTAAAAAGATTTATTGGTCTTTTTTATGTGGTCGAAGCAAACACAGCTAAACAATTACAGAACCCTCAATAAATAAATTTTAAAAATATGAATAAAAATAAATAAATTTAAAAAAGTAATGATTTTATTTGATGACGCCAGGCACGTTAGCTCGGCTCCCCATTTGACAGCTCGCCTGTTTTAGGAGCTCGACCTCTTCAAGTTTTGACACAGAAAACCCGGTGGGGGGTCGTCATAACAGGGTCTGACTTATTTAGACGGTTAGAATTTAAGGGATAATTTGATGAAACGGCACAACAAGCAGCTGATAAGTTTTTGTTGCCGGGGCCGGCTAAGTTAGCTTTGTTTATTAGCCATAGCCGCGGAATGAGTTGAATGCTTAGGTAACGTTAGTCTCCGAGAGGCAGTGCAGTTGGTGGGGAGGCAGTCGCTCGGCTAACCCCCGCCTCTTTTTTTTTGCTCGTTTAAGTAGCTTGAACGAACAGGACGACTCCCTATTGACACATGTACCTTAACCCGCCGACAAATATGCTCTTTAACGCCACTCTCACCATTCCTCAGCTCGTGTTTCACCGTAAAGAGGTCACCCTCTCTGGACGGTCCCTCCTTCGGCGATGGCATTGTGATGATTTCTTTGGGCTCCGGTTGACAGATCGGCGATTCCCGCCGAGGCTCCGAGGTTCGATTTTGAGCCAAAGGGGAAACAAATCATCAATTAAAAAAATAATCCTCGGTATGAACTTAAAGGTTTCATCACACGCGGCACCATTTTTCCGTGCCCGTATGTTGAGCGATATGCGGCCAGAATGTTGGACGCTCGGGTTGCCAACATGAAGGCAGCACAGTCCGTGGAAACACTACTTTGCCTTTACCTTCGCAACCAGGCAGCCCCTCGCTGCTCATTGGTGTTGCTAGGTTAAATCCCGTCCTCCGATTGGCTGTTTGAAAAATGACGACAGACGAGTCCCGCCTCCGCTGGAACTGTACGAGCTCCGGTGCTGAAGTTCCTTGAAATAAAATTAAGTCAAATCATTTCATTAAAATTCACATTTTTGGTACATTTATTTCGTTACACAACACACCAAAACCCGATTACAGTCACACATGCGAGCATGGAAAGAGCGATATCATTATCATTAGTTCATAGGTTTATCGAAAACAACATAGAAATAAGGACTATTATAACACTTCCTTTACGTTTTTTTTAATATGTAATTGGCCACGCGTGTTACTCTTTTGATGGCTATCTACTTGTAAAACTTAACTCAACGTATTTTCCCCGGTCCGTTAAGTGGCGATAATGAACCCCAACCCTTGTTGCCAACCTTCCATTCAACTCAAACAAGACGACGAAGAAGAAAAAAGAGCTAACTTGCTAGCTAGCTAGCAATCCACCGTCGACTGACCTCCGCCCGCCTCTCACGCAACATGGCGTGTGTTCGATCCCTCGGCGTTCTCTCCAAATTAACACTAAAGAGATACGGTGCAGCGCCAGGTAAAACACAACGGGAAAACGTTTTTTTTATATATGTATATTGTCATCATTTTTGTTAGACTGACCGTATCGAGTTTGACTGTAAAGCGCCAACTCGGTGTACGGAAGGCATACTCATATATGAAATAAAGTCGATCTGAAATAATACAATCTACTTACTCCATTTACCAGTCGCATTTTACCCTCGTTTAACATTATTCTTTTTCTTTTCAAAATGTAACTCGTATACGTGGACGAATGCGTATGATCAGCGACTATTATACAGCAGCTCATTCCAGATAGGTCATTTTCTTGTCGATGACATTGAAAAAAAGTTGTTAATTGTCCTTAGATTGTGATTCATGCTAGTCGTGTCATTTTGCCTTCGTCGTGGTTCCGATTAGACGCCTGGCGTCTCAAATGTGGGTGAAGGGTCATTCATTCATTCAGGGTTGAAGTGGGAGCCCCTTGAGGTCATTCAAGTCCTCTCAGAGCCATGTGACTAAATACGTTTAATAAAATATATGTCCTCCCCCCTAATGCGAATAATGTCAAACTATGACTGTTGGTATGTTTTTGGTGACACTTCTCTGACCTGTCGCTTGTTTATTTGTTGCTATGCAGGAACTACCTTTCGAACTTTCTCCGTTGCCACAGCAATGTTAGGTATACTTGAAATTCCTTTAACTTGTTAATAAGATAAGCGCTATTATAAGAATAAAAATGAGTAAGTTGACTGTGTAATTATCTCCCTGTCTCGCTCCTCAGCCCGAACACATGTCAGTTATGAAGTCAAGAACGACGTTGCCGTGGTTCGACTCAACGAGCCCAATTCCAAGGTAAATCATAACCCCTTTTCACGCCGTTTCTAAAGGCAATGAGGAATGAAAAGGAAAGCTTTCTCGCAAACTCTGTCAAGGTTTTTGAGCCGCATATTTGATTTTATTTAACAGTCTATCATCCTCCTTCCATATAGGTCAATACACTGTCGGTCCAAATGGAAGAGGAGCTGACGGAAGTGATGAACGAGATGTGGGCAGATGATGCCGTTCAAGGCGCCGTCCTCATCTCCTCCAAGCCGGGATGTTTCATCGCGGGAGCCGATATCAAGTAAGACAGAAGCTACAGTAAAAATGACGTGTTATTCGCTCCTTCAATGGCGCTCTATACCGACATGCATAGTATAATTAGTCATCTGTATTTCAATGCGCTTGAGTGTTGAGCCGGTAAAGGATTTCAAGTTAAAGGTAACATCTGAGTTACGACCAGTGCGAGTTACGACTAACCATACTTACGACTACGGAGGCCAGACCCTTTTTTTTTTGTTTAATTATACGCCTGGCAACGCGTACTACAATTTTGGCCAGCCAGCATGTCACACACTTGCACAGTTATGTTAAGTTTAGTTAAGTTATAAAATTTAGAAATGAACTGTAAACAGTTTGGTATATAAAAGTATTTAAGAGAAAACGTTGCTTTGAAAACAACAGCTTGACATCATATACTATCCTGTTGTGTAAACGTCATGTTTTGAATGGATTTCGACTTACGACCGTTTTGTCAGAACGGAACCCGGTCGTAACTCTGATGTTACCTGTCCTAACAATGATTAAAATGAATCCTTTTCATGCCGAAAATCAACCACGTTTGGGCCGCAGTATGATCCAGGGCTGCAGCAACGCCGAGGAGGTCACGGCGCTCTCGCAGAAAGGCCAGAAAATGTTGGAGAGGATCGAAAAGTCACCAAAACCCATCGTGGCTGCCATCAATGGTTCGTGCTTAGGTGGAGGCTTGGAGGTTAGTCAAGCATCTCGCTGTCACACTCTATCATTTGATTTATGTACTTTTTTTTGGAACAGTACTACCTGTGTTCTCTTCTTGTCGTTGCAGTTTGCCATTGCGTGCCAGTATAGGATCGCAACAAAAAGTAAGAAAACGGTGATGGCCACGCCAGAAGTCATGCTGGGTCTTTTGCCGGGAGCCGGCGGTACGCAGAGACTCCCTAAGATGGTGGGTTTTTCCACAAATGGCTTTGATCGGGTCCCACGGAAAATACATACATCTTTAAAATTATGTAAAAAAAAAATATCGTTGCCATGGGTTATTTGCTTTTACTGACTGCTTCCAGCTTGGTCTGCCCAACGCCTTTGACATGATGCTGACGGGGCGAAACATCCGAGCGGACAAAGCCAAGAAGATGGGCCTAGTCGACCAGCTAGTAGACACCCTTGGTAATTGACATCCATAAACTCGTGTTAGCAGGCTAACAGTTAGCAATTGACACCGTTTGGCAGCTAAACATGGTAGTGAAAAAAATGTAACTTAAAAGTTGGATTGGATTAGCCGTTATTAGTTTCACAATGGAGAAATTGACATTTCACAGTAGCAAAGTGATGAAAGGAGGAGTAAAGGATAGAAAGAAGTAGAAAAACAGGAGCTCCTGTAAGGGCAGCCACTCTCGCTCCGCCATCTTGAATAACTAAATAACAAATAACGAGACACAACACAAAAGACACGTAGTCGTTCAATCTTTAGGACTTTTCTGCAACCTCTTTGTCGTATGAAGCAGTTCTAGATGAAAGAGTAGAGGAGCAAAGCGTCCTTTTCACAGGTGGATCAGGGACGTCATGATGAAACGTGCACGTCTACTACACGCTAAATGTTAAAAGCAAACATGAAGTTGTAGCATCCATTGATGAAAAGAGATTGTCTCGCATCTCCTGTCCCACGTCAATCCACTTCAATTCCAAGCTGCGGCAGTTCCACATATGCATCTGCGCTACTTTTCTTCTTATCGTGGGCTCCTCAAGCCAAAAATGTGTACATTTTCCAACAGATATCTAATTTGCAATCAGATCCGAGTTAACTCTAGAGATCACGCGATTAATTAGGATTCAGAATTTGAATCGACTGACAACCAAAGTTGCCCTAAAAACAAAAATGACCATTTGATTCGGGCCACAAACAGCGACCTTGTTGTCCAAAGCTGTCCCCCTAAACAGGCCCGGGTCTGAAGAGCCCCGAGGAGAGGACCATCGACTACCTGGAGGAAGTTGCCGTGGAATGCGCCAGAGGCATCGCGGCCAAGAAGATTCCTCTGCGCAAAGAGAAGGGCACCGTGCAGAGTAGGTCGGAGTTTTCCGTCCGTCTTCTACGGGACGCCGCTCGAATCAAGTTCCGACGGTCTCCTTCGCAGAGATCCAAGACTACGTGATGAGTTTTGAGATGGTGCGCAAGCAGATTTACAAGACGGTCCACGGCAAAGTCATGAAGCAGAGCAAGGGGCTTTATCCCGCACCCCTCAAGATCATCGACGTAAGTCCTGGTCTTCGTCATGACGTTTGACCACGATTCAATTCTTTTGTTTTCTGACTCGCAGTCTGTCAAGACCGGCGTGGAGCAAGGTCCCGTTGCCGGGTACCTGGTAGAGTCCCAGGTAAGATCCGCCTTTTGACTAGCCGTGCGGTTGACTTCCCCCAAAACCAAACGGATCTAATCGAAATGCAGTCAAAGCTGGGTTTTCGACGGTCTGGGTTTTCGAACCACCAAAGCGTCATATCCTAATGGCTTTACCTTGACCGCCCTTCCTTAGAACTTCGGACACTTGGCCAAAACCTCGGAGTCTGCGGCCCTCATTGGACTCTATCACGGTCAGGTGGCGTGCAAGAAGAACCGCTTCGGGAGCCCCGCAAAGGAAGTCAAGTATGTCCACTCGGCAGCCATTTTTGTTGTCCTTCTATCCGAGTAACAGCTGGATCTTCATCTCTGTTCCCAGAACTCTTGGAATCTTGGGGGCCGGCCTGATGGGGGCGGGGATCGCCCAAGTGACGGTGGACAAAGGCCTGCACACCATCCTGAAGGACACCACCGAAGCCGGGCTGGCCCGCGGGGAGCAGCAAGTGTACAAAGGGTGCGTTTGTTTTTTATTATGGAACCATTCCTCATTTCAAAATTGTACCGGATCGCGACCAATCATCAGGTTGAACGACAAAACCAAAAAGAAGAGCATCACGTCGTTCGAGAGGGATTCGGTTTTGTCCAACCTGACCGGCGCGCTGGACTACAGCGGCTTCGAGAAGGCCGACATGGTGATCGAGGCCGTGTTTGAAGACCTCAAGGTCAAACACGCCGTCCTCAAGGAAGTCGAAGCGGTCAGTACGGATGCTTTTTAAAGTCGGTAAGGGCTGCTGTTTTGGCTAGCGTATGACTTTTTATTTGAACTTCTTTGCTCAAGGTGGTTCCACCTCACTGCATCTTCGCCACCAACACATCAGCTCTTCCCATTAAGGACATCGCCGCTGTTAGCAAGAGGCCTGACAAGGTTTGCTTTGCTTGTTTACCCCCACTAAACCCACCCCCCTTTCTTTTTTGAATTATTCGTAGCGTATTTTCCGGTGTATAAGGCGCACCCAAAAGCCTTGATTTTCTTCAAGCGATCATCCTGCGCTTTATACCTTTTATGTGAAGTCATATTGAGCCACAACAGGTCTCACAACCACTGTGGAAGAAGTATTGCGTAACCCCAGCCTCTACTGTCGTGCCTTATGTCTGGAAAATTGTAGAGATTTATGTTATATTTGGAAAACTTTGTTATCCTTTTTTTTTTTTTTTGGACTTGAAGATGGCGCCGTGGGAGTGGCTGCCATTCCAACAGCTCCTGTATTTAGTTTCCTACTTCTTTCTTTCCTTTCCTCTTCCTTTCATAACTTTGCTGCTGTGAAATGTCAATTTCTCCACTGCGAGATGATTAAAGATACATCCATTCATTGAAGGTGCACACTATAGTCCGATGCGCCTTATATATGGAAAAATGTTGAAAATACACCAATCTATTGGGGGTGCGCATTATACTCCGGAAAATACATTATTCTTTTTTTTTTTATTATTCTAATTATGATTGCAGTCAAAGCTGGGTTTTTAACCATAACCTGTTCGAAAACCCATTTTGGGAAAAAGTAGGTCGAGTGAAGGCTGGCGCGAATGGCTGCCGCTGCTCACCCGCACAAACAAAAAAAAAGTTATTATCCCGTGACTGTTAAGTGTCCTTGAGTGTTTTGAAAGGGGCTTAGAAATTAAATGTATTATTATTATTATTATTATAAAAACGGAAACATGATAATCAGTGTCATCAATGTTTGTTTTTTTTAATCGAAATTGAACAATACAAACACGTCAACGACTCTTAATGGAACGCTACACGAGGATAACGTCCGATTTGCGGAGATCTTAGCCAGACATGTCTGCTTTATCATTAAAAAAAATCTTTATTTAACAATACTAATGTCACAATGAGACGCAACACGAGGAAGTGACGTACATATAAGGAAGCGGAGGGGAGTTGAGTGGTGCATTCAGGTACACTCAGTTAAATTAAGAACTGAATTTCGGTTGTAAACCAAAACACTAAAAAAATGACATTTTTGGTGGAAAACTGACACGTTTGAAAACTGAGCTTTGACTGTATGATTATTTTAGTACAAAGGAGGAAAAAAAAATAATTTCTCTTTCTCATCGTTGCCCCGTCAGGTCATCGGCATGCACTACTTCTCCCCAGTGGACAAGATGCAGCTCCTGGAGATCATCACCACCGACAAGACCTCCAAGGACACCACGGCGTCGGCGGTGGCCGTGGGGCTCAAGCAAGGCAAAGTTATCATCGTGGTCGGGGTGAGGCTTGCGCTGATTTCAGTCGCGGCGGCAGAATCATTTCAAAATCAAATAAGAATCTTCTTTTCCTTTCGGCTTTTCCCTTCAAGGGGTCACCTCAGCAAATCAGTGTCCTCCACAATCAGAATAATCATACATTTCATTTAGAAGCGCCTTTCAAAACTCTCAAGGTCACTTTACAGTCACAGGATAAGTTTTTCTGTGGGTGAGCAGCGGCAGCTAGCAAGCTGATAGATAGCGAATAATAATAATACATTGTATTTATAAGCACCTTTCAAAAGTCAAGGACATAGCTTATAGATAGCTATATAGCTAGTTAGCTAGAGAGCTAATAGATAGTTAGCTAGATAGTAAATAGCTAGCCAGCTGGATAGCAAATAGCTCGGTAGCCAGCTAGATCGCAAATAGCTAGCTGGCTATATAGCAAATAGATAATTAGCTAGATAGTAAATAGCTAGCCCGCCAGCTAGATGGCAAATAGCTAGCCAGGTAGATAAGAAATACACAGCCATTCCATCTAATGACTGATTGTGATTGTGTGGCAGGATGGACCAGGATTCTACACCACGCGCTGTTTGGCGCCCATGTTGGCTGAAGCTGTGCGAGTCTTTCAGGTTTGTCGCGTTTATGTAGCAAGCCTTGCTCAAAGGCTGTGTGTTGTGATTTTTTTTCTTCCTTTATTTATTTATTTATTTTTCCTTTCTTTAAATCATTTTATTTGCTTGCTTTGTTTAATTTTTGTATATATTCTGCGAATAAAATCTGCCAAGAAATTAGTATAATTGAAGCCGCCAGTTGTATTTTTTGGATGTGTTTTTTTTTTGTTTGTATTGACTGATTGTATTTATAAGCACCTTTCAAAACTAAGTTCATTTGCATCATCAAATTTACAGTGTGAACGGAGCTTTTGTTCTGACAACGCGTACAACAGTTTGTTTTTTTATTTCGAAGAGATGCACTTTTTTTCCTTCTCTTATTAATTAATAAATCAATAAAATAGCGTCTTGACGATGGCCTGTCCAGTCTGAGCGTGTGTGGTCTTTGCAGGAAGGGGTGGACCCTAAGAAACTGGACGCCTTGACCACCGGCTTGGGCTTCCCCGTGGGCGCCGCCACGCTGATCGACGAGGTGGGCATCGACGTGGCCGCCCACGTGGCCGAGGACCTCGGCAAAGCCTTCGGCTCGCGATTCGGCGGCGGCGACGTGGACGTGCTGAAGACACTGGTGGACATGGGCTTCAAGGGTGAGTCCTGACTCGTTTTTCGTGGGAGCTTCTCAATACTTTACACAAAATGTCTCACATTATTTTTAATAATCTAACTAAATCATGTGTGTGTATGTTTAGATGTATGTACAGTATATATGTATATATGTGTGTGTGTGTGTGTGTGTGTGTGTGTGTGTGTGTGTGTGTGTGTGTGTGTGTGTGTATGCATGTGTGTATGTATATGTGTATACATGTGTATATAAATATATGTATATATGTGTATATAAATATATGTATATATGCATATGTGTGTCTATATATGCATATGTGTGTGTATATATGCATGTGTGTGTGTATGTATATATATACATATATATATATATATATATATATATATGTGCATATGTGTGTGTATATATATGCATATATGTATATGTATATGTGTACATAAATATATGTATATATGTATGTGTATATAAATATATGTAAATATGAGTATGTATATGTAAATATGTATACATATATATATTTTTTTCTCAAATATCCAACTTTATTTGGGACTGATTAGAGTTTACATTAAAAATACAGTACATTAAAAAAATGATGACAGATTCTTAGGATCACAACTTTTTTTTCAGATGTGCAATTTAAAAAAGTCCATTGTAACGAATGTAACGAATTGTAAAGAATCACAGCTGTCTTGATCATATTTCTGCCTTTATTTCTCCAATGTAAACCATGTTTTCCAAATTATTTTTTGGTGTGTGATATTTTGCAGCTTTTCTTTTCTGTCTTGAGGTCGTAAATCGGGCAAGGGCTGCTACGTATACCAGCCGGGCATGAAATCCAGAGAAGTCAATCCGGACATTGGTGAAATCCTGGACAAATACAAAATGGCTCCCAATGCCGCTGTGTGAGTGTAACACTCGCCCGTCCAATGACGGATCTGCGATGGATTCCGTTCTGATGGCGACTTCTTCCCCTTGGTTCCAAATCTTCCTTCAGTTCATCTGACGACGACGTCCAGTATCGACTTCTTTCTCGCTTTGTCAACGAGGCCGTGCTGTGTTTACAAGAAGGCATCTTGAACAGTCCTCTGGAAGGAGACATCGGCGCTGTTTTCGGCCTGGGCTTCCCTCCCTGCCTTGGAGGTGAGACTTTGGAGCATGCATGACGCCATCTTTTAAAGGACAACCGACACCATTCATTTCTTGTTTCCTAACTGACATCAGAAAATAGGGCGATTGCTCTCTTTCACCAGGTGAGCTAACACTTAGCAGCATGCAGTGTGACTAAATGAGTAAACTTGCGCTACCTTCTGAAACTCGCCGTTTCTGGGGTCATTTTGAAGTAGTTTTGGGACACTTTAAGTCATTTTTATTTGTGTTTTGCATTTGACTAAAAATATCATCCTGCGTGTTTTGGCTATTTCAGATGCTATCAAACGTTTTTCTGACGTCAGTTAGGGAACAAAAAAAGTGGTGTCGCTTGTCCTGTAAGCAGGGCCGTTTGCGATCCTGTAAATAACGTTTCTATCTCCAATGAATAAACCTTTTGCGTCTCCGCCCAGGCCCGTTCCGCTTCGTGGATACGTTTGGAGCCGACAAGCTGGTGCAGAAGATGCGGCGGTACGAAGCCGTCTACGGGGATCACTTCACACCGTGCCGACTCCTCCTGGATCACGCCGGCGACGCCGCCAAGAAGTTTCACAAGTGAGCCGCTCGGCCCGTTTAGCTTGGCGCCTTTCAACACGTCTGCAGTCGATTTACGGCAACAACAAAAAACAAAAAAAACGTGCCTGATGACAATTGGATCCTTTTGATTTTTTTTTTTTTTACCAGATCCACACACAGTTGGTGAGAGTATGATGTTCTATGTGCATTAAAATATTCCAAAAGATTATAATAATTAATGCCAGAATGTCACAGTATGGTTGTTTTTTTTGTACATTACAAGATGCTCTTTCTTGGTGGATCATGCAAATGTAGGGACTTAAATAAAAAAATGTTATTGAAGCAAAAGCTTGGATGTGTTTCATACTTCGCTTCAGAAATAATGCAGTCAAATCATCAATTTTAATTGTAATTTGATGATAATAATAATAATCATACATTTCATTTATAAGTGCCTTTCAAAACTCCATTTAGCTAGTAGATAGCTAACTATCTCTGTAATAATAATAATCCATTTGATTTCTAAGCGCCTCTGAAGGTCACCTTACAGTCACGGGATCCGTTGTTTTTTTCTGTAGGTGAGCAGCGGCAGCCACGCGCGCCAGTCTTCAGAGTCAAATCATCAATTGTAATCTGATAGCGGCCTTCAATAACAAAAAATATGGTGGTGACGTGTCGCTTGCTACTGTAACTGTGAAGAAAATGTGCTTTATATGACAGGCTATGCCATATTTTTTTACATTAACATTATCACAAGTGGATTAACTGTTATGTACTTAAATGTGAAAATAAAGATTTAGGAGCTGAGGGGGGGAAATAGCACTTTAAACACTTAGATATTTGAGACAAAGAATATCTATATTCATTGCGATTAAAATTCTGATTAAAAAGATATTTAACACGGACAAAAAAAAGACATCGCGGTGTTGTGTCGTCACGAAAGCGACAGTGGTACCGTGTGATGACGTCACATGCTTGCTGCGGTCACCTGATTCCCCCCCTCCCCCCCGCTGCCTGTTTTACTGTAAAATCCAACATGGCGAACATAACAAGGCCTACGCGACGATGGCGGGGACATTATCTTACCTGAAGACGAGGGTTGCACAACAACAACAACGACGACGAGGACGACGATGAGGGAGCGACAGAAAAGGAAGAAAGGAAGAACGTGGGCGGAAGCCGCGAAGACGGTATTAATATGTCATGCGTGGCTCTCCGACGCGCCCACTTGAGTGACACTTGGTGATACGACGTTCACGCACTGCGGGGCCCTTACGTGTGACATTTGACGACTGTCACCGTAGACTCGCTCAATAAAGTTGTTTGTTCACGTACGGCGAACTACGTTCGTGTGTCGATGACTTGAGTCGATTTACGGCGTGAGGGGCGCGGGAGCTAACCCAGCTAGCCTCATAAGCTACAACGAAGTTTTGTTACATGATTACGTCACAAAAAACACCCAAAATACTCTTTCACGCTTCATTTAATGTCAGTAATATCATTTTTTTTAAAAATGTAATAGTGACACAAAACCTCCACCCCCAAAATTGATGTCGACCGTTAGCTTGGCATGCTAATGAAGTAAAAAACACAGCAGTCTATTTCTCAGTATGAGCACAAAATCTAATCAAATGCTGACAATAAATTTGCAAAGCCAAAATGTCCGTTAAAGTTTTATGTAGTTGTATGATACCAAACAATATTACATCGCCTACAGTCGAAGAAATTCCAACCAGTGAATTAATAATTCTGAATCACGTGATCGACCGTCCCCTTGTCCGCCATGTTGGATGTGTCAAAAGATTAATGCTCCCAAAAAATATAGAGAGACGTTGAGACACAGCCGACAGACAAAATAAGCATTAAGTACAAGAATACTAATACAATTAAATATAAAAGGATCAGATTTTGATGTTACTACTCTTTTGATCCGTTACTACTGTTTTCAGGTGCTGGAGAAATACCCCAACACACCCATGAGCCATAAAGAAATCTTACAGGTGATCCAAAGAGAACGACTCAAAGAAATAAGGTAAAAAATAAAAATAAATAAAACAACTGTTTACTGTGCACTTCATTTATAAATGTTATACGTATCTTTTAGTGTCGTTTTTATCATTTTATATTTCATATTATCGATTTACATTTTATATTTAGATTTTATTGGATTGGATTGGATTGGATTGGATTTGCCTTTATTAGTCTCACAGTGGAGAAATTTACATTTCACAGCAGCAAAGTGATGAAAGTGGGTTATATATATAAATAGTATATAGTGGGTTAAAGAAAACACACGTAAAGAATACAACGGTTGAAAAATCGCTCTCTCTGCTAACGGCCAGAAGAGGTCGCCGGAAACACAAGCTTGGAGTCAGGCAGACGCCGAAGGAAAAAAGCAGTGTGCAGTACTACAGGATACTGTATTGAGTGGAGTCACGCAGTAGATTGCTGTGCAAGTGTGTGACATGCTGGCTGGCCAAAATTGTGGTCCGAGTGCTTGCGCGCTGCGTTGCCAGGCGTAGAATAAAAAAAAGGGTCTGCCGGTCGTGGTCGTAAGTAAGGGTGTAAGGGTGTTACCGGTCGTAACTCGGATGTTACCTGTATTAAATGAGCTCATGGGCACAGCTAACAATTTCCTCCCTCCCCATTTGACGGACGCAGCGGAACGTCGCCGTTAGCATGTCTGAATGCTATGTTGCACACAAACTCCCGCAGCTCAGAGGGCATCTTCTACAAAGTTCCGGGCCGGATGGGTGTCTACACCTTAAAGGTTAGTTTGAACACCCGCACGGAAGCAGAGAAGAACAAAATACATCAATGGCACGCAACTAAAGTGTGTTTTTGAAGAAGGACATCTCAGAGGTGGCCGCCGAGTTATCGGGAGAAGAATCCGAAGAGAGCAACGACAACCTGTCCGACTCGCGAAGCTCGGAAAACTACGGCGGACCTTGTGAAGGCCGGAGGAGACGCTGGATGCGACCAGGTAACCACGCGGTGTTCCACTAGATTCCACCTCCAAAAGTTTCATCATTAACTGTCGCGGCTTGAAATTGAAGCGGATTTACGTGTGATGTGAGATAATCTCTTTCCGTCAATGGATGCTCCAGCTATCTATCGAGGCAAGCTATCTATCTGTATATCTGTTAGCTATGTAGTTGGCTTGCTTTCTAGCTAGCTAGGTCACTAAATCTACTTGACGTTTGGATGAAAAGGACTGAAAGCTAGCTAGCTAGCTATTTGCTATTTATTAGCTGGCTATATAGCAGTACATCTGTTAGCTATATAGCTAGCTAGCTAGCTTTCTAGCTAGGTATTAGCTATCTATTAGCTAGCTAGCTTTCTATGTATTTGAGTAACTTCCAGGGTGAGTGAACGCTGGCGTGTGTGGCTGCCGCTACTCACCCACAAAAAAAAAATCCCGTGACCGTAAAGTGTCGTTGAGAGTTTTCAATGGCGCTTAGAAATTAAATGTATTATTATTCGATTTACTGGAAAATAAATCTCCAGAGCGTCTTTTGTCCTCCTGCCGTGGTTTCGGTTTCATCCCAAACAAAAGATGGCTGCGCTTTCCCGTGGGCGCGCCGGCCGCCCTCGGGAAGTGTCTTTTTGTAACATTTGCCTTTTTGTATGTCACCAGTTCCTTCCAAGCTGCTTTCGCAGCAGCCGACGTCGCCGCAACCCCGCTGCTCGTCTCCGTCCGCCGCCGCCGCCAAACTCATCTCGCCCTCGCAGAAGCACAGCAAGAAAGCCCTCAAACAAGTAAGACGATGGATCTATGTTAGACGCATCGAGAGGGTTTACACTGGGTGTGTGTGTGTGTGTGTGTGTGTGTGTGTTATTATTGCTGCTGCAGCATCAGCAAAAACATGCTAATATCTATTAGCTAGCTAGCCAGCTTTCTATCCATTTGAGTTACTTCCTGGTTCAGTGGCTGGCGCATGTGGCTGCCGCTACTCACCCACAGAAAAGCTTATCCTGTGACCTTGAGAGTTTTGAAAGGCGCTTATAAATGAAATATATTATTATTCAGTTCAGAATACCTTTATTCGTCCCGCAATGGGGAAATTTGCAGTCCACAGCAGCAATTGAAGAGGGATGGGGTTGGGGTGGGAGTGAAAGGATAGAAAACAAGATATTCTAAGCATAACAAAATAAAAATGTCAACTGTATACTGTGCAAATGTAGATGTGCAAAAACCGTTCTATAAACAAGACTGTACATAGTGCAGAATCAAGAGATGCATTTAGATATATTGCAACAACCCATATTTACAAGTGTCCAGTTTTTTTTTTTTTTTTTTTTTTTCACATGTGATCATTGGGAATTGTGAAGCCTGACAGCAGTCGGTAGGAACGAGCGGCGGTACCTCTCCTTCTTGCAGCGCGGGTGTAATAGTCTCTGGCTAAAGGAGCTACCCAGAGCTGTCAGGATGGGCAGGAGGGGGTGGGAGGGGCTGTCCGTCATAGCTTTTAGTTTATTATTATTATTATTATTATTATTATTATTATTATTATTATTATTATTATTATTATACTAATATCCAGAAGCAAACATTCACCACTCTGTGAGTCCGTAAATAATAATAATACATTTGATTTCTAAGCGCCTTTTAAAACTCTCAAGGTCACTTTACAGTCACAGGATCAGTTTTTCTGTGGGTGAGCAGTGGCAGCCATACACGCCGGCGTTCACTCACCTCGGAAGTTACTCAAATAGATAGAAAGCTAGCTAGCTAATAGATAGCTAACAGCTAGCTGGCTAGACAGCTAGCCAGCTAATAGATACACGGATAGATAGCTCGCTAGCCAGCCAGATAGATAGCCAGCTAATAAATAATAATAATACATTTGATTAGTAAGCGCCTTTCGGCCATGTCTAATTCATCGCTCGTCACGCCCGCTGGCGCATCTTGGCACGTTATTCTCGCCATTCACAACTTGATTCTCGCTTTGCAGGCCTTGAAGCAACAGCAACAGCGGAACCAACGCAGGCAGGCGGCCATGCCCAACGCTTCCACTTCCGGGCTGCTGCTGAAAACCATCAAAGACATGGCCGACAACATCACCGCCAAGACCGGTGGGTGAAGAAACCGCGATGTTTCTGGGCGGCTCTCCAATCGGACATTTTGTTTGTTTACGATTGTCGCCCGCAGATGTTTGCCTCCCCGTTGGAACCAGGAAGGTTTCTCAGCGCTCAGGTCGTTTCAGTGCAGGTAACATCTGATGAATAACGCTCGCAAACAAGAACAGCGATACCTCAGCTCGCAAACTTAATTGGTTCCCAGAAAGTGTGAGTAAGGCCAAAAGTTCGTCTGCCAAACATTTATTTCCCAGAAGAAACCATTAAAAATGACAATAATCCAGTCCCAGGTCCCCATAAAACACAATTTTCCACTAAATAAGCTTTCAAACTACACAAAATAGACCTTATTTTATATATAATAAATGTGCTATTGTATTTTAATTAAAGAAATAAACTGTACTGTGTAATAAAGTCGTTTTATTTACCTTTGTGATGGTATTTGCCAATGGATGATGGACTTCCACGTTGCCTCTCGATGATATCCGAATGAAGTTGCCGTGCTTTCTCTGCTTTAATACCCTCACTCCCACTGTCCCCTGTTAGCTGCTTTTCATGAATCCAAATCTACAGAAGCTTTTCAACCTCTTCTATTGCCTGAGACCGTTGCTTAGACAAGACAGAAACACCCTTAGCCACACGTAGCAATGGTCGACCTAGCGTACTGCTACTGGGACGCTAAGTCACACAAACGCAATCCTCGTTGGTGTTTTTCGATCATCTCCTTCTTCTTCTCGACCGTAATTTTGTTTTGTGTCATCGTCGGCTGAACACTAGCCTGTGGTGGCGTGTTTTTCAGTTCCATCATAGCAAAAGTACTCCGCTCGATAGCAAACCACTTCTGCACTCAAGGAAAAGGGTGATGAAAACTAGTCCGTCAGCCACCGCGGCACTGTTTGACCGCGTGGTTTGGTTCGTTTGCCGAAAACTAGTTGGTATGCCAAGATCATATTCTCGTGAATTTAATGTTCGTAAGGCGAACAGTTTGTAAGCTAAAGCGTTCGTAAGCTGAGGTATCACCGTGTGGGGACCCGAAGAACACTCTCAAAGCTCTACTGCCGCTGCGCCCCCCTTCTACAGGGCACCTAAAACGTAACAGATGCCAAATCGACGTGGAGACTCCAGACTCCATTTTGGTCAACACCAACCTACGGGCCCTCATCAACAAGCACACCTTCTGCGTCCTGCCGTCGGGGTGCCAGCAGAGGCTCCTGCGACTCCTTCCCGCCGTGGACCAGCAGGTGGTTCCATATCTTATGGACGCGCCGGCGGTTTCCGATTCCTGACACGCGACTCTTCCCGACCAGGCCTGCACCGACGGTCTGCTCAAGGTGACGAGTTCGGCGTTGAACAATGAATTCTTCACGTCGGCGGCGCAGTCGTGGAAGGAACGGCTCGCTGAAGGTAGGCGGCCCGAAAATAAAAATACATTTCATTTCTAAGCGCCTTTCAAAACTCTCACGGTCACTTTACAGTCGCAGGATTGCTTTATCTGCGGGTGAGCAGTGGCAGCCCCATGCACTCAACCCTTAAGTAACTCAAATAGTGATGGAGAATAAGAAGTTATCATATTTCAAAGTTTCATGCTGTCATATGCTTCATGAACAGGTGTGACTCGAATACACAATTGACGCAATTGGGGTCAATCTGAGGTCAACAGACACAGCAAGTTACACTGTCATCTTCATCTAGGAGATATGGCCTTGGACAGAATTTAGGCCTTGGCAAACTCCTTTATCACCGAAGCGATTTACGACTTGAAACTCCTACACAGGAAGAGTTCATTAGCCAGGTTACAACTTTATCCGTTCATGTTTTATTACTTACAGCTGTTCGTGCTTAGAACTCAGCAGGTGTGGTATTCTAATCAAGAAAACTATGTTTTACTAATGTATCACTTAAATTTGCATATACTCTCAATAAATAGCTTGGTAGAGGGCTTCACAATTCAGGCGTCTGTCATGAATTGGTACGTCTCCTACCGGCAGCAAAAGACAATCTTTCTGCGTTCGAGCCTTTGTCCACAGTGTCCGATTGAACATCTCTGACAAATATATAGAAAGCTAGCTAGCTAACAGATAGCTCATAGTTAGCCAGCTTGACAGTTAGCTAACTAGCTAGATAGCCATTTAGCTAATAAATAGCCAGCTACATAGCTAGCTAGCCAGCCAGATAGCTATGAGGCGCACTTATTTGACAAAAGACAAAATGGCAGCATCCCACGAGTTTTTGAAGGATAGTCAACTAGCATTTGATTGATTGATTTATATTTTTTCTCTGCAGGTGAATTCACTCCAGAGTTGCAGCTGCGAATGCGCCAAGAAATCGAGAAGGAGAAGAAAGTTGAGCAGTGGAAAGAGGCCTTCTTTGAGAGCTACTACGGCGAAAAGTAGTAGTAGAATTGGGTTTTTTCTTCTATTCCACACATGTCCAAAGTCACACGTGTCCCTGGGGCCAAATGTGGCCCGTGGTCAATTTCCATCCGGCCCGCAGCCTCCGTTATAAAATCAATAACTTCAGTAGCTAGCAATCTAGCTGAGTACCTAGCTAGCCAGCTATTAGCTAGCTGGCTGGCTATCTAGCTCGCTCTATATTGGCTATCTATAAACTAGCTATCTATTCATAATAATAATACATTGCAAACTACCTGAACGGAGTCGGATTTCGAGAAATTTGACTACTTTTGGACTTCTAAAACTCAGCGAAAGTCTCCACTTGAGACTGAAAGCACTCAACAAGTCTTGTCTTGTTTCTTTTTCACCGATGTAGTTCTGGGCTCAGTCTTGATGAATCCCAAGAGCTGATTCAAGCCGATCCGAAACGGGAACCGAAGCCTCGTCGACCAAAACCCGCGAAGTGCACCGGGGGGCAGAGTCGGACGGACAACAAGCTCAAGTTCACACCCCAGCGGGAGAAGAGGCGACCTCCCAAAGAATCGCTCTCCGTCCCGGACCTGAGAAAGACCGGGCGCTTTCACCAAGCCGAGGATTGTGAAATCCCCGTTCGGACCTCAACACCGGAACCCATGGGGGGCCACCAGCGGGTCACCGCAGAGACGGAGACCGAGCCGAGTAGCCAAGAAGTTGGTACGGCGCTCAAAGAGGGTCCTCCGACGTCTGGGGTGAAGCCCGCCGAAGAGACGAAGGCCGTGCCGCGAGGCGCTTCCGAACAGCAGAAAAGAAAAGCTCCCGGCGAGACGGAAGAGGACACCGCCCCGGAAAAAAGACAGCGAGTGTCCTCCATCTCCTCCGTGTCTCTTACGGCTTCATCCGTACCCAGTCCGGCAACGTCCACTTCGGCAGGCAACCAGAGAGTCCCGCCACTCAAGGTAGGAAGATGTCTCCTAGTGTCTGTGTGGCTTTTCTCCGGGTATTCACGTTTCCTCCCAAAGTCCCAAAAATTGCTGGTTCATGGTAGCACTCGAAATTTTCCCTTCAGGTGTGATTTTGTGTGCGACGAATGGTTGTTTTTTTCCACTCCCACCCAACGCACCCAAAAATGCACCACCCGACTGATCTACGCCGTTCCCTTT
Organism: Hippocampus bargibanti; assembly: GCF_051943395.1. NCBI lineage: Eukaryota > Metazoa > Chordata > Actinopteri > Syngnathiformes > Syngnathidae > Hippocampus > Hippocampus bargibanti. The sequence goes on along the minus strand of NC_142742.1, from coordinate 689,036 downwards.
CAGATCCCCGTGTCACGAATTCTCCCCATCCCAGCGTGGCCAAGCGATGGGTCGCCAAGGATGCCTCCCCCCGCTTCCGCCAGCAGCCCGGTTCGTACCGGCGCTCGTACTTTAGCGGACATCAAAGCCAAAGCTCAGCTGGCGCGGGCGCAACGAGTAGCGGCGGCGGCGGCTGCGGCGGCCTCCAGGGGTTCTCCGACCGTCAAGTCGACAAAACCCTCCCCGGATCCGACATCCCCGCATACTTCAGCCAGGTTACCGCTCAACACCACCAGTGCACCCCCGTCTGGACCACCAGACTTCCTCCATCCACTCGGTCCAAGTCACTCAAACGTTCAGGATGCGACAACAATGAATGCGGGACCTTTAGACTCTGGACTAGAGTGTCAGGAAAGCCCTTGTGGATCAACCCGGACCAGCTCTTTCATCCCCGCAAACAACCCTCTAGTCACCGGGCTCCTTCAGGGAAAGGAAGTCCCCTTGGAGGAGCAGATCCTCCTGAAACCGCCCACCACGGTGGAGGTCAAGATCTCGAGTCTACACTCCAGGAAGGGGACGTCACCTCCATCGACCTTCAGTGGCGATCCGGAGAACCACCGGTCCAATACCGTGAGCTGGGGGGTCTCCGGCGACATCCGACAACGCAAAGAACTGCTTGACAAAGACGCTCAGGAGCAGATCCTGCAGAATGTGACGGACAAGAAAATACCGCAGGGACGATCCAATCAAACGATCAGCGGCGCCGAACATCTGGACCGACCGTGGACATCTGTGGGTTACTCCGGCCGGATGAGCACTCGGAGGCCCGCCATGTCGGGACACTATCTCCTCAACGTCTCCACGTATGGTCGAGGGTCAAAGAGCAAGCGCCCTCACCGGACCGCCATCCCGAATGTCACCGCTACAAAAGGAGAAACGGGCGATGACCAGGAGGGGGCGCCGGAGAAAAGGTTGGAATTCAAAATGGAGTCCGAATGGTCCGGAAGCAACCGTGAGCAACCTTCCGCCGGCGTTAAAACCCAAAGTACCACGGATGAGAACACCCAAGGGTATACGCGCCTCTGCAATCGAGGAAAATCCGAACCATATCGCCTCCCGAAGGACCCCGGTCACCAAAGACCATCTACCTTCCCGACTCCGAGGATGCCCATCCATCAGGAACCGCTTTCGCCCCGTTACGGCGGTACCATCAGCGTGTCCGTCCCGCACCCTCTCAACCGCAACCCCGTGCCGGACGCCGGCAGCGTCATGTCTTTCTCGGTGACCGTCACCACCATTCCCGGCGGCGGCGGCGGCCGTGACTCGGACGAACGCAGCGCGCCGCCGGCGGAAACGTCCTTCATGGAGGCCGGCGGCGTGGACGACGGCCAGTCCAAGTGCTACTGTCGCCTGAAGGCCATGATCATGTGCAAAGGGTGCGGGGCCTTCTGTCACCACGATTGCATGGGACCCTCGGAGCTCTGCGTCTCTTGTCTGGTGGTACGATGACAACCTGCTCCACTCGGGTGGAGAGACTTACACTGGATGGTCTCGGAGGGTCGGGATCTCGCGCACCGTCGCATTCCTACATGGGGTTTACGCTTTTACCCCACCTGGCGGTTTTGTGGGTTTTCTCCGGATCCTTTGGATCAGAGTTTGACTCCTGTGGTTGTTTCTAGCCGCGAACAGGGGGTTGGAATGCCCCTCTGCCTACTGACTACAATAGTCACAAAAGCAATCTATTTGCTGTCTATTAGCTATCTAACTAACTAGATGGCTAGCTAGCTTCTGTGTAAGCTCTCAGTCATACAGGAGTGGTCCATCGATGAGAAGGTTTCTTCAGCCGTCATCTGTACTTCTTTGAAGGTGTCGGACGTTTCGCTTCTTATCCAAGAGGACGCCTTCAAAGAAGTACAGATGACGGCTGAAGAAACCTTCTCATCGATGGCTGTCTAGTTAGCTATCTATTTGCTGTCTTTTAGCTATCTAACTATAAGTAGCTGGTTATCTGGCTAGCTATCTATTTGATATATATCAAGCTAGCTATGTACTAGCTATCTATATAGATAGCTATATTGCCAGCTAGCTATTAACTAGCCATTAGCTAGCTAGCTTTCTATAATAATGATAATTTCTAAGCGCCTTTCAAAACTCTCAAGGACCCTACAGTCACTGGATTTTTTTGTGCGGGTATCTGAGTTACTTCCGGGTTGAGTGAACGCTGGCGCGTGTGGCTGCCGCTGCTCACCCGCAGAAAAAAAAACTTATCCTGTGACTGTAAAGTGACCTTGAGAGTTTTGAAAGGTGCTTAGAAATTAAATGTATTATTATTATTACAGGTGTCAAAGATAAGGCCCGGGGGCCAAATCTGGCCCATTACATCATTTTATTCGGCCCGCGAAAGCAAATCAAGCATGTCAAGGGCCATGATTCTCATCCAGCTAGCGAGCTAGCCAGCTCTCTTTGTATTCAGCCATCTTGCTAATCCCTTACATCACAGGTTTCAAAGTCAAGGCCCGGGGGCCAAATTTGGCTCGCCACATCATTTTATTCGGCCCGCGACAGCAAATCAAGCATGTCAAGTGCCAGGACGCTTGCTAAAGTCCGAACCAAAATTTCTAATTGTCCCGTGTAAAACCACAATAACAGTTATTATTTTGGACTTTTTGAACTAGTTATTAATTCATTTATTGTGCGCTCTACATGTTATATATTCTTAAACCAATCGGTCGTCTCATCGCATCCAATCTGACAGTTTGCACTTAGCATTCACATGCTATATATTTTTAATCTCTAGATTTATGAAAACTAGTTTTTAAATGGGAAAACAGGGAAAAAAACATTATTTTTGTAGAAATTTAAGATTGTTTTAGAGGTTTTTTTCTTCTATTTTCGGGTCGATGTCATTTTAAAGGCAAAAAAGGGGGCGTTGACGACAATCACGGTGTGAACACACACACACACACACACACCGACGCCAGGGAAAGTGCAACTATTTTATATTGTCACCAGTGACTCGGCAAGAATAGTGTCTAGTTTTGAAGAGGGCTTTAAAATTATTATTTTTTTCGATGTTACACTTTATGCAAATTCAGGCGAAAAAGGCCTAATTGAAAAAGTAGCACTTGCTTGAATTCACTGAAATTTATATCGAAAGACCTTCCTACTACTTTTTCTTACCTGTTTTGGAGATATTAATTCAACATCCAGGTTACTATTTTGATTTTTCTCTGTAAATATTTAACGGCAATGCCTCTATCTAAATGTTTTGATTTTGAAACCTAAAAAAATAATACGCAGTTAATTGCCACAGAGAGTCAAAACAGTAGATGCAATAGTAAAAAAAAATACCAGTCACCTTACAAACAAACTAATTAGATCTAATTTTGAAGTATCTTATGAATGAATCAAAGTAATATATTTTAATTAATATATTTTAATATAAAAGAGATATTTGGGTTTGAAAATAAACAGGGTATGTTTGTGTGTTTTTTTTGTGTTTGTTTTTCCTGTCATTCTTTGTCTTTTTTTGGGAGGACCTGACAGGCCACTACGCAGATTTTGATGGATGGTTTTAAGCACCTCGATACAAACGTTACAAGACTTGAAATCTGTGGACTGGTTTTTTTGTGTGTCTACATTTTTACGGAGGCGAGAATTTGTCATGTGTCCGGAAGTGTGACGTGAGAGTCACATTTTACCATTTCATATTGTTCACGCCCTGAATTATTGAAAACAATTAGAAAACTTACAATGTGATGATGTCAAATTTTTTGGGGGCTCGTAGATGATTCCGGGGTTTTAGGCACAAAGCGTTGTTTTAAATCAGGTAGCTTATGGGGCTTACCCAGTAAACAAACATTAAAGGACAACCGGCACCATTTTTTGTTTCCTAAGTGACATCAGAAAAACGTTTTATAGCATTTAAAATAGCCAAAACACACAGGCTGATATTTTGAGTCAAATCTCAAAATGACTTCAAGTGTCCCAAAACCGCCACAAAATGAGCACGGAACTGGGCAGATTCAGAAAGTCCCGCCCACTTTTTCATGACATCACACCAGGACGTCTTGTCTTGCTCGAGAATCAAAACAATGGCTTCAGAGAGTTCAGATTTGGAGAAGATGCTTTCTTGTTACTCATCCAGTTCTGAATTGGACTCAAATAGTTCTGAGGATGAAAGCATAAATGTTTGCAATCGATTAAAGAAGTTCTTTCGTATCAATTCGAGCCGTCAATGACAGCAATGTAGCGCCCAGTAAATGCACAAGATGGCGACGAAGCTCCGTTGGAAATGGGCTGATTTGTTCGCTGGGAATTTGTGTCAACTAGTATCAAATAGTAGTCTTGGTGCAACACACAACGATTCAGCATCGTGTTATTTCCTTCTAATTTCGCCATCAACACGTTGTTTTCAGACCAAACAAAGTACCCAAAATGCATTGTGTGTCGCTTTCTCGGTCAGGGGCGTTCCAGATGTGACGTCACATCTGGAAGCGTCACCAACTCGAAAACAAGACTTCCTGAATATTCAACGCAAGTCTTAAAAGGTGAAATCTAGCTATATGCGGTGGAATCTTTGTCAAATACGCTCAGTAGAAGTCATTTGAAGTCATTTTACAAATTATGGACATGACTTGTCCGGAGGCGTCGGTTGTCCTTTAACCTAACACAATCAGAATAAGGCGCTTAAAATGACATGTATTATTATTAATTATACAGATAACAAACTGTTCCCTGACAGGAAAAATGTCAACAATGTCCTCTTCTGTAAGACTCAAATGTCATTTTGTTCTCCGTTTAAAACGGCTGAATGTAATGTAAAAAAACATTTTGAAATGTTCTGGACTGTTATGAATAAAAATGATGTTTAAAAATGGTGTGTCTTCCCGCTCAACCTTCCACAATAAATTTGGGGTCAAATTAGGATTATTAATACGTAATACAATAAATAATCTGTGTCTCATAAAATCCTCAATTGTAAACAATTTAACACTGATAATTAAAATGGAAAGAGTTAAACGTATCAAAAAAGAAAAATCCTAAACAAGAAAGGCATGAAAGTGAGTGGTGGCCGCGTCTACGCGCATGCGCACTGAGGATCAGGTGACCGCGCGTGGCATCTCGTCCTCCGCCGCCGCCGCCGCTTGGCTCGCCGACGATGCCGACCTGCACGTCCGTGTGCGCGGCCACCACCACCGCAGTGCTCCGGGGACTCCCGGTGACAATCGAGGGGACGACGATGACGGACAGAACCCAAGACGCTTCTTCCGGTTAGCGCGCAGACTGCCGTGAGACGAGAAGACGCTCTCGAGACATCATTTTGTTTTTCTTTTCCGGGGAATCTCCATCGCGGTGCAGATGCGGCGGAGGATGCTGACGTTGTTTTAACTGCGGGGATTGGAGGCCAGCTTCACAGTGTGGGGCTTCGATACTAGACGGTGAGGGAACCTGATGTTATTAGCAGCGATTATCATCTTATGGTGTCACCAGTGTGTGTGCGACGTGGCCGCTAAACGGGTGGTTTCATTTTATTTTATTTTTATTTTTATTTTGGCGAGATACCGCAGAGCGGCGTCAACTGGATACTGACGGTGCGGTTTGTACGCGAATGCACCTTGGAGCGGCAGCGGCAGCGATGATGTCACTCGCACAGTTGTCGTTTATTATGTCATAAACTGTTTTTTTCCCTCCGCAGTCAGTTCTTGACGTCGTCGTTTCAGTTCAACTCACTATCATTTTGTGTAACAATTCTCAATTGAAATAAATACTTCCTGCAATGCGAAACTATACAGTACATATCGATGGACACTCGATGTTATGCATATTAATATATACGTTGTACATTTTGTATATATTTTGCATTCGCGCGTTAACATGTCACGACTTTAGTATCATTTCTCTAAAATCGTTACACACATTAACTCATCTTACATTTTTAGGGGTATTACTCACCATCATTACATATCACCGTCAATGCCATTGATTGTGCACATATGACTGCAACATAATTATTACATGTCAAACTGCAACGTTTTAACCTTCTGGTTTAGATGACATATTTATCAAAATAGAATTAAAAGAAATAATAATAGTATGTTTTACTCGAATACATGAGTTTTTTTTTTTAACATGACAAACAATCGATTTTTAATTTATTAGTTTAACCATGCGTATTAACGGACCATTTATAAACAATATAACACGCGATGACAGGCGATATTTTATTTGGTATCCATATAATCATCATTACATTGGTTTTGTATACAGCAGCACATTTACCGTAATTAAAAAAAAAGATTCATTCTCGTTGTGGTTGATATGCTTTGCAATACAACCACTTATCTCATGAAATTATGACCGCGTCTGTCAAGATTTCACCGGAACATTTTGACTATTGTCTTGTTTTGAAGTGTTGAAGCAATGTATCTTTTCTTGACAGGCTCGCCGTTGAAAAGAAAACGTTTTAATTTGCATGACGCTGAACTGAGCCACCCACAGGTAAAAATGCTATTTAGCTATCAAGCGCTAGCCATTGCTAACCCATTAGCTTGGAGAATGATGTGCAGGGGCGGGACAAGTGAAGAAACAACCCAACTGGGAACTCTGGAAAGGCTAAAAAGATCTTTCATAACAGCACTCACACATGTCAGATGAGGAATTAATAACCAGAAAGGAGTCGTTTGTTTATTTACGCTAGCATGAACAGCAGGTGCCGGTACTCACGACGGGCGGATTAGCTTAGCATCGCGAGCTAATAGCTCGAGTTGTCTTTGCTCTACATTTCGTCATTACAACTTTGTTGACTATGAATACAAGTTAAATTTGCTTCTCGTTGTCTCTTGGCCGAGAAATTCAACAACAATAACCAAAATTATTCCAACGACATTGCCGAGTCAAAAATGTTTACTACATATTAGCATTTCCTCGCTTTCGTATAGCACAACCGTAAACCACCAACAAATGTTGACAAGATATTTTTTTGCATCAGATTTCCTTAAAATAATGAATATATCTCAAGACACTCAATGTCCAAAAAAAGGGAAACTTCTTTTGAAGTCTGTGTCCAAAATACGCTGAGACGCCTCTCGCCATCTGATTAAAATGTGCATTTGGCCAGTGTCAACAATAACAATGTGCATGACGATGAATGGTGTCAATGGTTTCTCGAGTGTTCTTTCTTTCTGCAGCCTTCAGGATGATTGAGGAGGGCAGCAAGGCGGCCGTGGAGAAGAGACAGCTCTTCATGGAGATGAGTGAGTGGACACAAGTATCATTGCCTTGCTCTTCTTTTTACACTTAAAGGACAACCGACAATTACGGACAAGTTGCGTCCATAATTTGTAAAATCACTTCAAATGACTTCTACTGAGCGTATATGACAAAGATTCCAGCGCATATAGCTATATTTTACCCTTTAAGACTCGCGCTGAATATTCAGGTTGTCTTGTTGTCGAGGTGATGACGATGTCCTAAGTGACATCACGTCAGGAACGCCCCTGACCGAGAAAGTCACACACATTGCATTTTGGGTACTTTTTTTCGTCAGAAAACGCAGTGTTGATTGCGAAATTAGAAGGAAAACGACATAAATAACACGATGGTGAATTGTTGTGTATCGCAGCCAATTGCGGTAACACGCATAAAGAAGGTGTAAATTGACACAAATTCCTAGCGGACAAATCAGCCCATTTCCAACGGAGCTTGGGCGCCATCTAGTGCATTTTCTGGGATGCTACATTGGAGTCCTGACGGCTAAAATTGATACGGAAGGACTTCTTTAATCCATTGCAAACATCTATGCTTTCCTCTTTAGAACTACAGTAAAGTCTCGTTATATCGATATTCAAGGGAGTCCGAAAAAATATCGATATAACCGGGACTATCGATGTATCCGATATCGATATAACGAGACTTTACTGTATTTGAATCATATTCATAATGAGTAACAAGAAAGCATCTTCTCCGAAACTGAACTCTCTGAAGCTATTGTTTTGATTCTGGAGCAAGGCAGTGTGTGACCAATAGTGACATCACGAACAAGAGGGTGGGACTTTCTGAATCAGCCCAGTTCCGAGCTCATTTTGTGGCAGTTTTGGGACACTTGAAGTCATTTTTATTGATGTTTTGCATTTGACAAAAAATATCAGCCTGTGTGTTTTTGTTTTTTTAGATGCTATCAAACATTTTTCTGATGTCAGTTAGGAAACAAAAAAAATGGTGTCGGTTGTCCTTTAAATGACCAAAATGAATACTGACATAAAATGTTTCTTCTTCTCAGGAGCTCAAAACTTTGACGTGATCCGACTGTCAACGTACAGAACGGCGTGCAAGCTCCGATTCGTGCAGAAGCGTTGCAACCGTGAGCGGCCGTCAACTCCAACGCGTTAGCCGTTTTTCAGAAACCCGTTGACGTTTTTTCTTTTGGTCTGCGCGCATGTGTGTGTGGCGTCAGTTCACCTGGTGGACGTGTGGAACATGATCGAGGCCTTCCGGGATAATGGTCTCAACACTCTGGAGCACCACGCCGAGATCAACGTGTCGCGGTTGGAGACCATCCTATCCTCCATCTACTACCAGCTGAACAAACGGCTGCCCACCACGCACCAGATCAACGTGGAGCAGTCCATTGGACTTCTGCTCAACTTCATGGTGGCCACCTATGATAGGTATGTTATGATTTACAAAACCCTGAACAAGATTGTATTTGTAAAACCATAGAGTCAAATTTTAAATACAATCAAAATGTCTTGCCAAATTTTGACTGCTTTAATTCCCAAACATGTTTCTTCTTCGATCCTCTTGTTTGTCTCAGTGAAAGTCACGGCAAGTTGACGGTGTTCTCCATGAAAGCAATGCTAGCAACCATGTGTGGAGGCAAAATAGTGGACAAACTGCGTTGTAAGTACCTTATTTATACACAGTGGGGGGGCAAAAGCATCATTTGCACCAAAAAAAAAATATATATATACAGACCTGTGCGTGTTTTTTAATTTGAACTTGTGTATTATAAAGGTAAAATTGGGGTTTTTTCTGCGGCAAATGAGATACAATATATTTTTTTCAATAATCCAGACAGCATAGTATACAGTATGGTCAGTGTGTTGAAGTACGTTAGGCGCTTAGAAATGATTTATTATTATTATTATTATTATTATTATTATTATTATTATTATTATTATTATTATTATTATTATTATTATTATTATTACCATTATTACTTCTTTTCTTTTTCTTCTTCTTCTTCTTCTTGTTTTCTTCTTATTCTTGTTATTCTTATTCTTATTCTTGAAAACACCATATATTGTAATTTTTGGGAAAAATATGAAAAATAAAACATTTTGATTTCTTGATCAGAACAAATTCAATGTACACTTTTCAAGAACTCATTTTTGATCATTTGGGTTGTGTAGTGGCACACCTTGACCTGCCAGAGGGCGCTGTTGTTCAACCAATTTTTCCTTGCTCATACTCGAACTTTTTTAATTTGAATGTTATTTTATTGTTTGATAATTAATGTTTCCATTGCCCCCTCTGTTTGTCTGGCAGACATTTTCTCTCAGATGTCGGACTCGAGTGGCGTCATGTTGTTTCCCAAGTTCGACCAGTTCCTACGCGAGGTGCTGAAACTTCCCACGGCTGTCTTTGAGGGGCCCTCCTTTGGCTACACCGAGCACTCGCTTAGGACGTGCTTCCCCCAGCAGGTGGGAGGACCACATTGCAGTCCATTTTTTTTCCTACTCGAGTGTCAATATTCAGGACAATTCGATTTTCAACAATGTAACTTTTTTTTTAAACTAGAATGAATGAAATACTGGTGATATATATTTATATATACAGTAAAGTCTCATTATATCGATATTCTCGGGAGTCGGAAAAAATATCGATATATCCGATCCTGCGGCATGTAAATTTGCTCCTTGCGTTCATAGAAATAGTATCGATATAACCGGGACTATCGATATATCCGATATCGATATAACGAGACTTTACTGTATATACATTTGTATTTTTTTTCTTTTGGTAATATTAATTGGGTAGTGGATATTCGACTTGAAAAGATTAATGGTGAAAGTCCTACTGGTTATTGGTCACATTAATGGTGGAAAATGTGTGTGTGTGCTTGTGTTTGTGTGTGCGTGTGTGCATGTGTGTTTGCTTCCAGAAGAAAATCACGCTGAACACGTTTTTGGATGTCTTGATGGCGGACCCTCCGCCGCAATGCCTCGTATGGCTGCCACTCATGCACAGACTCGCAAATGTTGAAAATGGCACGTTTTTTTTTTAGATCTCACAAACATGGCTGTCCCAAAATTAATACAAATAAAATACAGTGATACTTCAGCTTACAAACTTAATTGGTTCCCAGAGAGTGTATGTAAGGCGAAAAATTTGTCTTCCAAACATTTATTTCCCATAAGAAACCATTAAGATGAGAATAATCCGTTCCCAGGTGCCCATAAAACATAATTTTCTACTACATAAGCCTTAAAACGTCACAAAATATACATTATTTTTATGTATAATAAATGTGCTATTGTATTGTAATGAAAGAAATAAACTACTGTATAATACAGTTGTTTAATTGACCTTTGTGATGGCCGTTAATGTAGTTGCCTCTTGATGATATCCGAGTGAAGTCGCCGTGCTTTCTCGGCGATAATACCCTCACTCACACTGTCCCCTGCTAGCTGCTTTTCATTCATCCAAATCTACAGACGTTTTTCTTTCGTGTCCTCTTTGGCTTAACACTAGCCTGTGGTGCGCTCTTTTTCGGTCCCATAAAGCAAAAGTATCCTTGATAACAAACCACGTCTGCACCCAAAGAACAGGGATGACGAAAACTAGTCCGCAAGCCACCGTGGCGCTGTTCGACCGTGTGGTTTGGTGTTCACCCGCCGAAAAGTAGTCCACCAGCCACCGTGGCCCTCGGTGTTTGAGCTAAAGCGTTCGTAAGCTGAGGTATCTCTGTACATAATAATCATGTATTTGCGAGCGGTCCAATACGTGCGTCCTTGTCCTCGGTTGTTTTCAGTCTTCCACCCGGTGGAGTGCTCGTATTGCCGCAGCGAGAGCATGATGGGTTTCCGCTATCGCTGCCAGCAGTGCCACGGCTACCAGCTGTGCCAGAGCTGCTTCTGGAGAGGCCACGCCAACGGACCCCACAGCAACCAGCACCAGATGAAGGAGCACTCGTCTTGGGTACATTCTTTCTTTTATTCGTTTATTTATTTGTCACTCTCGCAAATGATTGGAATTGCCTTCTGTAGGATTCTCAAGTTGGGTACAATAATAAACACGAATCGTGAAACACAGAACGGCCATTTTGTTGATTTGAGACAGGCATTTCAATTCAAGTGGACGGTCGGCCGCCATTTTGAGGAAACTCACTCGCCGCTAAATTCGCACTTAAAAAAAATCTGCATTTAGTGCAGCTGTCGGGAACCTATGGCTGATATAGTGTGAATATTTCCTGATTTATATATCTAGCTATTGAGCTAGCTAGCTGTTTGCTATCTATTAATCACTCCAAAATCGTCAGCAAACGAATACAAGTTTTCAAAGTATATAAACGTTTTCCAAATATAAGGGACACCACAAATATAGCTGGTTGGCTATTTAGCTAGCTATCTACTAGTTATATAGCTAGCTGTCTATCTATGGGCTGTCTATTAGCTACCCAGCTAGCTTTCTATCTATTTGAGTTACTTCCAGGTTGAGTGAACGCTGGTGCATGTGACGGCCGCTGCTCACCCACAGAAAAACTGATCCTGCGACTGTAAAGTAACTTTGAGAGTTTTGAAAGGCGCTTATAAATTAAATGTATTATTATTATTATTATTATTATTATTATTATTAGCTATCTATTGGCTAGCTAGCTAGATTTCTATCTATTTGAGTTACTTCCTTATTGGTTGAGTGAACGCTGGCGCATGTGGCTGCCGCTGCTCACCCACAAAAAAAAACTGATTCTGCGACTGTGAAGTGACCTTGAGAGTTTTGAAAGGCGCTTAGAAATGAAATGTATGATGATGATGATGATGATTTGCTGAGGCCGTCATCCGTCCTCCACCTTATGGCGTTGGTCCTGGCCTTTTTGCAGAAGTCTCCCGCCAAGAAGCTGAGCCACGCCATCAGCAAATCGCTGGGCTGCGTCCCCATCGGCGAGCCACCGCATCCCGTGTTCCCCGAGCAGGCCGAGAGACCCCAGGACCCTCCTCACAATGTGTAAGGCGGCACATTTTTTGCTACGGGTGGCCTCAAAATGACTCGTCGAAATACGTCAACTTCCGATGTCAGATTGCGATTTTTGTTGGAGCCAACAAGGGGTTAATAAAATGCATCTAACTTGCTAGCCAGCTATCTAACCTGCTCGTAAGCTTTCTAACTGGCTACCTAGCTAGCTAACATGCTAGCAACCTATGTAACATGCTATCTTGCTATCTAACTTTCAAACTGCCCATCTAATTTGCTAGTTTGTGATCTAACTATCTAACACACTAGCAAGCTGTCTAACTTGCTAGCTAGCTATCAAAATGCTATCTAACACACACACACACACACACACACATCTAGCTAACCACAGAGCTCCGTGTTATCTTTTTTGTTGTCATGTTTTTTGGTCATATGCTTGTCCTTGTACACCATGGTTTAGCGTGCCCGTGTGGTGAATCCAATGAAGTCTTTTTATCATTGTCCAAAACCTGCAGCGTTTTGGAGAGTCCTAGCCGGCTGGACGAAGAACACCGGCTCATCGCTCGTTACGCCGCACGGCTGGCGGCCGAGGCGGGCAACTCCACGGTCAGAATTTAGCTTTTGGTGTTCACTTTTCAAAACATTACAACTGACCATCTTGACCATTTTTTAATGAGTATTATTCTTTTTTTTGTCACGTTGGTGTGTTTTGATTTCACAGCAACAATGTCCTCCCTCCGACCTCACGTTCACCTTTGACGCCAACAAGCAGCAGAGGCAACTCATTGCCGAGCTGGAGAATAAAAACAGGTGGGAAAAAAATACATAAAAACTTTGGGGAGGGGGGACACATTCTGTGGTCAAGGGCCCATTTTGATCATAAATTAATAAAAAGAATTATAAAGCTTTAAAGGACAACCGCCGCCATTTTTTTGTTTCCTAACTGACATGAGAAACACGTTCGATAGCAAATAGCCAAAACACAGGCTCATATTTTAGTCAAATGGAAAACACCAATAAAAATGAGTTCAAGTGTCCCAAAATTACATCAAAATGACGAGTTTCACAAGGTCTTGTTGGTGACGTCACGCCAGAATACTCAAACACACAAACTGCCTTGCTCCAGAATCAAAACAATATCTTCAGAGAGTTCATATTGGGAGAAGATGCTTTCTTGTGATTCATCCAGTTAGGAATAGTTCTGAAGAGGAAAGCATAAATGTTCGCAATCCATGAAAGAAGTCCTTCCGAATCAATGCGCGCCGTCTGGATTCCAATGTAGCGCCCAGAAAATGCACGAGATGGCGCACAAGCTCCGTTGGACGCAACTTGTCCGAAGGTGTCGGTTGTCCTTTAATCGCTTCTGTGAATACTTATCCATTTATTATGATGATGATTATTTTTTTAAGATATAAATTTGAACTTCAACCGTCAAGTAATGTTGTCACGTTTATTTCAGGGAGATCCTTCAAGAGATCCAAAGGCTTCGTCTGGAGCATGAGCAGGCGTCCCAGCCCACGCCGGAGAAGACCCAGCAGAATCCCACACTGCTGACAGAGCTCAGGCTGCTCAGGTAACAAGGATCAAGAAATTGAAAAATGACATGAAAAAATGCTCAAAATACAGTAATACCTCGTCTTACGAAGGCTTTAGCTCACAAACTTTTCGCCTTACAAACATTAAATTTGCAAGAATATAATCTTGGCATACAAACTAGTGTTCGGGAAACACACGGAGCACCACAATGGCTGGCGGACTAGTTTTTGTTGCTGGAATAGGTGGTGGGCAGGGTGCGGAGGGTTGAAATTACCACAAAAAAAACATAAAACAATAATCTGTAAAAAAAAAATCTGAATTCAACAAAAATAATAAAAAAAACAAATGTGCTCACTAATTAAACAACACAAAGTATAGGGGAGTCGGTGGAAAAGGTGGTGGGCTGGGTGCGGAGGGTTGTAATTACAAAAAAAAACATGAAACAAAAATCTGTAAAAAAACAAATCTGAATTCAACAAAAATAGTAAAAAAAAACCAAATGTGCTCACTAATTAAACAACACAAAGTATTTGACCAAAAATAGCAATAAAAAAAAGACTATTCTTGTCATAAAAATACCAAAAAAAGTTACATTTTCAGCAATATATGCCTCCATTTTTTGGTAATAAATATGTGGCGTCAGGCACAGGAAGGACGAGCTGGAGAGGCGCATGTCGGCCTTGCAGGAGAGCCGGCGGGAGCTGATGGTGCAGTTGGAAGGACTCATGAGGCTTCTCAAGGTTCCCAGTCGCATTGCTTCATGTCACCTATGTCTTATTATCACACGCTGAATTCCTTTTCTCTTCTGGCTTTGCACCACTTTGACGACCATCGTCTTCTCGTCTGCTAACATCATCATCCAGGATGAGGAACAGAAGCAGGCGGTGGGTGGACCTTTGTGTATTTTAAATGTTGCTTTAATGGCGCACTGTCATCAAATATGCGCCCCCCCCCCCCAAGTTACATAGATGTCAATCAGATTATTAGGAGGAGGGGCAAATTTACCATTAGGATTCTGTGACTATTATAATTTTGCTGTCGTGATACAAAAATAGTTTTGTATCGACCGCTGTAAAATCTATTGGCTAGCTAGCTAGCTTTCTATCTATTAGAGTTACTTCCGGGTTGAGTGAACGCTATCCAGTTGTCTCGTCGGAAGTTGAATAAATCAGGAAGGCGATGGTATGAAATCAGCATTTTGTGTGAATATTTCTTGATTTATTTATCTAGCTATCCAGCTATCTAGCTAGCTATCTTGCTAGCTAGCTATTTGCTATCTAGCTCCCTGGCCGGCTATCTAGCTAGTTATCTATTAGCTATATAACTATCTAGCTGGCTGTCTAGCTATCTAGCTAGCTATCTATTGGCTAGCTAGCTTCCTATCTATTTGAGTTACTTCTGGGTTGAGTGAACGCTGGCGCTTTGTGGCTGCCGCTGCTCACCCACAGAAAAACTTTATCCTGTGACTTAAAAGTGACCTTGAGAGTTTTGAAAGGCGCTTAGAAATGAAATGTACTATTATTATTATGATGATGATGATGATGATTATAAAATCACATGGAATAAAGCGCTATATAAATCAATATGTATTGTATTGTATTGTCTAAAATGACTGCGCAGTCCCAATCGGGCGGCTCCCCCCACTCGTCACCCAGCCACGGGGCGGGCTGCTCCATGCCAATGCCCATCCGCTCCACCTCGGCCGGCTCCACCCCCACGCACACCCCCCAGGATTGTATGGCGGGCCTGGGGGGCGACGTGCTGGAGGCCTTCGCTCAGGGTGAGTCCATTCAAAAAAACACACACACACACACACACACACACACACACACACACACACACACATTGCGGTCTTGAGGTAAGTAAAATCAAATCTCGACCGCATGTTTCCTTCATGAAAAAAATTATAGCACAATGATTGTTTTTTTTTTTTAAATTATTTAATAATTGACAAAATATAATGAAAATCAGTCCGTGATTCAGATATTTTTAGGCTAGCAGAGAAGGCCTTGCAGGCCCTGACGACCGACAAGACAACTTGGAATGATTTCAGAAGAATTCCTGTACAAAATAGCATTAGCATCAGTCTACCATTCAGATATTTTCAGGCCAGCAGAGAAGGCCTCGCAGGCCCTGACAACCGACAAGACAATTTGGAATGATTTCAGAAAAATTCATGGACAAAATGGCATTGAGAGTTTTGAATGAAAGGTATTATTATTATTATTATTATTATTATTATTATTATAGATAGATACATACTTAAATAGGTAAATAGATAAATAAATAAATTCAAAATAAGATAAACAAATACAATAAGATAGTAGATAAATAAAATGCTTCAAAAAATAAACATGAAGATAAATAAAATAAGTGATAAATAAATACATGGGTTGATAGAAAAATTAATAAATACAATAGGTAAATAAATAGAAAATAAGATCAATACAAATTCAGATAAATAAATAAAATAAGATATTGATAAATTAATAAATAAAATAGGTAAATAAATAAAAAATAAATAAATACAATAATAAATAAATACTTAAGTACATAAATACATAAATAAAATAGGATAGATAAATACATAAAATCAAATAAATAAATAAACAAAGATAAATAGATGAAAACATAGTTTTATTTTATTGTGTGTGCGGTTGACTGATTCTAATCACGATGTGTTTTTTTGGGCGTCAGGTGTCCCTCGGAATCTGCGGAACGACCTGCTGGTGGCTGCCGACTCCATCACCAACACCATGTCGTCACTGGTCAAAGAGCTCCACTCAGGTGAAATCACGCAAAAAATGTTGAGGAATAATATCATATCAGATTAGTTTTGAAGGTATCATTGTTTTTGTTTTCATTATTCTTAAAGTGGACGACGGGGCAGATGAGGAGGATACGAACATGAGAAATGGAGGGGAGAGAGGTAAGCATCAACAAAACTCAAAGCTCTTTAGGCTAATAGTGTGCTTTCATTTTTTTTTATTTTTTTTTTGGTATTAATAATTTGCGTGTTTTTGTGTGCAGGCGCCATGCGAGTGCAGAAGCATTGAAGCGACAGCCTTCGCATCGCCAAAGCGGGAACCAATCAGTAATGCCGACTCCCGCCGCCGAGACCTTAGCACATTAGACCACTGCATGCTGTAATCCAAACCGGATACAAAAAAAAAAATAATAATAATCTTGACACCCCTTAGCACAAAAGCAGCAAGTGTCAAATTAGCCCCTTCGTGTTGTCCTCTAAACTCAAACTCATGATGTACATAGTGACCACTTTCAATATGGCTCCCGTTGCATCGCTTTTTAGCTTTAGCTTTGGATCCTTTTATTTTATTCTTTTTTTTTTTTTAAATTCATTTAATTCATCCCATTTGGAGTTCCTCACCTTAACTCCAACACTTACCCACCCTTAAAGGACAACCGACACCTGCGGACAAGTTGCGTCCATAATTCGTCAAATGACTTCTGTTGAGTGTATTTTATCAAGATTCTACCGCATATGGCTATATTTTACCTTTTAAGACTCATGCTGAATATTCCGGAAGTCTTGTTTTTCAGTTGGTGACGATAGCTGACGTGACGTCACGTAGGGAACGCCCCTGACCAAGAAAGCGACACACAATGCATTTTGGGTACTTTTTTTGTCAGAAAACACCGTGTTGATGGCGAAATTAGAAGGCAAACTACATATATAACACAATGGTAAATCGTTGTGTGTCGTAGCCAATTGCGGTAACACGCATAAAAAGGTGTACATTGACACCAATTCCCAGCGGACAAATCAGCCCATTTCCAACGGAGCTTGTGCGCCATCTTGTGCATTTTCTGGGCGCAACATTGGAGTCCAGACGGCTCCAATTGATACGGAAGGACTTCTTTTAATTGATTGCAAACATTTATGCTTTCCTCTTCGGAAACTATTTGAATCATATTCATAACTGTGGATGAGTAACAAGAAAGCATTTTCTCCCAATCTGAAGCCATTGTTTTGATTCTGGAGCAAGGCAGTTTGTGAAGGAGTATCCTGGCGTGACATCACGAACAAAGGGGGCGGGACTTTCTGAATCTGCCCAGTTTTGAGCTCATTTAGTTGCAGTTTTGGGACAATTTATTGGTGTTTTGCATTTGACTGAAAATACCAGCCTGTGTGTTTTGGCTATTTCAGATGCTATGAAACGTTTTTCTGATGTCAGTTAGGAAACAAAAAAATGGTGTCGGTTGTCCTCTAAATGCATTATCAGGCACAAATATGTCAACAAAAACGAATAGAAACGTTCCTGCGATTTAAAAACAAAGCCATTTTGCATCGGTTCAATTTCTGCCGGCTACGTCAGCCGCTCCGCTGCTGCTACTGTGTACAAGCGAGGACTCTTCGTTTGCGTTCTGAGTGTAGTGTGCGTTTTTCCTGACTGACGCAATGAGAATGCGAAATGTGCAATGGAAGTTCAGTCCAGTGCTCAGGGACTGCGGAGCTGCAAAATGGGAGCAGGTGAAAACAAATAGATATCAAATAAAATGCTGTCACTAATCCATCAAATTTGTTTTTGGGGGATTGGAGGCGTGTTGACGTGTATTTTGGTGAAGCGTGTTGTCGATGTCGCCGTTTGTGTTTTGTGTCTTTTTTTTCCCTGAGGATTTTGCTGGATTGCTGCGTGAAAGCGCGGCGAGCTCCGACACAATACGTTGAGAGGAAGGGTGGGCAAAGTGTGGCCCCCGGTCCACAATTGGTCTGCTTTGCTTCTTTTTCATATCAAGCCCGCTGGGAACTCGCATGATCCTGCAATATGTTGCGTCCATTTTTTTATCTTCCTGGAATGTGTATGTTTAGTGTCCAAACTGGCCAATCAGGTTACACACACACACTTTATGTTTTCCGGCTAGCTATCTAGCTAGTTATCTATCTGGCTAGCTACCTAGCTATTTGCAATCTATTAGCACCTAGCTGGCTGGCTGGCTAGCTGTCTGGCTATCTATTAGCTTAATAGCTATCTAGCTAGTTATATGTCTGGCTATCTATTAGCTTAATAGCTATCTAGCTAGTTATCTATTAGCTATCTATTAGCTAGCTAGCTCACTTTCTGTCTATTTCAGTTACTTCAGGGTTGAGTGAACGCTGGCGCATGTGGCTGCCGCTGCTCACCCGCAGAAAAACTTATCCAGTGACTGTAAAGTGACCTTGAGAGTTTTGAAAGGCGCTTAGAAATGAAATGGATTATTATTATTATTTATTAACACATGCTTGAAATTTGCCTGCTTTCTAATTTCTGAATTTGGAAAAACAACAACAAACAAAAACAGAAGCCCCCCTTTTTTTCGCTTTGTCTTGTTGTTGTTGTTTTTTTTTTTTTTGTTTGTTTTTTTGGTGACTGAATTGGTTGTCTTGTCTTGACTTTTGTGCCAAAACGGAATGTCTGCATCAAAACGTGTGTCGTGTCACTTGTAATCATTCACACAATGCCTCGAATTGCTCGCATTTAAAAGGAAGACTCTAGAAAAAAAAACTTTATTTGCTCAATAAGTAAGACATGATGGGAACACAATCGAAGCTGTTCTTTTTTTCATCCAATGAAAAAAAAGCTATTTATTAAAGTCTATTTGTGTGCCCGCGCTTGCGTCTTTACGCTTCTGCTGTACATTTGTTTTCATTTTCAAACACTGGAATTGTCACCGCCATTATTTTTTTGTAAATGAATCAAATGTGAGATATTAAAAAAAACAGATTTCAAATAATGTTTGGCGGTCATGTCAACGTATGTCGAGATATTTCGGGAAATATCGCGAGACGTTCGAGGGCAACATGGCTCGATGGACGAGATCAAGACCTTAAGCTACACGTTACCTCGTTCATCACACCGAAGGTTAGTGCAGTTTTTTAAGAATTGTCTTCTTAAGAAAGTGTCAAGTTTTATTTGTATTTCACGTGTTCGTTTTTTTTACTTTATAAGTGATAGAAAATATTTTTAAAAACACAATTTCTTATTTTAGCAAATAGGTGTGGACGAAGTTACAAGAAAAAACACGAAAAAAGGCCGACATCACAACAGACAGTTACAACACAAATTGTTTTTACACGTTTACGGCGAGAAAAGTACGAGAGGAACAAACTTGCTGCCTTATTTAAAAAAAAAAGTCAGATAAAATCATGGAAATGTCGAATTTGGGCGGTGTTAAGCTTTCCCGTAACTAGCCGCCAGGGGTCGACCAACATCATTTTGTATCACTTTTTTTCTTGTTTTTTGTAACCTCACATTTTGAAACATTGGATCCATTACCCTGACAGAATCAATCCCCTGTAAACCAAACACATTGTCGTCTAATATAATTCAAGTAAACGAACAAATAAACTAAAAGCATCGTTAATTGTTTTAAAGCCTAACGACGTTTTAATGGCGATAATAAATTCCATTTAAAGGGAAAGCACAAACGAACGCCGAATCCAGCAGTTACGGGTTGGATTTTACAATGCAATGTTTTCAATTTAGCGGGCGTTAGGACCCGGCGTCGCCCCACCGTAGCTAGGCGCCGGCCCCCCTGCAGCCAGCGAGAACCAGAGAGCGAGCGGAGCGTCTGGCGGAGCTGTGACCGGCGAGGGGAGGCGGAGGACGGGGAGAGAAAGAGCGAGAGGGAGGAAGGAAGGAAGGAAGGAAGGCGGGAAGGCAGGAAGGCAGGAACGACGCTCCGGGAGGACGAGACGAGAGGGGAGGAAGACAAACACGGAGGCCCTCTCTGGACGTGGGGGGACATCGGGTAACGTGTTCGATTCCCTTAAGTCCGTTTACGGCCTGGTAGAAGGAAGACATGCGAAGGGGAGGCGGTGGGGCGCCGTGGCGGGGTAGCGGGAAAAGGAACACATCTACTCGGCAAAGGAAGGAAGGAAGGAAGAGGTGGCTGACATTTGCCTACACTGGACAGCTTGAAGTGGGGGGAAAAAGACACACCGCGAATGAGCTCGCGAAACGCTGACGAGCCGGGCCTGGACGAAGAGCGCCCCCCCCCAAAACCAGCGGGTCTTATTGCAGTCAGACCCGCCCCCAATTCTTCCCCCACCCCTTTCTTTCTATTCCGATGATCGATATTATTCTATCGTTTAATTTTCAATCGATCACACCTTCCATACCCTTCCGATAGCATCCAAACCGACACGGTGCAAGTGAATGCATCACCTGTGCCATTTTTTTAAAGCACTCGAACGTTACGTTCCGGTGCACGCGGAATTTCGACTTTCATATTTAAAGGTACAGTAATGGGTGCTCGAATACAATTGTGAGCCCTGGGTGAGTACTGGGTGCAAGGTCATCTAAATTAGGTGAAATAGTTTAAAAGGGGCATAGCCAACGTTGGGTTATTGACACCCAGTTCAACAGGTTGAGGATTAAGCCCAGCATAATGGCTGAAGATTTTGATCCAAACGGGCTAAAAACTACCAATACTAAAGAGTTACACTTACAGAGCAATCGTTTACAATGTTATGATTGTAGTTACAATTCAGAAAATGTCTCTCTCTCTCTCTCTCTCTCTCTCTCTCTCTCTCTCTCTCTCTCTCTCTCTCTCTCTCTCTCTCTCTCTCTCTCTCTCTCTCTCACTCGCTAGCTATCTAGCTCGCTTGCTAGCTCTCTATTTGCTATATCTAGCTGGCTATCTATCTAGCTATTAGCTATCTATTCTCTAGTGAGTTAGCTTTCTATCTGTTTGAGTTATTTTCGTATTGAGTGAACTCTGGCGCTTGTGGCTTCCGCTGCTCACCCACAGAAAAACTTAGACTGTAAAGTGACCTTGGGAGTTTTGAAAGGCGCTTCTAAATGAAATGTATTACTATTATTAAATATATTATTACATTCATTATTACATTATTATTATCATCATCCATTTCATTTCTAAGCGCCTTTCAAAACTCTCAAGGCCACTTTAGAGTCACAAAATGGGTTTATCTGAAGGGTGAGCAGTGGCAGCCACATGCGCCAGCGTTCACTCAACCCGGAAGTAACTCAAATAGATCGAACGCTAGCTATCTAGCTAGCTAACAGATTATTATTGTTGTTGTTGTTATATGTATATATATATTTTTTTCTATCTAGAGGTTGCCACAATCTTAAAACTGCTGGGTCAAAAATAACCCAATTTTGGTCCAAAATAGTAACAACGTGCAACTCGGGTCATTTTTACACAACTTTTTGGGTTATTACAAAAAAAAGTGTCAAAAATCACATATCACGTGAATGTCAAATGGAAAATTGCTGTGTCAAAAAGAACCCAATTTCGGTCAAATATTATACTAACCTGTTTTTAGTTGGGTCAACTTCAAATTCTATTGTAAGTCACTTCAGAATACATACATAAGTTAGTCCAAATTTCTTTGGGCCTGTCATAATTGATATCTTTTTTTTGTGTCTTGCAGGAGAGGAGCGAAAAAGGGTCATCTCCGTTTTTTAACCACTTTTTAGCCCCCCACCCCCCAAAAAAATAAATAAATTTGAGTTCCCAATCCACCATCTGCCACCATCTGCGCAACATGCCCTCCAATGCCGTTGTGACTGCATTCAAAAACTCTGACTGGACTGGAAGCAGGACGGTAAGAAAACACTCATATTGTTTGATTTCAGATGATGATTTTTTTTTCCTCTCAACGAATTTGCTCAAAATCTGCAATTGAAAAGGCCCGACTTCCACCAAATTCATCACTTTTTGTCCAAAACATGTCTTCCCACATTGCACCGGCTTTACCGAACTTTCTTAATAATAATTGGATTGGATTGGATTGGATTTGCCTTTATTAGTCTCGCAGTGGAGACATTTATATTTCACAGCAGCAAAGTTAATAATAATAATAATAATAATTCCTTTCATTTCTAAGCGCCTTTCAAAACTCTCAAGGTCACTATACAAGTCACTCAAGCTGTCTGGCAATCTATCTAGCTAAGTATCTATTAGCTATCTATTATAAGACTAGGAAGCTGTACGGCAGTCCGGGGTTACGGCTACGGCTACGGCTACGGCTACGGCTACGGCGCCAAGCGACCGTGCACTATTTCTGTCCGAGTAGCCGCTGATGAAAGCTGTTGCCAGGCAACAAGGGCCGTACTGTGTCATGGGAAGGCGGGAGGAAGAGGACGCAACCTTCACCTTCACCTTCACTCTCTTCGCTTCTCTTCTTTCCTCAACCAACGCTCTGTTCGCAAGGTGCCGTCGCGTTTGACCAAACATTGGAAACGGCGCTTGGAGAGCATTCAAATACATACATGCTCTTATTTCGTCAGAAAAAAAACAAGTTCATTAGTAAAATGCTATCTATTTGCTATCTAGCTGCCTAGCTAGCTAGCTAATAGCTATGTGGCTATATGACTGGCTATCTAATAGCTATATGGCTATCTATCTAGCTATCTAATGGCTGTATAGCTATCTGGATAGCTATCTAATAGCTATATAGCTATCTGTCTAGCTATCTCGTAGCTGTATGGCTATCTGGCTGGCTATCTAATAGCTATATGGCTATCTATCTAGCGCTATCTAGCTATCTGGCTAGCAATTAGATAGCTGTATAGCTATCTATCTAGCTATCTAATAGATATATCGCTGTCTGGCTATCTGGCTAGCTATCTATTGGCTAGCTAGCTAGCTTTCTTTCTATTTGAGTTACTTCAGGGTTGAATGAACTCTGGCGCGTGCGGCTGCCGCTGCTCACCCACACTAAAACCTATCCTGTGACTGTAAAGTGACCTTGAGAGTTTTGAAAGGCACTTCTAAATGAAATGTATTATTATTATTATTATTATTATTATTATTATTATTATTAGTAGTAGTAGTAGTAGTAGTAGTATTTTTTATTATCTATCTGGCTGGCTCGCTGGTTATCTCTCTGGCTATCTATTAGCTATATAGCTATCTCGCTATCTAGCTGACTAACTCTATCTATGAGCTAGCTAGCTAGCTTTCTATCTATTTGAGTTACTTCCGGGTTGAGTGAACGCTGGCGCGTGTTACTTCCGCTGCTCACCCACAGAAAAACTGTGACTGTAAAGTGACCCCGAGAGCTTTAAAAGGCGCCTATAAATTAAACGTGTTATTATATTATTATAAAAAATGCAAATGCTGCCCCCTTGTGGAAAAGAAAAAAAACATTGCCAGAGGCCATAGCCAGCGCTTTATCTGCACCCAAAGAAAGAACAAAACCCAAACAAATTCAGGAATGACACTCTACGTCATATTTTCAATGTTTTAATAAATTCATGAATGGCAGTGAATGAGTAAAAAAAATAGTCAAAGAAATAATTACACCAATGAGCATTTAGCATTTTTTTGTTTTGTGCGGTTTGTGGTTAGCAGGATGACGACGCCCCAACGACAGACGCGCAGCGCGCGACGGACGAAGCTCAAAACACGAACGTCGCCGGCAAGCCGGCGCGGAAACGCACGCATCTCACCGTGAGTACCGATACAGCGACGCCTCCACTTCCCAACGTCCCTTCTGATGAAATCTTCAAGTTACAAAAAATATTCATACAGTGATACCTCGGCTTACGAACGAAGAATAATACATTTCATTTAGAAGTGCCTTTCAAGGTCACTTTTCAAAGCAAACGGGAAGATGCGGCATCCATTGACGTAAAGAAATGGTCTCACATCTCCTGTCCCACATACAGTAAATCCGCTTCAATTCCAAGCCGCGACTAATGATTTTGAGTCGTACAAATATGAACAAACACAAAAGTACTTGTGACCACGAACGTCCCCAAAATCTCGATTTAACGGCCCTCCCTCATCCTCTCCCAGACGGAAACCGTGGGCGGCTCCTTCCAAGATGGCGTCCACTTGCCGGCCCGCTACAACGGCGAGGCGAGCGCCCACCTCCGAGTCGGAACGTCGGACGGGAGCCGAGCGGAGAACGGGATCCTCAGGGAGCTTTCCTCCTCCTTCTCCTCCACCTCCTCCTCCTCTTCTTGCTCGTCCTCCTCTTTTTCGTCGTCCTGTCGGCCGGAGGACGGCGTCCGGCGACCTTGTCCCGGCGACAGGGACAAGAAGCGGGGGAGGCGGAAACTGGAGAGACCCACCAAATGTGAGCTTTCACCTTCACTTGACTTCTGCAATGCATGCAAAGGTCGGGAATTGATGATGAAAATGGATCATGCGTACATTGCTATCCTTTTAAAGTCGCATTTGAACTTCTCTTAAAATATATGTCCAACCAAAAAAAAAAACGTCCATGTGGATCATCAATAATTCAGATTTTAATGGGGAGAAAATATTAAACGTTTCCCGATCAGAATCTTGAAGTACAGTAAAGTCTCGTTATATCAATATTCAAGGGAGTCCGAAAAAATATCGATATAACCGGGACTATCGATATATCCCATATCGATATAACGAGACTTTACTGTATATGTTAAGTGTTCTTTGAGAGTTTTGAAAGGCGCTTATAAATTAAATGTATTATTATTATTATTATTATTATTATTATTATTATTGGTGGTGGGTTAGTAAGTCCCCACTGTGGGACTATTAAAGGCTTTCTGATTGTAATTATTATTATTATTATTATTATTATTATTATTATTATTATTAGTAGTAGTAGTAGTAGTAGTAGTAGTTGTAGTAGTAGTAATATCCCCCCCAAAAAACAACATAATTTGAAAACCCAAGCCTTGTTTGAAACCCAATTCCAGGTAAAAAAAAGTCCAGAAATGGCCGACGCTGTTTCTCTTGACTAGAAAGATGACATTTTTCGTTATATTTCGTTTACGTTCATAATTGCCCATGGTGGTCGTAACCAGTTTTTCCTCCCTCTACAGATGTGGAACACACGGAGGAAGATGACAGCGAAGCATTTAAGAGCGAGGTAAGAAGACTGTTTTGTCATCGTGACCATGCTAGGCGACTAGTCTGTTAGCATAGCTTGTTTTTAAAGACTGGAAAGATGGTTACCTGCTTATTTCACATCAATCTCCAAACAATTCACAACATTTGGTATGAGGACTGGAATCAGGTTACGTCTAAACAATTAGCATAGCTAAAAGCAGGTTGATGCTTTGGGATGTTAGCATAGCTTAGCCTCAAGACCAGTTTGGGTATGACTTGAGCAAAACCATCTTTTCCTTTGCTGCCCATTCAGTGCTATCAAGACTAACAAGGCTAACAAGACCGTTAGTGTAGAATTGTACCAAAAACAACGAGCTTGTTGATAGTTTTGGAATATGGCTGAAAAGCTAAACAAAAAAAAAACTCAGTCGCTCATTCCGTACCAAGTTGGGGCTGGTAGTTTATCATAATGACTAAAAGCCATTTTTGATGTCTTGGTACACGATTGAGGAGTCAAATGAAGTACTAATGCCATACACATCTAGAGCTACTATCCAGCTAACGTAGCTTAGCTTAAAGACTTCAATCGGGTTGATATTTTGGAGCTGACTGATCTGCTTGTTTAGTATCAATCCTGGACTAGCATAACGTTAGCATAGTTTTGCGTGAAGTCAAGAAGAGTGTTGATATTTTGGATTTGCGATTGAGGAGGAACTAGTCAGTTAGCATAGCTTAGCATAAAAATTCAGTGCTTTCACGTAACTTCAATGGTATCCTTTGTAAGAAATATCTTAACTAAACATGTTGCGAAGTGGAATGCCAGATTTGTCGGCGTTTACGAAAGAAATCGTACCTTGCAAATAAAATGTGGAACGTCAAATACACTTGGGGGGGGCGGGGGGTCACGATCCGGATGCTTTATTCGCGATAGAATGAGAGAATTAGCTCATTTTCAATTGTTATTCGTAATTTTTTGAAACTTATCATATTTCTTTTTTGAATGATTTTATGTAAACACTGGATAAACAGGGCGATCGCGGCAGGCAGCGAGGGGGAGTTGGCGGGGAGATCAGCCTTCGTCAGAGGCCCGTGCCCAGAATAACCTTCCAGGCCGGAGACCCTTATTACATTAGCAAGCGGACCCGAGAGGAATGGCTGGCCAAGTGGAAGATGGAGGTGAGTTCCGCAGCCACCGCCATCTTAAAGTCGCAGATTGGGGGGTCATTAGATGGAGCGCGCTTCACAGCCAAGTGTATTGGATGGCTCATTGGATACCACAAAAGAAAAAGTACTCCACTTGATAACAAACCACGTCTGCACTCAAAGGGGGTGATAACAACTCGTCCGCCAGCCACCGTGGCGCTGTGTGGTTTGGTTCGTCCGCCCAAAACTAGTTCGTATGCCAAGGTTATATTCTTGCGAATTCAATGTTCATAAGGTGAAAAATTCGTGAGCTAAAGCGTTCGTAAGCCGAGATATCATTGGACTGTTGCTTTCAGTGAATTTCCTGGTTGGTGCGTTTCCTGCCTTTGTGCTCTCGGTTGTATTTGCGGAGGAGGCGAACAAAACTTGGAATTTGGCTTCAGTCCACTTGTAGTTCTTCGATAGGTGCGCTTGCAGTTTACTTTTAATCGCCTTGCTTTATTTCAAATAAATAAATATCACAGACTCGGCCTATTCAGGCTCATGTCGTTTGAAAACGTCGACAACGCCGCTTCTCGGTGTAAATGAGTCGATCTGCGTTTGAGGCAGGTGGCGTGCAATGGGAAAGTAGGTAGTAGAGTGTTCACTCTTCAGGTCATTCGACTTTCCTCACATACTCTCAAAACTTGCATGTTAGCTTTATTGAACACTCAAAATTGCCCCGAGAGTGTGAATGCTTGTGTCACTGCTCGTTTTACTCAATGTCCCACTCACTCGCTGACCAGTGGCTATGTTGAACTTTGAGATTTTATTTTTTGGGTGTGCTTCGTGGTTAAACGTCGCTGGCGCTCGTAAAGTGGCTCAGCTGGTGTGACTTGATCTTTCCATTTCTTCTGCCTTTTGCTACCCCTCCCCCAACACACCGTTCGTCCCCCTTGCTCAACTCTCCTCGGTCAGCACCCATAAAAACGTCTGCGGGGAGGAAATATTGGCAAATTAGCGCCACATACCAAGGTTGCGCCAGTGAATGGCCATGAAATACGAGGCAAGCGGGTCCACTTGCGTTGAGTTTTCCACCACAAGTGGCTCCGGGAGGATGATTGATCGACAAGCGCACTACACACATAAAAATAAGCGATAAGTACACTTGGTCATTCATTGACAAGTGTTAACCTTTTGAGTTATGCGGGCAAGCAGGTGAACCTGAAACTTGGTGAGCTAGGAAGTTAGCTAGTAAACAAACAAGTAAGCTAGTGAACAAATGAGCGAAAGACCTCGTGAGCTAGCTCAGTTAGAAACTCGTAAGATAGCAAATTAATAAGCTCGTGAACATGTGAGCTAGCAATGTAACACATTCGTCAATTAGCTAGTTAGAAAATTAGTAAGCTAAATGACGCATGAGCTAGCAGCGTAGTAAATTTGTAAATTAGCCAGTTAGCAAATTAGTTATCCAGTGAGCATGTGAGCTCGCAATTTTGTGAATTAGTAAGTTAGCAAATTAGTAAACTAGTGAACATGTGAGCTAGCAACTTAATGAATTAGTAAATTAGCCACAATTGGCAAATTAGTAAGCTAGTGAACATGTGAGCTAGCAACTCATTGAATTCGTAAATTAGCCACAGTTAGCAAATTAGTAAGATGGTTAACATGTGAGATAGCAACTTCACGACTTAGTAAGTTAGCTAGTTAGCAAATTAGTCAGCTAGTGAACATGTGAACTAGCAACTTAATGAATTGGTAAGTTAGCCAGTTAGCAAATTAGTAAAATAGTGTACATGTGAGCTTGCAACTTAGTGAATGAGTAGGTTAGCCACAATTAGCTCAATAGTAGGCTAGTGAACATGTGAGTTAGCAACTTAGTGAATTAGTAAATTAACCACAGTTATCAAATTAGTAAGATAGTCACCATGTGCGCTAGCAACGTAACAAATTGGTAAATTAGCTAGTTAGCAAATTAGTCAGCTAGTGTACATGTGAGCTAGCAACTTAGTGAATTAGTCATTTATTAAGCTAGAAAACACGTGAGCTAGCAACTTTGTGAATGAGTAATTTAGTAAAGTGGTGAACACGTGAGCTCGCAACTTGGTGAATTTGTAAGTTAGCCAGTTAGCAAATTAGTCAGCTAGTGAACACGCGAGCTAGCAATTTCACCAGCTAGTTATGTAGCCATTTAGTACATTAGTAAGCCAGTGAGCAAGTGTTCATTCACATCCTCTGACATGATGCTAAAAAAATTGATCTCGGGCACTTCCTGTTTCATTGCATCCTTCCTGAGCACAACTCCCCTGACATCCCCCATTTCATTTCATTATGATTATGATTATTATTGTTGCTTTTGTTAAGTCTAAAGCGGAAATTGAAATTACCCAGGTCTTTAGCTCATTTGTTGACTAGCTTACTCGTTTGTGGAGTGAAGTGGCTAACTGTATATTTAGGCTGCAGAATGCAAGTGCATATGGGCCACTTGGTGGCCAAAGGGTGCTTGACCACACCACGGCCTTTTTTTTGTTTTCCTGTCACAGTGACTCTCCCTCCCCCCAGTCTTAAGCATGAAAATGACTCCAGTGCAGATTTTCAAGCGTTTTGCGGCATATTCTCAAGTCGCAAGACAGCCTCCTCCTGGCCGGCCGCCAGATGCTGGGCGAGTTGTCTTTAGCCAACCAGAAAGAAGTTTGGCCCACCACCTGACCTTGAATTCCCAGACAAAGAAATGTGCATGCCTCTGTGAGTGAGTAGAAGTGAGGGAGGGGGTTGAAAAGAGAAAAAAAAGGGAGAAGAAAGCTCCGCGCTGGCTGGACGATGAGGCTCGTGTTTGGGGTATGTGCACTTTGCATTATTTGTTAGCGTGCACGGATGATGATCGACTTGAGTGGAATATGCTGACTGCAGCCATTTTACAAATGCTGTTCTTGCGATAGATGCGCCGTCTCGGAGAATGCGAGCGAGCGAGCGTGCGAGTGGAGATGCTTGGTTGGTGATGCTTGGGGGGGGAAAAGTTGCTTCACCCCCACGTGGTGTGCTGAATCTATCTCCTGTTGCACTGCTTTAGTCGTCGTTGTAGTAGTCACATGCAATAGATTGACAATGAATGGGAAACTTGTCTTAGCTTTACGCTGACAAACAATGCAAAACCTTGGTAAAGCATCGGTGTTGGGACGATAGCATCGCCAGCTCTTTGAACACCAACGGTGAAGCAGCACATGTAGACATCATCGAACAATATTTCACCAGCCTATTCTGAGGTCTTTATGAGAGAAATGAGAAATGAGTATGACACGTCGCTTAGTAGCACAAGAGTTTACTAATACTAATACTAATACTAATACTGTGAATGGATAGCTATCTGAATGGCTCAAAATGGCTGAAAACATGGCTGACGTAACAGCCAAATAAGCATTCCGCTTGTTTTTCGACAATCGCACCATTCAGTAGAACTGTTATTGGTTGTCAGTCGATTTTGTTTTTCAGCGTTTAGCCACAATGGCCGTGTTTGTGCGTGGAAGTTTTTAAAAAATGTCCTAGCTACGCTAGCTCTTTCCACTTCCTGCCTCTGTGACTTTTTCAGTTCACAGAAAAGGATACGCGTTGGTGTTTTGTGATTTCCTAGGGACCCCCCCCCCCAGCCCCCAACCTTAGCGTGCTCTGTGTTACCTTTTGGGGCCCCACCGGAGTGAACCCAAGCGGGATTATCGACTGGTCTCAGATCTCTGCAAGAGGCAAAACTCCAAAATGGTTAATCCAAATCAGCGTTTCAAATGAGGCTTTTAGGATACGTTCGGGTGATCAAATGAGAAGTTTTTAAGCCTGGGTTGGGGTTTCAAACATGGGGTAAATGTTGTCCTGGTTTTAGGTTTGAGATTAGGGTTTCAAACAAAGGTTAGCAATTCAAATCAGGGCACATGGTGAAGGTTTCAAAGTAGGCTTAGGGATTCCCAATTGATGGCTTTAAGAAGTCCTAGGTGTTGTTGAGACAAGGTAAGGGTCTTAACTAGTCTGTCCTGCCTATTTATTGTCGTGTGTCCCCATACGTATTCGACGATCTGAGTGCGTAAACCATCGAGATTGCCTTCATTGTCTTTGCTGCTTCTTAACCCCGTTGGGTTTTCAGAAGAGCTCACGCTAACGTACATTGTTGTGAGGACCCTGAAAGGGAGACAGTCGGGGGGTAACTGGGGCTTGAGCCTCGGAGAGTGCGGGGGGGTTGGCATTTACAAGCGGGAGGAAGTCCCGAGACAAAACAAGGCTTCTTACAGGCCAGGGGTGTCAAACTCATTTTTTATCGCGGGCCACTCAGGTCAGGGGCGACGGTGTCAATTGGGGGCTTTCAGAGTTTTCAATGAGCGTTTGGGGGTTGAATAAGAGGGTCAGAGTCTGGGTTATGGCTTGGGTTTCAAATGAAGTTTTCAAGTCACGGTTCAGTCCAGAGTAAGGCTGTCCGAGTGGGATCTCTGGGTTATGGTTTTCAAGCTAAGGTTGGGGTGGTCCTTAACGTGTGCTCGTCACTTTGTTCCAGGCAGAGAAAAAGGCCAAACTGATGTCAGCTATGAACACAATAACGGATCCGGACTCCAGTAAGGAACCTGAGATTTCGCCCAGTCAGCCTCCGCCAACTTCCAAAGCGCCTCCGCAGCCGCTACGTCAGCCCCTGCAGCAACACAAGCCTCGAGCGCCCGAGCGTCCGCCTCAGCATCTGCCTCAGCTCCCGCCGCAATCGCAGCCGGAGCAATGTCCACCGTCTCTGCCGCAACAGCAACCGCCTCAACAGCAGCAGCCTACCGATCCTGCCTCACCGACCGTGGCCACCACCCCTGAGCCCATTGCCATCGCGGGTGGAGACAAGACCTCCCGCAAGGCTGCAGACACTGAACCCGAGTATGAGGTAGGAGTACTGACGCCCAACAGCACCGACCTTTCCTCTGAACAAAGCGGGGCTGTGAAAATGCTGCCTGTCATAACTTATAGAAACTGATCAGAATCTTTCCTAACTCGGAAAAACAGTCTCCAAAGCGAGACATGTTTAGAAATACCTTTTTGAAAAAGTTCCTAGTGACACCAGACGCCCAGTTTTCCGTCAAAATATTATATCCAGAAAGGGATATGCAAAGACCGCAGATCCAGTTCTTACAAGTTGCAGATGCCGTAATTCTCAATGAATAGTTTCCATCAACGTCAAATGCAAACGAGGGGTGACCAAGCATCTGGTTTTTGAGGAGACAGTACCTTGGATTCAAGGCAAATAACTACCTGAAATGCCAGCTACAAAAACTCGCCGAAAGATGAGCACACCTTGTCTTTCCGGGTTCTAACATCCAGGATTTAAAGAAAGTCATTTCGGAAAAACTGCAGTCGCATGACCAGACACCTTGTTTTCCAGCGTACAATACCCAGATCCGAATGAATCTGGACTGACGGATACAAAAGCCTCATTGACCCAAAACCCCGTTCGCGCCACTCACTGTAAATGCCGTCATGTGGCGTTTTCAGGACGATCGCGGTTTTGGCATCGGCGACCTGGTCTGGGGGAAGCTGCGAGGCTTCTCGTGGTGGCCCGGACGGATCGTATCCTGGTGGATGACGGGACGAAGCAGAGCCGCCGAGGGGACCAGATGGGTCATGTGGTTCGGAGACGGCAAATTCTCAGTGGTGACAATTTACTTAACGTCCCAACTTTCGACATTTGAAGCGGGTTCCATGGAGTCGGGCTAACCGGAACCTTTCCGTTCCTTGTTTTTCAGGTTTGTGTTGAGAAACTCTTGCCCTTAAGTTCCTTTAACAATGCCTTTCACCAGCCAACTTATAATAAGCAGCCCATGTACAAAAAAGCAATCTACGAGGTGCTACAGGTAAACTCTGTTTTTTAAAATCTGGGTTTCAAATTTGAATGAGTCAATGCAGTTTGGCGGTTTGGGTTTTGCGCCTTCACGCTATGAACTGTGATTCCAGGTGGCCAGCAGTCGAGCAGGCAAAACCTTCACGCTCCGTCCGGGCAGCGACCATGGCGATACTTCCAAATCTGTGGAACTTCTAAACAAAGAGATGATCCAATGGGCCGCGGCCGGGTTTCAACCCACTGGTCCCAAAGGCCTGGAGCCGCCAGAGGGTACGAACAAGAACCAGGAGCCAAAGTCAAGCTTTTATAGCTTTTAAGCCCAGTGAGGGTTTTAAATCTTAGTTTCATCCCTGGCAGAGGAACGCAACCCGTACAAGGAGGTCTATCCGGAGATGTGGGTGGAACCTGAAGCCGCCTCCTACACGCCGCCCCCACCGCCCGCTAAGAAGCCTCGAAAGAGCACCCAAGAAAAACCCAGGGTCAAAGACATCGTTGACGAAGGAACGAGAGGTTAAAGTTTCATTTCATACAAATCGTCGCCACAGACTCCTGTGGCGTACCGCAGGGATGCCTTCTAGACACCTTTACGTTTTCCGATTTTTGGAGGACTGCAGGTAGCGAGCCTCCACCGCACGCAGGCCGGTCAGGATCTCAAACAAGGGTTAGGGTTTCAAACTAGGGTATAAAGCCTCATCACAATTTCCCACAATGAACGTGAAGTCAGGTTAGGGTCTGTCATGACAGGACAACCAAAATCAAACCAAATCCAACTAACCGTGACGATGTCCCGTTGCCGTTTCAGAGCGACTCATCTACGAAGTCAGACAAAAGTGCCGCAGCATCGAAGGTAAGTCGGGCAAACCGCCACACGCCCCGGTTGTCGTCGTCGCGCCCCCTGACATTGTCCATCCAACTCCTCACGCAGACATCTGCATCTCCTGCGGTAGTCTGAACGTTAGCCTGGAGCACCCGCTCTTTGCGGGAGGAATGTGCCAGGGGTGTAAGGTGAGACACTCGGCGCCAACTACTGACCACTTCCAAAACCTGTACCAGTCACTCCCCCTGTCCCTGTCGCCGATGTGCGATTTTTTTTCAGAACTGCTTCCTGGAGTGCGCCTATCAGTACGACGACGACGGCTACCAGTCGTACTGCACCATCTGCTGCGGCGGACGGGAGGTGCTTATGTGCGGGAACAACAATTGCTGCCGGTAAATTGTGACTCGCCACGATCGCCTTGACGAACACGGTGGTTGTTAACACCCCCCCCCCGTTATGAAGGGTAAAAAAAATACAGCGCGGGATGCTACTCGTATTTACGAGTTTCCTAAATGCATCATGGTGGAATGTGCACGTCTACTACAAGCTAAATGTTGAAAGCAAATATGCAGCTGTTTATTATATTATATATTATATTAATTATGTTATTATTATTATTACAACTCATATTGTCCACAATTCTGATTTATAATGCCACAGTCTAATTATAACATATTTGTTGCATATTTTGAGGCATTTTTACGCCTTAGGAAACCCCCTAATGACCATTGTCGTCGCCTTAGAAAAAAAAAAAATCCCAGGTGCTTCTGCGTGGAGTGCGTGGACCTCCTGGTGGGTCAGGGCGCCGCCCACGCCGCCATCAAGGAGGACCCGTGGAACTGCTACATGTGCGGTCCCAAGGAGGCGTACGGCCTCCTGGAACGTCGTGCCGACTGGACCTGCCGCCTGCAACATTTCTTCGCCAACAACCACGATCAGGATTTCGTAAGTGGCGCCCGCCGCGGTCGCCCCGTGAACACCCAAGCATTAGCGTGGAACCGTTCTGGGATTGTACCGCAGAAACCGGCAAAGCTTTACCCGCCCATCGGGGTTGAGAAGAGGAAACCAATCCGAGTCTTGTCGCTCTTCGACGGTATCGCAACGGGTAAGACCTGATCCAAAATGGCCGCCGTCGCCCATCGTGGGGACGTGGGGTGTAAAATGCCCTTCGTACCCGCCCACTTTTGCCACGTAAGCACCGACGCAGCTTCTTGCGGCGCAGGACTGCTGGTGTTGCGCGAGCTAGGCATCCAGGTGGAGCGCTACGTAGCCTCGGAAGTGTGCGAGGACTCCATCACGGTGGGGCTCGTCCGGCATCAGGGCCGCATCATGTACGTGGGGGACGTCAGGAACGTCACGCGGAAACACGTGAGTTTGTCCCATTACCGAGAATGTTTTTCTCCATGGTAGTACGATTAAAAATAATAATAGTAACTCAAATAGACAGAAAGCTAGCTATTTAGCTAATAGATAGCAGCTAGCCAGCCAGATAGCTAATAGATAGCCAGCCAGCTGGATAGCTAGATAGCTAGCCAGTCAGCTAGACAGCCAATAGATAGCTAATAGATCGCTAGCCAGCCAGATAGCTAGCTAGCCAGCTAGATAGCTAATAGATAGCCAGTTGGATAGCTAGCCAGCTAACGAGGCAGTTCATAGATAGCTAATAGCTAGGCAGCTACCCAGCCAGATAGCTAATAGATAGCGAGCTCCCCATGAAATCTTTGAGTCCAGATGGCCGTGGAAATGAGTTTAGAGATGGGTTTTCAATATTTTGCCGAAATTTGGCCGCCGTCGCCCGGTTCTCCCGATGTAAGACAAATGGCTCCCGTTCAATAATATGATCTTCTGCGTGCGCATATCTTCACTGGGCAGATCCAAGAGTGGGGTCCTTTCGATCTGGTCATCGGCGGGAGTCCGTGCAACGACCTTTCCATCGTCAACCCCGCCAGGAAAGGCCTTTACGGTGGGTGGAAATCGGGGACAAAGACGCCCCTTGGCATTTGGCCCCGGCTGACGTCTTTGCGGACGGACCCCGCCGCCGCAAAAGAGGGCACGGGCCGCCTCTTCTTTGAGTTCTACAGGCTCCTGCACGAGGCTCGGCCCAAGGCGGGGGAAGAACGCCCTTTCTTCTGGCTCTTCGAAAACGTCGTGGCCATGGGCGTCAGCGACAAGAGGGACATTTCTCGCTTTCTGGAGGTACCAAGCACCCAATCGCCGACACCCGCGTCATTTGGCCTGATGACATCATCGGATGCAAAAATAGCCTGCAGTACCGAACGGTCGACTGCCGCCCCCTTGTGGTTCAAGACGTTAACTGTACCAAAACCCTCTCCTACAACAGCAATTAAAAAAGAAATACAAATTGGTCAAAATAAATACGTGAATGAATGAATGAATGAACAAAGGAAGAAAAATAAATAGATAAACAAATAAAGAAATGAGTGTGTATATGTGTTATACACCGCTCGCCGGTATATGTCCACAGAAAAACTTATCCTGTGATTGTGAAGTGACCTTGAGAGTTTTGAAAGGCGCTTAGAAATGACATGTATTATTATTATTATTATTATTATTATTATTAAAACGTGAAAATTCAAACACATGTATATATAATTATTTTGTGTATTTTTTCCCCCTATGATATATTTTTACAATGTTTTTATTTTATTTTATATATACATTTATAAAATTAGGGGGAAAAATGACGTTGTGAAACTTATTTGCGCACGTGTTGTGCTTTTCCTGCGGTGGTCAGTGCAACCCGGTGATGATCGACGCCAAGGAAGTGTCGGCGGCCCACCGCGCCCGCTACTTCTGGGGTAACCTTCCTGCCATGAACAGGTCGGTGGCCGAATGGTGAGGGAAATCGTCCACGTGGACTCAAACACCAAAAGAGGATGCTTGCCATTTTGGTGATTTCACGTTCCCGCTTCTTCCTCAGGCCTCTGTCGGCCATGCGCAACGACAAGTTGGACCTGCAGGACTGCTTAGAACACGGCAGGACCGCCAAGGTCTGACCTTCGCCTGCTCGCCGGACTCCCGGCGTGGACACGAACGCCTCTCGCCCCCCCCAAAAAAACCAACAACTTTATTTGTCTTGTTTGTCAGTTTGACAAGGTTCGGACCATCACCACCAGGTCCAACTCCATCAAGCAGGGGAAGGACCAGCACTTGCCCGTCTTCATGAACGACAAGGAGGACATCTTGTGGTGCACCGAGATGGAGAGGTGAGTGATGGAAAATAAGAAGTGATCATATTTCAAAGTTTCGTGCCGTTGTATGCTTAGTCAACACTTGTGACTCAATGCACAATTGAAGCACAGACAACCTGGGGTCAAACAGGTCAACAGACACTGCAAGTTAAACTGTCATCTTCATTTACCAGAGCTGCCCTTGGACAGAATTTAGGACTTGGGAAACTCCATAATCACAGGAAGAGCTCATTAGCCAGCTTACAAACTTATCAGTTCATGGAAAACGCAATGTTTTATTGCTTACAGCTGTTGGTGCTCAGAACGTCCAGAGGCGTGGTATTATAATCAAGAAAACTATGTTTCACTAATGTATCACTTTAATTTGCATGTACTCTCAATAAATAGCTTGGCAGAAGGCTGCAGAATTCAGACGTATGTCGTGGATGACTGCGTTTCCTGCCGGCAGTAGGAAAAGTAGTCCGAAAGGAAAAGAAGAAGAAGAAGAGTAGGGACAATCTTTCTGGTTCCGAGTCTCTGTCCACAGTGTCTGACTGTCACATCTCTGACAATAAGCCTCAATCAATCTCTGACCCTTAAAATCTTCATCAGACAAAATGAGATTCGCGCCGTCATCGTTATCTTCAACTCAAAAGCGGTGCTGATCATAAGTCCAAACCCTGCATGACGGCGCCATCTTCCCGTTCGTCATAAAAGCGAAGTTTTATACGGACAAAAACGGGCTCGATGGTATTCCCTGTCGGGTCACTAAAAAATGTCATTTAGGAATACAGGTAACATCCGACTTACGACTTGCTCGACTTACGACCACCCATACTTACGACCATGACCCCCAGACCCTATTTTTAAAAATATTAGTTCTACGCCTGGCCGTCAACGCGTACGTAATTTTGGCGAGCCAGCCAGCATCTCGCGCTCGCACAGCAATCGACCATGCGATGGCACCGGAGGTGGGAGTTTTGCAGTCATTTAGCCTCCGAGTCTCTATTCAACATTTTGAATGGATTTCCACTTACGACCATTTCGACTTACCACCGGAACGGAACTCGGTCGTGAGTCGGATGTTACCTGTATATACATATATGTGTTTAGCTACAACACGCTATTTTTTTATTCTTTCCCAGAATCTTTGGCTTCCCGGTCCACTACACGGACGTGTCCAACATGAGCCGACTGGCCCGTCAGCGTCTGCTGGGACGATCGTGGAGTGTTCCCGTCATCCGCCATCTTTTCGCACCACTCAAAGATTACTTTGCCTGCGTTTGAGAGCGTCCACCTCCCCCTTTTTTTGGCCACCATTTTGGCGCGTCACAGCCTTGAGGAATTCTCTTTGAGGTAGACTTAATGTGTTTTATTTGATTTTTTATTCTTATTTATTTTATTTTTTAGCAGCGTTATTATTGCTTTGATTTATTTTTATTTTTTTTATATTTGCATGACCTATACTTGAGACTATGCTTTTGGAGAAGAGCTAAACATGGGCGACCGTACTGTACTTTTTTTTTTTTTACTTGCCGTGCTTCTGGTGTAAAAGGAAGCTCTCTAAATACAAAAACAAACAAACAAACCACCAAGATCACATATACCTCGCCGTTTACAGCTTCTGAAGGTAATATTTAAAAAAAAAGGTACTACTACTACTACTACTGTAAAATGGCTCCAATGCCACGGTGCTCCTATCGTCGTCAACGATGGCGTGAAAACAAAAAAACAGGCAAAACTTTGAGGACGTCTGTGCTTTTATTTTGTTTTTCTCCAAAGTTGTTACTGGTGCTCACTTGTTCACAACTCGCCTTTTCGAAGAACACAAATAAAACTAAGCTAACCGACGATGTTTTCTGCCATTGGAAAACAAACAACAAAAAAAAGAATAAATGACGTCGCGTTCCAGACCGACTGATGACATTTACTGTACATTTAGTGTCAGGCGAATAAATAAATGAATAAATGAACAAATAAATAAAAATAATACATAAATAAATACGTAAATAAATAAATACACCAATTAATTAGACGAACCCACATTTCGACAACATGGTGCATCTTCACAAAAAGTCCTTCTACCTTTTTCTAGTAAGTTTTTGATGTGTGCTGTTGTATCAACAAGATAAAAGCACTTTTTTATACTTTCCTTTTTTAATGTGTATTGGATTTTTTTTTAATCTAGGTGTATGTGATTGGTTTTATTAATGAGACGAACTACCCTGGCGCTACATTTTTTAATTTTTTTTTAGACAGTAGTCTGTGGAGGGAGGGCGGTCTTTTTCTTTGTTTTCTTTTATATATATGAAAAAAAAATTCTTGTATCGTCAGACGCCCCTTCTTCTTTGTTGTAAAGTGCCGATAAATAGACGTGGAGTGGAGAAGCGCCCGGCTTTTATTCAAATTGTATTTGTGTATTTGTATGAAGCGACTTTCTACCACCCAAAAAAAAAAAACAAGTTGACAGCCGGTAGAACTGAATTGTAAAGAAAAATAATGTTCATAAGTCAATATTTTGTGTGTGTGTGGGGAGGGGGGGGGGGCGGCATAGCCAGGGGAGGAAAAAAAATGTGGAATGATTATTTTTTTGGGCACCCTCTTGTCGGGCAGCCATTTTGGAATCCATTGTAGGAAATATTTCAAAATTCAGAGAATACGTTTCATGGATTGGACGCTTAGAGTTAAATATGGAGCTGGTGCACCGATGTATTAAACCAAAACACACACACACCCACAAAATGGGAGTTTTTTTGGTTTAAATGAAATTGTTTCACATGAAGATGGACAAACACATTGGGCTCAATTATCGTTAGCAGTTGGCGCGTCAACCAAAACAAAATTATCAAACAAAGCCGATTTTGTACATAGCTGTGAGAATTTGTTTTTGAAAAATAATCTGTAATATTTCTATAGATCAGAACACCCTGCCCCCTTCGTAAAAAAAAAAAGCACAAGAAAATAAATGCTGTTCAACTCCTTGAATGTTATTGAACGACAATGTACATTTGTAATTACGCTAGATTTTGAATCTTAGTTCAAACAAAATATGATGACTAAATTCACTTTGAATATAAATCACCGAGATGGACGATTTTGGTTTTTGGTTTGGCAGAACCCAAAAAAACATTGCCACAGGTCTGACCAGCGCTTTATTGTCACCTCTTTGCAAGAAAAACCAAAACCTGAACAAATTTGGGAATGGCGCTCGCACGTTGGAAATCAGTAGTTGCTTATTTTCCATGTTGTGATTGTCATCACTTGCTCTTTTACGGCATCTAGAAATCTGATGTTATTTTTTTTCTGGTCTCAACACACAAACAATTATTTGATGTAAGTATCTGAACTAAAGGCATTTTAACTTTGTACATGACGGAAAGAAAAAAAAAAGGTTTTTTTTTAATGTTGTTATAGACTTTTAGAGGATTGCTGTAGTCGGTGCGTATCTGTGGGACACTTGAGAAAGGAACAAAAATGGCGGCGCAATGTATCTATCTATGCGCTTGTTATCTCTCCCGACATTCCGCGCGGTCAACTTCTCCCCATGTCTGTTTTTTAAAAATGTTTTCATTCACATCACTGAAACCTTTGAAACCGTGTGCTTTTTATTTCCCTCCTTCCTTTTGGAGTTCAGTTCTGACAACAAATGTAGCACTCACAGCTTCACACACACACACGTACACAAACACAGAGAAGCGAAGGACTCCGTATGTAATTGTGCTGGAGAACACTTGAATAAACGTATTGGTTTTGTTTTTGCTTTTAGTTTATTTTTTTGGGCGGGGGACGAGTGTCTGTTTCGCGTCTTTCTGTACACACGTCATGCCTAACATTGAAACTTAAATAATTGCTTTATTTTACTTCCTCATCAAATTGTGAGCAGTCATTTTTACCCAACTGCAGACTTTTTAGAAGAAAAAAAACTTTTACTGCATCATTTCAAATTAAAACTAAAATCAATTATTGTCATCAGTACAAGTATTCGATTATATTTATTTTTCAAACCGTCAATTTCCTGTGTATTTGCCCAAAAAAAAAACAACCCCAAAACTGTCATTTATGTATTTATCTATTATTTAATTTCCCACCAACAACTGCTTTTAAATTAACTTACCTGTTGAGATCAAAGAATTGTTTGTGGAACTCTCTTCGACATATTATCTTAAGCGTTCAATTACGGTGAAATCAAACGTTGGTGTTCATCCAATATGGCGGCGGCGTCAACGTAAGACGCACCACTCAACGAGGCATCTTGAGCGTCTTCTGTCTATTACTTGGCAATTTCCGCTTTTGGCCGCGCCCCTTGGCGCCTCCAATTGGTTGCTGAGGCGACCATCTTCGCTGGAAGCAGTCAGATTTTGACGAACAAAATCGGAAGCCATCGCAGAGACAAGACAGTGAAGACGATAAAATCAAATTGCGTGATATATGTTTTCCATATTCTACTTAAATAACGTGATTTGTTGCGTAAATTGTCATTTTGTTAGACGTAGTAATACGCATATTTAATGTATTTGTCTCTCGTCGCGGCCAGGTAATCGAGTCATATATTTTTTTTATTTTGAAAGTTCCTAGAGGAAACAATAGTATCGCGTCACGTCCACGCCAATTTCGCGTAAATCTGCTGGTCCCGCACCGGCCGGCAAAGGCATCCATCTGCAAATTGTGAGTTTGCCTCCCGGCCAAGTGTCGCATTGTGTGAGCGTGTGGAAGGAAACCGAGGAGTCGAACGCAAAGTGCTGCATCTGCACAGCCGGAAATCAGGTAGGCAATAGGCGAGGGCGGCTTCCTCCCTCGGCTGCACCCGCCCGGTAGATGCGGATCCTCCCAAGACGAGAGAGGAAATTTGATTTGAGAACCATTTGGGCGAGGCTACGCGTCTTCGGCTTCTCGCCCCCGGAGGAGCACAACGACTACCCCCGGGGTTGTTTTTGGCTGATAACGGGGTCTGTTTGGGGTCGTTTAAGGGTGCCGAAGCCGGGTTAGGAGGAAGAAGAAGAAGGAGAAGGAGGAGGAGGAGAGGGGAGACGCTGAGGCGTTGCTCGGTCGGCTTTGATAAGCTGTCTGACGTACGCCGATTTCTTTGTTTATCATTTCAACCGCATTTTTAAATCACAGCGACGATGAAAGTTTAAGAAAAAGCTCGAACACGTGCGGGAAAAAATATATAACGCAATGAAAAGAAATCCTTGGCACATTATCATGATGAATGATTCGGTGGTTTTTGTTGTTTTTTTGTTGGTCAATGCACCCCCAACGGCAAAAGTAAAAGGGAAGCGCCCCGTTACGCATGGGCGTCATTCATACGCAGAGTAATACGAATACCACTTCTGATTTATTTTTACATTCAATTTTTGAATTATGGTTAAAAAAACAACAACAACAACTTGGGTTTTGTGACTCTTTGATGTACTCATGTTTGAAGTTGGAGACACTGGGCCTCGGTGTGCTTTTTCAAGGGGAATATAGACTTCCATTTTGTAATTTATAGCACAGGTGTCAAAGTGAAGGCCCGGGGGCCAAACGTGGCCCGCCATATCATTTTATTCGGCCCGCGAAAGCAAATCAAGCTGGTCAAGTGACATGATGCTTGCGAAAGACCGAACCAAAATTTCAAATTGTCGCATGTAACGGTCATTATTTCTGACTTTAAATTTAAAAAGTAGTTCTTCATTAATTTGTTGTGCATTTTGTATGTAGTATGTGGAAATGGGATTAAACATTGTAATAATAAGAATAATTACAATCACAAAACCCAAGTTGATTTTGCAAACCATAATTTAAAAATTGAAGCTAAAAATAAATCAGAACAAATAATAATAATAATAATAATAATTATTATTATTAATCCATTTCATTTCTAAGCGCCTTTCAAAACTGTCAAGGTCACTACAGTCACAGGATGAGCCGCGGCAGCCACATGCGCCAGCGTTCACTCAACCTATCTATTTGCTGGCTATCTAGCGAGCTATCTATTTGCTATCTCCTCGCTATCTAGCTCGACATCTGGCTCGCTAGCTGTTAGCTTTCTAGCTATCTAGCTGGCTATCTATTAGCTAGCTATCTATTAGCTAGTTAGCTGGCTGGCTAGCTTCCTATATATTTTTGAGTACAACCCCCCCAAGAGGAAACTTTAACTACAATGTGGCCCGTGGCAAAAAATGACCGACGCTTTTACTTTATGAGCACAACTTTTGAACCAAATGACCCGCACCATTTTTGGCC
The DNA here is from genome assembly GCF_051943395.1 of Hippocampus bargibanti. Classification (NCBI taxonomy): domain Eukaryota; kingdom Metazoa; phylum Chordata; class Actinopteri; order Syngnathiformes; family Syngnathidae; genus Hippocampus; species Hippocampus bargibanti. Next base: position 646,327 of record NC_142742.1, on the reverse strand, counting down.
TATCATCCATGTTCACAATAAAAAAAAAACAGATTAAAATGATTTCTTTTTTATTTTCACCTGATGTATCCCTCGCAATATGTATCCTGCTGAAGAAGACGACGCGCTGTAACCACGGGAGAAAAAATTCCATTGTTCTATTCGAGGGGGGTGTGTGAAAAATAGACCCGTTGTTGTATTCTCGTTGAAGAAGATAGACTTTGTTGTGTTTGCGTGGAGGGGCAAAAAAAAAATAGACTTTTTGTGGCGTCAGCGTTTGAGCTCACGTCAGCGTCGAGGCGGCGACTGACACCGCTGGCCACCCGCCCGCTCCGCCGACACATTGAAATTTCAGCCCGGCAACTCTCGGCTCGGCTCGGCTCGACTCATCGCCGCTCGCTCTCTCCGTGCGCTCTTCATATTTCGCAATCCGATCCGATTGAGATTTGAGTCCACGATCGGGGTGTGTGTTCCCCGCAGAAGCAAAGCCAAAGCCATGACCACCAACGCCAGCACGGCGCGCATCCTGATCAAGGGCGGCAAGGTGGTGAACGACGACTGCACGCAGGAGGCCGACGTCTACATCGAGAACGGCCTGATCCGGCAGGTGGGCAAGGAGCTGATGATCCCCGGCGGGGCCAAGGTGCTGGACGCCTCCGGGAAACTGGTCATGCCCGGCGGCATCGACACCAGCGTCCACCTGGAGGAGACCTTCATGAACGCCACCACCGCCGACGACTTCTACAGTGGCACCAAGGTGAGTGCCGCCGGATGACAAATTCTCTCACCGGGATATTTATTCATTTATCTAGATTTATTTATCTATATTTAGTTATTTAGTTATCTTTATTTATTTATTTCTCTATTTATCTATATTTATTTATCTATATTTATTTATCTATTTATCTATATTTATTTATCTATATTTATTTATATTTATTTATTTCTATGTATCTATATTTATCTATATTTATGTATTTATATGTATTTATTTATTTATATTTATTCATCTATATTTATTTATCTATATTTATATTTAATCTATTTATCTATTTATTTATTTATCTATATTTATCAATATTTATTTATTTATTGATTGATTGATTTATTTGTGTATTTATTGATTTATTTGTGTATTTATTTATTTCTTTATATCTATTTTCCCTCCAGGCGGCCTTAGCCGGAGGTACCACCATGGTGCTAGCGCACGTTCTAGCGGACAAGAATGAGTCTCTGTTGGAGGCCTACGAGCAGTGCCGTCGCTCGGCCGACGGCAAAAGCTGCTGCGACTACTCGTTGCACGTCGGGGTCACCTGGTGGGGTCCCAAGGTAGGCCGCCATCTGCAATCCTTCGCTAACCATCGGCGGAGGGCCGCACGATCCTCTCTGCGCCCATTTAGCATTCGGTTGCACTCTCTACTACACAGTTGTCAACGCGATGCTCACCATGGAATCTCCCCCTCCTCTACCTCCAACCTCCCCGCAGGTGCGCGCCGAGATGGAGAAGCTAGTGAGGGAGAAAGGCGTGAATTCCTTCCAGATGTTCATGGCCTACAAGGACGTGTTCATGCTGAGGGACGACGAGCTCTTCCAAGCCCTGCAGCACTGCAAGGACATCGGCGCCATTGCCAGAGTCCACGCGGAGAACGGCCAACTGGTGGCTGAGGTCCGAGACAAAACTTTGCTCCGTCTGGCTAACTCTTAGCTAAAGTTTAGGCCTCCTAAATGCACTCGATGTTGTGGCGAACGACGCAAAAGTCAGGTTTTGATACTTTTTGGGTAAGAGCTTTCAGGATCCGGGTCCCAACCCTGACAGAAGAATGCTTATTTGTAAAGAACCCCGTAGCTTAGCCTTAGCTTCATGTTAATGCTAACACGTAATGGCTTTGTCCCCACCCTAGGGTGCTAAGGAAGTCCTGGAACTGGGCATCACTGGTCCGGAGGGCATTGAGATCAGCAGACCCGAAGAGGTAGAAAAACCCCAATTGCCGCTAAACGACAGTTCACGTGTTCTCACGGAGTCACGCGTGATCTCATCATCATCATGTTTGTTTGTTTGTTTGTTTGTTTGTTTGTTTGTTTTTCCACAGTTGGAGGCGGAGGCGACCCACAGGGCGATCACCGTCGCCAACCGGGTGAGGGGGAAATCGGGCAAAATAGAAAGAAATACGCTGACGATGATCACGGTCCAAAAATTAGCCGTCACTCACCAGGTTTGGCTTTTCTTTCCCGTTTAGGCCCGCTGCCCAATCTATCTGGTAAATGTGTCCAGCATGGCGGCGGGGGACGTGGTAGCCACGGCCAAAATGCAAGGTGACAACCTTTAAGTGCGTTCAAGATAGTGGACGTGTAACCACAGTGCAAGCCAGTAGCTAGCTGGCTCACAAGCAGATAGCTACTGGCTCTCAATCAGCTATCGAGCTCGCAAGCAGCTAGCTAGCTCACTCGCAAGTAGCTAGATCACAAGCAGCTAGCTATCTATCTCGCAAATAGATCACTAGCTCGTATCTGGTTAGCTTGTAAGCATCTGGCTAGCTCGCAAGTAGATAGCTAGCTCGCAAGCACCGAGCTAGCTCACTCGCAAGTAGCTAGCTAGCCAGCTAGCTCTTAAGCAACTAGTTGGCTAGCTCAAAAGCAGCTATCTAGCTATCGAGCTCGCAAGCAGCGAGCTAGCTCGCTCGCAAGCAGCGAGCTAGCTCGCTCGCAAGTAGCTAGCTAGCCAGCTAGCTCTTAAGCAACTAGTTGGCTAGCTCGAAAGCAGCTATCTAGCTCTCGAGCTCGTAAGCATCTGGCTAGCTCGCAAGCAGATAGCTAGCTCATAAGCAGCCCTATTATTTGAATATGCGGATCCGTTTGCAGTTAGCGTCACCACCATATTTGAGTCCCATGGACGGATAAGAAATCCCTTGAATAAAGCGTACGCTGTGTAACACAGGGAAGGTGGTCCAGGGGGAGACCACCACGGCCCACGCAGTCCTCAACGGGGCGCCGTACTACCATCCGGACTGGTCCTACGCGGCGGCTCACGTCACCGTGCCGCCGCTGCGCCTGGAGCCCAACACGCCCAATTACCTCATGAGCTTGCTGGGAAAGTAAGGATGTCCCTCCGCAAAAGAGTATTGACTGACAATCGGGTCACTTTTTGGGTTCTTTTCAAAGAACTGAATCGCTAGCTTTCAAGATGGAAGCAGTTTTCTTCCGTCAGTCTGAATGGCCCGTGGTGGCCCTCTCAGGTTATTCTCAGAACTGCATCAGATTCCTTGGAAGGTGCCCGGGCGGTCCAACTTGGATCCAATGTTCCACATCAGTTTGCGCGTGGCCTACCCAAAGCCCGAGTCCGTCCAGATCTTCGTAAATTGACGCTAGCGTAACCTCGCCTCCTTTCAGCGACACTCTGAATGCCGTCGGCTCCGACCACCGTCCCTTCACCGCCAAGCAGAAAGCCGTGGGTAAAGACGACTTCGCCAAGATCCCCCACGGGGTCCCGGGCATTCAGGACCGCATGAGCGTCATCTGGGAGAAAGGGGTGGTACGTGCGATCCCACTCCGGAAGCCAAAAACTCTTCTTCTAAGTCGCCCGACGTCACCCTCGATCGACCCTTTGCAGATCGGAGGAAAGCTCGACGAGAATCGCTTCGTTGCGGTTACGAGCTCCAACGCGGCCAAGATCTACAACCTTTATCCCAGAAAGGGCAGGATCGTCCCGGGAGCCGATGCCGACGTGGTGGTCTGGGATCCCGAGGGCTCCAAGTACGATTACTTGACCGACGCCGGCTTTTCCTTTCTCCAAACCTCTCGTCTGTCATCAGGGTCATCTCGGTGGAAAACCAGGTGCAGGGTGGCGATGTGAACCTCTACGAAGGCCTTCGCTGCCACGGCGTGCCCTTGGTCACCATCAGCCGAGGTCGGCTGGTCTACGAGAACGGCATGTTTACGTGCGCCGAGGGCTCGGGGAACTTCTGCCCTCTGAGGACTTTCCCGGATTATCTTTACAAGAAGATGGTTCGGCGGGAAAAGGTACCGCAGAGGAACCCTTTGACGCAAAATAGATTTTCGCCCGTACAGACATGTGACGGGACCTCATTTTGCAGTCGTCACCAAACCGTGACCCACTTTGACCAACGCGGTCTTATCTCAACTTACGAACATCTCTTCGTACGAAATTTTCAAGTTACGAATGAAAATATTGCCTCTAGTTACAAAAGACATTTCAAGATACGAACTTACAAAAATACAATACGGCTTGTTACTCAGAGTTTCCTGAACGCAACATATTTATGGCTGCTCTACCATTGGCTATTATCGAGCTTTATCCTGGCATCCCATTGGCTCAGAGGGACCTCTACCAAACGTGTCTACTGGGGTAGGTTGATAGAAATGTGTCATATTGTTACCTATTTGGCTGCATTTTAACGCTTCATAAAACAATTGTGTCTAAATGTTGGAATGGATTAGGGCATTTACATGGAAAACGCGTCTCAATTTGCAACATTTCTCTTCCAAACGTGTCTAAGGAGGTAAATAGACAGAATTGTGTCGTATTCGTACAGATGTTGCTGCATTTTAATGCTTCATGAAACATTTATATCTGATTGTTGGACTTCTTGGAACGGATTAGGGCATTTACATGGAAAACGCGTCTCAATTTGCAACATTTCTCTTCCAAACGTGTCTAAGGAGGTAAATAGACAGAATTGTGTCGTATTCGTACAGATGTTGCTGCATTTTAATGCTTCATGAAACATTTATATCTGATTGTTGGACTTCTTGGAACGGATTAGGGCATTTACATGGAAAACGCGTCTCAATTTACAACATTTCTTCCTGAACCAATTATTTTCATATGTAGAGGTGACAACTTTGTAGCAACAGTGTAAAAAGCATATTGCAATGCATCCTAACAGGCTCAGGCAGCCAAGCGAGTGGAGCGCGAGCCATACACAGGAGACGTGGTGGCGCTGGCGAACGGCGGAAAGAGGGACGGACCCACTTCGGATCTGGACACCCCGACGCGACCGTGCACCCGTCACGGCGGCGTGCGAGACCTCCAGGAGTCCAGCTTCAGCCTATCCGGTGGGGACGCCGCATCCTCCATTTCAACGCGTGGCCAAAATTGACCAAAGCTGCTTTCGCAGGTGCCCAAATCGACGACAAGATTCCCAAAAGATCCTCGGCCAGGATCCTGGCGCCGCCCGGCGGGAGGTCCAGCGGGATTTGGTAGAGGCTGAAAACACCCGAGAGCCGACGATATCCGGCGCGGGAAGTTCCCGATCCGAGCAAATCAAGCTGCTACTTAACTCGTTCACTGCCAGACGATGTGCAAAAATGTGTCCACTGCCGTGCCAGGGTTTTTGTCATTGTCAATCCAATTCCAGGACCCACACAATATTGACTTTTAGGACGACATCAACATTCAACGCAGCGTAAAAAAAACATCGACTCTCTTCTTTCATCAGAAAAAAAAGAATTAATTCCTAAGTTATACGAGTCTGGCGTGATCTAAGCTTGAAATACATACATATTGGTTTATATAGTGCTTTAACAATAGCTAACATGGGGAAAAAAGGGAAATCCCGCCCCTTTGTGGATGGGAAAAACATGGCCAGCGCTTTATCGGCACCCAAGCATGAAAAGACAAAATCCAAACTAATTCGCGAATGGTGCTCTATGTCATATTTTCAATTCCACAATAAATTTGTGAATGGCAGTGAATGAGTTAAATAGTAGGGCTAAAAGAAGGTCAGGTTTATTTTAATTTTTTCTGGTTAACTAAATCCAGTTTCGTCGTTTATTTTTCATATTTATTTTTGGGGGACGATAATTTTTTGTTATTCTTAGAAGCTTATTGTTGTCATATGGTTACATTTCAGATTTATTTTTGGGGTGTTTTTTTTTTTATTTTATTGTTGTCATACAGTTAAATTTCATATTTATTTTTGTTGTGATGTTTTTTTTTAAATGTTATTTTGTCATACGATTCAATTTTATATTTACTTTTTGGGGTGATTTTTTTTTTTAGAATGTTATTGTTGTCATCCGATTCAATTTCATTTTATGGGATGATTTTATTTATTTATTTATTTATTTATTTTTAGAATTTTATTGTCATGCTGTTAGATTTCATATTTATTTTTGGGGTGATATTTTTTCTTTTACCGTAACAATGTTATTGTTGTCATCTGATTCAATTTCGTATTTATTTTTGGGGGATTTTTTTTTACTTTTAGAATGTTTTTGTTGTCCTCCGATTAAATTTCATATTTATTTTTTGGGGGTGATTATTATTATTATTTATTTATTTTATTATTATTATTTATTATTATTATTATTTTAGAATGTTATTGTTGTCATCTGATTAAATTTCATATTTATTTTTTGGGGTGATTTTATTTATTTATTTATTTTAGAATAGAATTTCATTGTGTCATACGGTTAAATTTCATATTTATTTTTGGATGATCTTTTTTTCGATTACTGTAACAATGTTATTGTTGTCATCCGATTCAATTTCGTATTTATTTTTGGGGGGGATTTTTTTTTTTTACTTTTAAAATGTTATTGTTGTCATCAGGTTAAATTTCATATTTATTTTTAATTTCATATTTATTTTTTTGAATGATTTTTTTTCTTACTTTTAGAATATTTTTGTTATCCTCCGATTCAGTTTCATGTTTATTTTTTTGGGGAGATTTTTTTTTTACTTTTAGAATTATACTGTTGTCATATGTTTAAATTTCATCTTTATTTTTGGGGCGCTAATTTTTTTTACCTTTAAGAATGTTATTCTATTTATTATTATTTTTTTGGGGCGATTGTTTTTTTTTTGGAATGTTATCGTCGTCATACATCGAAATGTGTTTTATTTTTTGATGTTTTTTTTTTTTTTACCAAACTCAAAAGAGTGGTGCTGATCATCGCAGTCACTTTGTATGTTTTTTCTCTTTCCTTTCTCGCAGCGTCTGTTACATTATTTGAGTGAAAATAAATAAAGAGTGGAATGTCCTGAGTGCCGTGTTGCCGATGATTGCGCCCAAATTCATCCCACATTCTGTATAAAAAAAAAAAAAAAAAATGGGAAAAGTTGGGCTGCTGACTAAAATGTCAAAGAATTATTGCTAAATGTAGATTTTCTTTTTCCCTCACTGAATAAACGTACTTGAATCAAAGGTTGAATTTTCTTCTTTTGTCACCGTGTCGCTTCAAAATAAGTCGGACAAAAAAAATGAATTTATTAGAAGATAAATTACACATTTATGTGGCAGTCAATATGGACGGTGGCATATAATTTCTGTGATATATTTTTTTGGGGGGGTCGGGACTTTAGCAAGCATGATGGAATTTCACAAGTTTGCTTTTGCGAGCCGAATAAAAGGATGTGGCGGGCCAGATTTGGCCCCCCGGGCCTTAACTTGGACACCAGTGACGGTTAATATGTGAGGGTAGTGACCTCAAGTGGACAAACAAAAATACACCCACCTCACATGCATTTATTGTCGCGTGATTAACTCAAATAATTAAATGAATATATGATTGATGGGGTTATGGATTTGTTTCCCCACCTGCGGTCCCCAAAGTGGGGCTTGATCAATATTTGGACTGAGAAAATGATGTCAAAAATCTATTTTAGCAATCAACTAAAATGTTGGAAGGATTTAATTTGGGCTCTACGGATTATTGACTTCCTTGTGTTGACATTTGCAAAAGCCTCCTAACGATCGCGATCTTTTGAATGAGGTGTGAGACATCGACACCCCCCCCCCCCCCCGCTCGCTCGCTCCCGTCTTCACGATGAAATCACTTATTATCTCCCTGTCTCGGAAGAAAATGGACGTCTTTGTCCTCCGAGTCGCAACGAGGGTGGCTTGCGTTGGCAAAAAGAAGCCCACCTCCCATCATGTGTCGAGCGCATAAAGCGGCCAAAGTTCTATTTTTAATCGGCAAAGCCTTGAAACCAGCGTGGAGCCGCTGCGCACGCGCAGTGCCGGGCGGAGCCAGCCAGCCAGCAAGCCAGCGGCGAGCAGAGCAGAGCAGAGAGCGGACGGCGGGCGGAAAGCGAGCAGGGCTAAGCAGGCTACCAAGACGCAGCGCACCGCCGAGCTTCCCGGAGCGACGACGACCAACGACGCCATCGCGTAGACAACCGGAACACGGTGAGTGAGCTCCGTCGGCGCCTGATCCCAAAATCCCGCCGTCGAGTCTTTTCTTTTCTTCCTGCTTTGGGAATCGGAACGATTAGCGGTGCTGGCGCGGTGCTATGCGCGGCCGAGGCCTTGACGAAAGCCGCCGGCAAGCCCTTTTTGTCGAGGCTGCGAGACAAAAACATCAGCCCCCCTCTCGCCACCACAGCCCCTCTCACACACACGGCCCCCAGGTCGGAATGAGAAAAGGACCCCCGCCCATGTTTCCCCCCCCTTTTTGTCTAACCTGCCGTCGCCGTTCACACCCCGGATGTTGGTGCAGTCCTCCCCGGCGAGGGAGGCCTGCCTCCGGCTGCTCGACGGAGGACGACCGCCCTCCCTCCCTCCGCACCTTCATCGATATTCCGAATAATAACAAATATAAATAAATTACACCGACGTTAAGGCCTATTTATAAAGAACATGTATTATTATTATTAAAAGTATGATGAGGATTATTACAAGGATTATTATTATTATTATCTGAACTATAAAATCCTTTAATAGTACCACAGTGGGGAAATTTAGTATTATTATTATTTGTTGCTTACTGTGGTTATGACTATATTCACAGCATATAGCTATATGCAAATACATGGTGGTTTTTTTTGGATAAACACGCCTAACTATACATCGTCGTTTTTTTCGTACAAAAAAGCCTGCCTATACATGGTTATTTTTTTCGGGTCAAAAATGCCTTACTAAACGTGGTCATTTTTTTTTTCGACAAAAAAAACACCTTCCTATACATGGTCGTTTTTTTCAACCTCAAAACACCTTACTATACAAGGTCTTTTTTTTCAGACGAAAAACGCCTTACTTTCAATGTTTGTTTTTTTCGACCTCAAAACGCCTTACCATACATGGTCATTTTTTTCGACAAAAAAAACGCCTTACTATACATGGTCATTTTTTTCGACAAAAACGCCTTACTATCCATGGTGGGGTTTTTTTCGACCTCAAAACGCCTTACTATACATGGTATTTTTTTTCGACAAAAAAAACACCTTACTATACATGGTCATTTTTTCGACAAAAAACGCCTTACTTTCAATGTTTGTTTTTTTCGACCTCAAAACGCCTTACTATACATGGTATTTTTTTTCGACAAAAAAACACCTTACTATACATGGTCATTTTTTCGACAAAAAACGCCTTACTTTCAATGTTTGTTTTTTTCGACCTCAAAACGCCTTACTATACATGGTAATTTTTTTCGACAAAAAAACACCTTACTATACATGGTCATTTTTTTCGACAAAAAACGCCTTACTTTCAATGATTGTTTTTTTTCGACAAAAAACGCCTTACTATCCATGGTGGTTTTTTTCGACCTCAAAACGCCTTACTATACATGGTAATTTTTTTCAACAAAAAAAACCGCCTTACTATACATGGTCATTTTTTCGACAAAAAACACCTTACTTTCAATGTTTGTTTTTTCGACCTCGAAACGCCTTACTATACATGGTCATTTTTTCCGACAAAAAAACGCCTGACTATACATGGTCATTTTTTTTCGACAAAAACGCCTTACTATCCATGGTGGTTTTTTTTCGACCTCAAACCGCCTTACTATACATGGTAATTTTTTTCGACAAAAAAAAAACGCCTTACTATACATGGTCATTTATTTCGACAAAAAAAACGCCTTACTATACATGGTCATTTTTTTCGACAAAAAAACGCCTTACTTTCAATGTTTGTTTTTTTCGACCTCAAAACGCCTTACTATACATGGTAATTTTTTCGACAAAAAAAACGCCGTACTATACATCGTCTTTTTTTCCGACAAAAAAAACGCCGTACTATACATCGTCTTTTTTTCCGACAAAAAACGCCTTACTAAACATGGTCATTTTTTTTTCGACAAAAAAAACGCCTTACTATACATGGTCATTTTTTTCGACAAAAAACGCCTTACTTTCAATGTTTGTTTTTTTCGACCTCAAACCGCCTTACTATACATGGTCTTTTTTTCGACCAAAAACGCCTTACTATCCATGGTGGGTTTTTTCGACAAAAAAACGCCTTACTATACATGGTCATTTTTTCGACAAAAAAACGCCTTACTTTCAATGTTTTTTTTTTTTTCGACCTCAAAACGCCTTACTATACATGGTCTTTTTTTCGACCTCAAAACGCCTTACTACACGTGGTCATTTTTTTCGACCAAAAAACGCCTTACTATACATGGTCATTTTTTTCGACAAAAAACGCCTTACTTTCAATGTTTGTTTTTTTCGACCTCAAACCGCCTTACTATACATGTTTGTTTTTTTCGACCTCAAAACGCCTTACTACACATGGTCATTTTTTTCGACGAAAAACGCCTTACTATCCATGGTGGGTTTTTTCGACCTCATTTTTTTCGACAAAAAAACGCCTTTCTATACATGGTAATTTTTTTCGACAAAAAAAACGCCTTACTATACATGGTCATTTTTTCGACAAAAAACGCCTTACTTTCAATGTTCGTTTTTTTCGACCTCAAAACGCCTTACTATACATGGTAATTTTTTTCAACCAAAAACGCCTTACTATACATGGTCATTTTTTTTGACAAAAAAACCCTTACTTTCAATGATTGTTTTTTCGACAAAAAACGCCTTACTATCCATGGTGGTTTTTTTCGACCTCAAAACGCCTTACTATACATGGTCATTTTTTCGACAAAAAACACCTTACTTTCAATGTTTGTTTTTTCGACCTCGAAACGCCTTACTATACATGGTCATTTTTTTCGACCTCGAAACGCCTTACTATACATGGTCATTTTTTTCGACAAAAAAAACGCCTTACTATACATGGTCATTTATTTCGACAAATGCCTTACTATACATGGTCATTTTTTGCGACAACAAAACGCCTTACTATACATGGTAATTTTTTTCGACAAAAAAACGCCTTACTTTCAATGTTTGTTTTTTTCGACCTCAAAACGCCTTACTATACATGGTCATTTTTTCGACAAAAAAAAACGCCGTACTATACATCGTCTTTTTTTTCCGACGAAAAACGCCTTACTAAACATGGTCATTTTTTTTTCGACAAAAAAAAACGCCTTACTATACATGGTCATTTTTTCGACAAAAAACGCCTTACTTTCAATGTTTTTTTTTTTCGACCTCAAAACGCCTTACTATACACGGTCTTTTTTTCGACCAAAAACGCCTTACTATCCATGGTGGGTTTTTTCGACAAAAAAACGCCTTACTATACATGGTCATTTTTTCGACAAAAAAACGCCTTACTTTCAATGTTTTTTTTTTTTTCGACCTCAAAACGCCTTACTATACATGGTCTTTTTTTCGACCTCAAAACGCCTTACTACACATGGTCATTTTTTTCGACCAAAAAACGCCTTACTATACATGGTCATTTTTTTCGACAAAAAACGCCTTACTTTCAATGTTTGTTTTTTTCGACCTCAAACCGCCTTACTATACATGGTCTTTTTTTCGACCTCAAAACGCCTTACTACACATGGTCATTTTTTTCGACGAAAAACGCCTTACTATCCATGGTGGGTTTTTTCGACCTCATTTTTTTCGACAAAAAAACGCCTTACTATACATGGTAATTTTTTTCGACAAAAAAAACGCCTTACTATACATGGTCATTTTTTCGACAAAAAACGCCTTACTTTCAATGTTCGTTTTTTTCGACCTCAAAACGCCTTACTATACATGGTAATTTTTTTCAACCAAAAACGCCTTACTATACATGGTCATTTTTTTTGACAAAAAACGCCTTACTATCAATGGTTGTTTTTTTCGACAAAAAACGCCTTACTATCCATGGTGGTTTTTTTCGACCTCAAAACGCCTTACTATACATGGTCATTTTTTCGACAAAAAACACCTTACTTTCAATGTTTGTTTTTTCGACCTCGAAACGCCTTACTATACATGGTCATTTTTTTCGACCTCGAAACGCCTTACTATACATGGTCATTTTTTTCGACAAAAAACGCCTTACTTTCAATGTTTGTTTTTTTCGACCTCAAAACGCCTTACTATACATGGTCATTTTTTTCGACCAAAAACGCCTTACTATCCATGGTGGGTTTTTTCGACAAAAAAACGCCTTACTATACATGGTCATTTTTTCGACAAAAAAACGCCTTACTTTCAATGTTTTTTTTTTTCGACCTCAAAACGCCTTACTATACATGGTCTTTTTTTCGACCTCAAAACGCCTTACTACACGTGGTCATTTTTTTCGACCAAAAAACGCCTTACTATACATGGTCATTTTTTTCGACAAAAAACGCCTTACTTTCAATGTTTGTTTTTTTCGACCTCAAACCGCCTTACTATACATGGTCTTTTTTTCGACGTCAAAACGCCTTACTACACATGGTCATTTTTTTCGACGAAAAACGCCTTACTATCCATGGTGGGTTTTTTCGACCTCATTTTTTTCGACAAAAAAACGCCTTTCTATACATGGTAATTTTTTTCGACAAAAAAAACGCCTTACTATACATGGTCATTTTTTCGACAAAAAACGCCTTACTTTCAATGTTTTTTTTTTTCGACCTCAAAACGCCTTACTATACACGGTAATTTTTTCGACAAAAAAAACGCCTTACGATACATGGTCATTTTTTCAACAAAAAACGCCTTACTTTCAATGTTTGTTTGTTTTTTTCGACAAAAAAACGCCTTACTTTCAATGTTTGTTTTTTTCGACCTCAAAACGCCGTACTATACATGGTCATTTTTTTCGACCAAAAAAACGCCTTACTATACATGGTCATTTTTTTCGACAAAAAACGCCTTACTATCCATGGTGGTTTTTTGCGACAAAAAAACGCCTTACTATACATGGCAATTTTTTTCGACCTCAAAACGCCTTACTATACATGGTAATTTTTTTCGACAAAAAAAACGCCTTACTATACATGGTCATTTTTTTCAACAAAAAAAATGCCTTACTTTCAATGTTTGTTTTTTTCGACCTCAAAAAGCCTTACGATACATGGTCATTTTTTTCGACAAAAAACGCCTTACTATCCATGGTGGTTTTTTTCGACAAAAAAACGCCTTACTATACATGGTCATTTTTTTTCGACAAAAAAAAACGCCTTACTATACATGTCTGTTTTTTTCGACCTCAAAACGCCTTACTATACATGGTCATTTTTTTTTCGACAAAAAACGCCTTACTATACATGGTCATTTTTTTCGACAAAAAACGCCTTACTTTCAATGTTTGTTTTTTTCGACCTCAAAACGCCTTACTATACATGGTCATTTTTTCGACAAAAAAAACGCCTTACTATACATGGTCATTTTTTTCGACAAAAAACGCCTTACTATCCATGGTGGTTTTTTTCGACAAAAAAACGCCTTACTATACATGGTCATTTTTTTCGACAAAAAACGCCTTACTTTCAATGTTTGTTTTTTTCGACCTCAAAACGCCTTACTATACATGGTCATTTTTTTCGACCTCAAAAAACGCCTTACTACACATGGTCATTTTTTTCGACGAAAAACGCCTTACTATCCATGGTGGGTTTTTTCGACCTCAAAACGCCTTACTATACATGGTCTTTTTTTTTTTACAAAAAATGCCTTACTATACATGGTCGTTTTTTTCAACAAAAAAAAACGCCTTACTATACATGGTCATTTTTTTCGACAAAAAACGCCTTACTATACATGGTCATTTTTTCGACGACATGGTGGGTTTTTTCGACCTCAAAACGCCTTACTACACATGGTCATTTTTTTCGACAAAAAAAAACGCCTTACTATACATGGTCATTTTTTCGACAAAAAAACGCCTTACTATCCATGGTGGGTTTTTTCGACCTCAAAACGCCTTACTATACATGGTCATTTTTCTCGACAAAAAACGCCTTACTTTCAATGTTTGTTTTTTTTCGACCTCAAAACGCCTTACTATACATGGTCTTTTTTTCGACCTCAAAACGCCTTACTATACATGGTCATTTTTTTCAACAAAAAAAATGCCTTACTTTCAATGTTTGTTTTTTTCGACCTCAAAAAGCCTTACGATACATGGTCATTTTTTTCGACAAAAAACGCCTTACTATCCATGGTGGTTTTTTTCGACAAAAAAACGCCTTACTATACATGGTCATTTTTTTTCGACAAAAAACGCCTTACTTTCAATGTTTGTTTTTTTCGACCTCAAAACGCCTTACTATACATGGTCATTTTTTTCGACCAAAAAACGCCTTACTATACATGGTCATTTTTTTCGACAAAAAACGCCTTACTTTCAATGTTTGTTTTTTTCGACCTCAAAACGCCTTACTATACATGGTCATTTTTTTCGACCAAAAAACGCCTTACTATACATGGTCATTTTTTTCGACAAAAAACGCCTTACTATCCATGGTGGTTTTTTTCGACAAAAAAACGCCTTACTATACATGGTCATTTTTTTCGACAAAAAACGCCTTACTTTCAATGTTTGTTTTTTTCGACCTCAAAACGCCTTACTATACATGGTCATTTTTTTCGACCTCAAAACGCCTTACTACACATGGTCATTTTTTTCGACGAAAAACGCCTTACTATCCATGGTGGGTTTTTTCGACCTCAAAACGCCTTACTATACATGGTCTTTTTTTTTTTACAAAAAATGCCTTACTATACATGGTCGTTTTTTTCAACAAAAAAAAACGCCTACTATACATGGTCATTTTTTTCGACAAAAAACGCCTTACTATACATGGTCATTTTTTCGACAAAAAAACGCCTACATGGTGGGTTTTTTCGACCTCAAAACGCCTTACTACACATGGTCATTTTTTTCGACAAAAAAACGCCTTACTATACATGGTCATTTTTTCGACAAAAAAACGCCTTACTATCCATGGTGGGTTTTTTCGACCTCAAAACGCCTTACTACACATGGTCATTTTTTTCGACAAAAAAAACGCCTTACTATACATGGTCATTTTTCTCGACAAAAAACGCCTTACTATACATGGTCTTTTTTTCGACCTCAAAACGCCTTACTATACATGGTCTTTTTTTTTTTTTTTTTACAAAAAATGCCTTACTATACATGGTCGTTTTTTTCAACAAAAAAAAAACGCTACTATACATGGTCATTTTTTTCGACAAAAAACGCCTTACTATACATGGTCATTTTTTCGACAAAAAAACGCCTTACTATCCATGGTGGGTTTTTTCGACCTCAAAACGCCTTACTACACATGGTCATTTTTTTCGACAAAAAACGCCTTACTATCCATTGTGTTTTTTTTTTCAGCCAAAAACGCCTTACTATACATGGTCTTTTTTTTTACAAAAAAACACCTTACGAAAAAAAGCCTTTATTTGTCCCACAATGAAGAGACTTGCAGAAAGCATACATGGACATGCCTGGGATTGAACCCATGACACGATACATGCAAAGCATGCACTCTACCAGTGAGCTACATCCCCATTTAAAGGCTTAAAAACTCCTTACTATACATGGTCATTTTTTGGCTAAAAATGCCATCGTTTTTTTCGACAAAAAATGCCTTACTATACATGGTCATTTTTTGCGACAAAAAAACGCCTGACTACATGGTCTTTTTTTTTTCAACAAACGCCTTACTATACATGGTCATTTATTTCGACAAAAAATGCCTTACTATACATGGTCATTTTTTGCGACAAAAAAACGCCTTACTATACATGGTCATTTTTTTCGGGCAAAAACGGCTTACTATACATGGTCATTTTTTTTCGACAAAAAAAACGCCTGACTACATGGTCTTTTTTTTTCAACAAACGCCTTACTATACATGGTCATTTATTTCGACAAAAAATGCCTTACTATACATGGTCATTTTTTGCGACAAAAAAACGCCTTACTATACATGGTCATTTTTTTCGGGCAAAAACGGCTTACTATACATGGTCATTTTTTTTCGACAAAAAAAACGCCTGACTACATGGTCTTTTTTTTTCAACAAACGCCTTACTATCCATGGTGGTTTTTTTCGACAAAAAAACGCCTTACTATACATGGTCATTTTTTTTCGACAAAAAACGCCTTACTTTCAATGTTTGTTTTTTTCGACCTCAAAACGCCTTACTATACATGGTCATTTTTTTCGACCAAAAAACGCCTTACTATACATGGTCATTTTTTTCGACAAAAAACGCCTTACTATCCATGGTGGTTTTTTTCGACAAAAAAACGCCTTACTATACATGGTCATTTATTTCGACAAAAAATGCCTTACTATACATGGTCATTTTTTGCGACAAAAAAAAACGCCTTACTATACATGGTCATTTTTTTTCAACAAAAAATGCCTTACTCTACATGGTCTTTTTTTACAAGAAACGCCTTACTATACATGGTCATTGTTTTCGACAAAAAATGCCTTACTACACATGGTCATTTTTTTTTTACAAAAAACGGCTTACTATACATGGTCGTTTTTTTCCGACAAAAAACAAAACACCTTACTATACATGGTCATTTTTTGCGACAAAAAACACCTTACTATACATGGTAGTTTTTTTTCTGACAAAAAACGCCTTACTATACATGGTCATTTTTTTTCAACAAAAAATGCCTTACTCTACATGGTCTTTTTTTTACAAGAAACGCATTACTATACATGGTCATTGTTTTCGACAAAAAAAAACACTTTACTATACATGGTCATTTTTTTACAAAAAATGCCTTACTATACATGGTCATTGTTTTCGACAAAAAATGCCTTACTACACATGGTCATTTTTTTTTACAAAAAACGGCTTACTATACATGGTCATTTTTTTCCGACAAAAAACAAAACACCTTACTATACATGGTCATTTTTTGCGACAAAAAACACCTTACTATACATGGTAGTTTTTTTCTGACAAAAAACGCCTTACTATACATGGTCATTTTTTTTCAACAAAAAATGCCTTACTCTACATGGTCTTTTTTTTACAAGAAACGCATTACTATACATGGTCATTGTTTTCGACAAAAAAAAACACTTTACTATACATGGTCATTTTTTTTACAAAAAATGCCTTACTATACATGGTCATTGTTTTCGACAAAAAATGCCTTACTACACATGGTCATTTTTTTTTACAAAAAATGGCTTACTATACATGGTCATTTTTTTCCGACAAAAAACGAAACGGCTTACTATACATGGTCATTTTTTGCGACAAAAAAAACGGCTTACTATACATGGACTTTTTTTCCGACAAAAAAAACGGCTTACTATACATGGACTTTTTTTCCGACAAAAAACACCTTACTATACATGGTAGTTTTTTTCTGACAAAAAACGCCTTACTGTACATGGTCATTTTTTTTCAACAAAAAAACGCCTTACTATACATGGTCATTTATTTTGACAGAAAATGCCTTACTATATACATTGTTTTTTTTTTCCGACAAAAAAACGCCTTACTATACATGGTCATTTTTTTCCGACAAAAAACAAAACACCTTACTATACATGGTCATTTTTTTCGACAAAAAACGCCTTACTATCCAGTGTTGTTTTTTAGGGCTAAAAACGCTTTCCTACACCTCGTCATTTTCTTCCCCTCCAAAAACGCCACACATCGTTAATTTGTGTGTTTCCAGATCGGGCATGGCAGTGAACGTGTACGCCACGTCCGTGTCCATCGACAACCTGAGCCGCCATGACATGCTGGCGTGGGTCAACGATTCCTTGCAGCTCGCTTACACCAAGATCGAACAGCTCTGCTCGGGTAAGATGGCGACCGGCGTTGGCGCCCAAACTGCATTTGACACAAAATGGAAACAAATGCATTTGTCCAGGGGCGGCGTACTGCCAGTTCATGGACATGCTGTTCCCGGGGTGCATCCTCCTCAAGAAGGTCAAGTTCCAAGCCAAGCTGGAGCACGAGTTCATCCACAACTTCAAAGTCCTTCAAGCCGCCTTTAAAAGGATGAGCGTCGACAAGGTCCGAACGCCATTTTGTCTTTTGTTGCTCGTCATCGTCGGGCGTTCGTTAACCCCTCCCCCCCCAATCGTCCTTTACGCAGATCATCCCGGTGGAGAAGCTGGTCAAGGGCAAGTTCCAGGACAACTTTGAGTTCGTCCAGTGGTTCAAGAAGTTCTTTGACGCCAACTACGACGGGAAGGAGTACGACCCGATGCTTGCCAGACAGGGTCAAGATTTGCCCCCCACCCTCAATGCAGGTGATCACTTTAACCACAAACCAAAGAGAACTCCAGGTAAAACCACATTTTTGGTGTTCTCCATTGCCGCACGGCCTTTGCTCAGCTTTGGATGGCGCAAAGGCACTCGGCAGGCGGTGGGATGGTGGCCATTTTTTCATTTTCACTAATCGGTACAGTTCATTAGGGTGGTCGGAATTTCCCCCCACCCACCCAAAAAAACGTCTTGTATTGTGTAGCAGCGGAACAGAACTGTACCTCTTAGTGAGAATGAAGGGTTTTGAAAAAAAAAAAAAAAAACGCTAAAAAAAGACAAACTAGGAATGACTGGTGTAAAATCCCACGGCCATTGAAGGCATCGCTTCAAGTGTCAAATAGACGCTATTGCAGTTTTTTTTTTTGTAGACTAACAGGAAATGAAACTCACCTGACTTCTTTTTTCTTGTTTTTTTTTTTTGCTGGCAAATAGCATTCTTGGACTTGTTTTGCCACTTCCGCCGCTTTTTAATTTGATCCGTCACTTGACTTGCCGTTTTTTGTATCCAATCCCAATCCTGTACAACAAACGCAGCATCATGTTTTCTTTGTTTTTTTTACCCCCCTTTCTTGAAATCTAAAATGTCTGAACCGCCAGCGGGACCGCAAAGGACGTCGCCGACAGTGCCGAAAAATATGCCGACGCCGCAGAGGGTCCAACACAACACCCCGGCCTTGAGGAAGAACTCCAGCCTGTCTCGGAATGGCGGCAGTGACGCGGAAATCACGGAGCTCAATCAACAGGTTGCCCAAGCGGCCATTTTATACAATTTCCCGCTCCTTTGTCGCCCTCTGGTGGCAGTTTTGGTGAACGACATCATCTCCGGTCTGCCATTGTGGTTGACTGTCAAGTGTTCTTGAGGTCTAAAGGCGCTTCGAAATTCAATGAATTATTCATTATTTGTTATTATGAAATAACATGTCGTTTTTTTTGTGTCCAGTTGATGGAGTTGAAGCTGACGGTGGACGGTCTGGAGAAGGAGAGGGACTTTTATTTCAGTAAACTACGAGACATCGAGTTGATCTGCCAGGAGCACGAGAGCGAGAACAACCCAGTGCTGAGCAGGATAATCGACATCCTTTACGCCACAGAGGTACTCGCCGTCGCCGTGGTGGCGGTTAGGGCGCTAACGGTGGCGCCGTCGACCGTTATCGATTGGACATTGACGCTTTGACACATGGTGTGTTGGGTCAAAAAAAAACCGGAGAAACTAGCAGTGGTGGTGTCGTGGAGAGAACGAGAAACGTGTCCAACTCAGGTTAGGGTTTCAAATTAAGGTTTCTAAATTGGGTTTTGGTAAACTAGGCTCACCATTTCCAATTAGAGTTTTAAATGTGGGTTAGGGTTTCAAACTACAGTTTCTGACCAAGATTAATGGTTATAATGAGGGTTTCAAGCTAGGGTTAGGGTTTAAAAGATGGTTTTCAAAGTAGGGTTTGGGGTTTCCATTAGGGTTTTAAACTAGGGTCAGGGTTTCCAGTGTGTGTTTCAAACTAGGGTTACAATTTCCAATTGCATTTCAAAGGAGAGTTTCAACCTAGGGTTAGGGGTTCCAATTACAGTTTCAAATTAGGGTTTCAAACTAGGGTCAGCTTTTCAAATTAGGGTTTCAAACTAAGGTTTCGAGTTTGAGGTTCTAATTAGGGTTTCCAACTTGGGTTTAAAATGAATAGTTTCCAATTTGAGTTTCATAGTAGTGCTTCAGATAAGGGTTAGGGTTTCTTGTTTGAGTTTCAAATTAGGGTTAGGGTTTCAAACTGAGGTCAGCTTTTCCAATTAGGGTTTCAAACTGAGGTTAGGGTTTCTAGTTTGGGTTTCAAATTAGGGTTAGGGTTTCCAAATAGGGTGTCAAACTAGGGACAGATTTTCCAATTAGGGTTTCAAACTGAGTTTGGGGTTTCTACTTTGAGTTTCAAATCAGGGTTAGGGTTTCTAATAGGGTTTAAAATCATGGTTAGGGTTTCCAGTTTGGGTTTCAAATTCGGGTCAGGTTTTCCAATTAGGGTTTCAAACTAAGGTTGGGGGTTTCTAGTTTGTGTTTCAAACTCGGGTTAGGGTTTTCCAACTAGGGTTTCAAATTAGGATTAGGGTTTCCAGTTTGGCTTTCAAATTAGGGTTTTCCAACCAGGGCCGCAAACTAACAGTTTCCAATTGCATTTCAAATGAGAGTTTCAATCGAGGGTTAGGGTTTCCAGTTTGAGTTTGGCGTCTGATCGGAATCCTCCAAATGGACTCGTTTTCCTTTTGTGCGTTTCAGGAGGGCTTTGCGCCTCCGGAAGATGAAGAATTGGACGAACGAGCCCACCTGGACCAGGATGAATACTGAACGCCGTCGTCCTGCTTAACACACCCCCCCCCCCCAGTAGTCCCTCCCCCTTTTTTTGTGATTGATTTTGCCTCTTTGTGCACGCGCTTCCTGACTTAAAATTAACTTAGACTCCACCCCCCGCCGCCATCGCTAGACCGCCCATCTTCGTCACACTTTTTTTTTTTTCATCCTACACGACTTTTACGCACGAGCCGAGAAAGCTGTCGAGAATTATATTTTTTATTAGATTTGATTTCCATCATGGACGTATTTATTTTTGCCTTGGTGCGCATGGCGACACTTTTTTTCCACAGCGAAAGAACTCGAGTGACTTTTTAAAAGCAGTTTATTTATTTAACTTATCTTTGGGTTTTTGTTTTTTGCCGAGGGGGGGGGGGGCGGTAAAAAAACACCGATTGAGCAAAGTTGAAGCCAAGATTTTTGCCTCAAGAGGGTTGATAGGATGTAGAATGGGCCGGGTAGGCTTGAAGGAAGTGATTGGAATGCATTGATTGATTAATTATTCGTGAATTGTTACTGGCCAGCCACATATCCGAGCATGAGAATGTTAATACGTTGACTGTGAATGAGTGATATTTTGTAAAAAAACAAAAAAAGTATTTAATGCGGACTAAATGCAACTTTGATTTGATTCTTTTAATTTTGAATGGCGGCC